>NC_083338.1:54688373-55052317 GCF_019175385.1 Lycium barbarum
GAAAGAAGTCATGAGCTTCTTAGGAAGGTTAAACTACATTGGGCGGTTTATAGCCCAGTCAACTGTGATTATGGAGCCAATCCTTAAAATGTTCAAGAAAGACGCTCCCACAAATTGGATGGAAGAATTCCAAGAGGCATTTGAAAAAATCAAGAGATATATTTCCAATCCTCCCGTCTTGGTGCTGCCCAGGCAAGGGAGTCATCTGTTACTGTACCTGTCGGTATCAAAAAATGCTTTCGGGTGCATGCTCCCCCGCATAATGAAGAGGGCAAAAAGGAACATGCCATTTACTATTGAGAAAGAAGTTCATATCCTGCGAGGCACGGTATAAGCTCATAGAGAAAACCTATTGTGCTCTGACCTGGATTGCTCAAAAGCTGAGGCACTACCTATCGGTGTTCACCAGTCACCTTATATCTAGAATGGATCCATTGAGATACATTTTTCGGCAACTGATGCCCGTGGGAAAATTGGCTAAATGGCAGATGCTACTGAGTGAATTTGACATCGTATACGTAGCACAAAAGGTAATCAAAGGACAAGCCCTAGCTGACCTGCTGGAAGAAAGTCCCGTCGATGACGAACTTAAACCATTACGGACTTTCTTCCTAGATGAGGAAGTGATAGCGATGGAAGAAGAGCTAGCAGAACCATACTCAGGCTAGAGACTGTTCTTCGATGGAGCAGTCAATTACAAAGGATCAGGCATCGGGGAAGTGTTAATATAAGAAACAGGACAATACTATCCGATGGCCGCAAAGCTAACCTTTAGATGTACCAATAACATGGCGGAATATGAAGCGCGTATCCTTGGCCTCAGGATGGCATTGGACATGAGCATACAAGAGCTGTTGGTAATCGGGGACTCCGATTTGCTCATAAATCAAGTGAAAGGTAATTGGGCAACCAAAAATGATAAGATACTCTTATATGTGAATCTGGTACAGAGATTGTGTGGGAGATTCATGAGTATCGACTTCAGGCATACTCCAAGGGCTGAAAATGAGTTTGTAGACATATTGGCCACAATAGCATCTATGATCCAGCACCCCGAGAGTACTCACATTGATTCGCTAAGGATCACGCTGAGAGAAGAACCGGCTCACTATGGCCATGTTGAGGCCGAGCTGGATGGCCAACCATGGTACGCCGACATCAAGGCATACCTGGAGGGAAGAGAGTATCCCCTAGAAAGTTCAGCAAATCAAAAGAAGACCATCAGGAGATTGGCCAATGGGTTATTCTTAAACAAATAAGTGTTGTACAAAAGGACGACCTGTGACCTTAGGTTACTTATGTGTGGACACCGAAGAAGCTACGAAATTTCTAAAAGAGGTGCACGAAGGGGCATGCGGACCCCACATGAATGGATTCATCCTTGCTAGGAAAATCCTGATGTCACGACCCAACTAAAGGGCCATGACGGGTACCCGGAGCTAGCATACCGAGTACCACCTGTCAGGCTTATCATCAAACTCAACCTGAACATGTACCATTCCCAACACAAGCTTCTGATGAAATAATCTTCGAATATCTCTTAAGACATATACGTACATAAGCCCACGAAGCTACAAAATGATAAATAGAGAATATACACTAAGAGATCACATAACATCTACTACCCACATATAGGTATCTACGAGCCTCTAACTGGAGTACTGAAATCATAAGGATGGGACAGGACCCCGCCATGCCCCAATATACACACAAAGAATATACCAATAAGCTGCACCTCCGGAGTAGTGGAGTGCTCATGTGTGATGGATGACAAGGCTCCTATGTATCCGTACCGTCTCCCTGTCTATCTGCGGGCATGAACGCAACATCCAAAAAGAAAGGACGTTAGTACGAACAATGTACTGAGCATGTAAGACATGTATAACAACATAATAAAGAAATGAGAGAGCATAAGATGAAGGGATAACCTGTAACTGATTGCCTCTTAAGGCGCAGTCATGCATGCTAACTTTTATATTAAAACATCATATCATATATGTATACATACATAAACTGCCCGACCATATAGGTACGGTGTGATCATCATTAGCCCGCGTCCGGACCTCCCGCGTCCGGGATAACCATCTCTTGCCGCCCACTAGTGGTGTCTGCCCGGCTAACTAGGCTCGGTGTAATCATAAGTTGCCCACTACACCTATCGTAGTGGTTTTTGCCCAGCCAACTAGGCACGGTGTAATCATACATATACATAACATAAAGTATGCATGAGAGCCCAAGCGAAAGCTACAACTCTATCGGAGTGACGTAAGGTCGGTAACCTCCGATTATATTATGGAACAAACATCATCGCTATGTCTCACCTTGAAGGAACTAGTATCATGAGGTGAGGCCATCAACAATGAACAACATCAAGGAAATCATAAACTAAGATCATTAATCTCATGATAGCATCAATTCAGAAGTTTATAATCTCTAGAAATAGAATCATCATCATCCCCATCATTATCATAAAACACATCTTATCTCTATCTCATAAGAAGCTCTTAATAATCTTAGACTTTCAACTTTGGAATGTAAGAAGGTCATGAGAACATACATAGGAAATAGTGATATAAGAGTCATGCCTTTTGAAAGAAAGGGACTAGCCTTACATACCTTGGCGTCTTCTTAATAACTACATGTTCTTCTTCCAAGCTCACGACTCTACATTGAAGAGAATTCCTACTAAGATTAGATGAGTGAAGATACGCTTAAGTTTAAGCCAAAGCGACTAAAAGCTAACGAAAATTGGGCAGCATTTCCTTTGTTTCTACCACTTCCTCCATATGGTAAACAACTCCCAAGCATCGATAACAACACCCATAATATCATAATCAATAGACTTCTTCAAAATAAGCATTGTTTAATTCTCAAGACTCCCTTTCAAAATCATTCATAATCATAACTACAACACACACCATATTCACTTTCATATAATACTTCCTCAACATCATTAGTGTCATTCACAACAAGATTACACTCACAGCATACTAAGAATCATGACTCAAGTTAACTTACTACTCTAACTACCATTATTTCCATGTTTGAACTTCACATTCCTCTTCCTTCCTTCATTCAAGTTATTCAACAACCAAATACTCTTAATAGCATGAAATAGATGTGAAACTCACCTTTGATCATATAAGAATGAACTTTGGATGAATATACTTCACTTGAGAGAAACCCCAACTTCAATACCAAAGGAATTATTGGCTTCTACCAACCCTAGTGAGCTTCTCTACTCTTGATTCTTGGTATTTACTCCCTGATTTCTCTTGGATTTGTGTTGATATAGTGTGTGGAATATTCTAGAGCTCTCAAGAATTGTGGAGAAGATGGGAAATGAAAAATAAGAACTTGGGCCATCTATTTATAACAAGAAAATAAAGCTGCTCGACGTGATTATTCGGACACTTATACAGTCTGTATAAGTGACCGTATAATATCACCAGTGATGACCCTTCACATTAACTGTTATACGGACCATTATACGGACTGTAAAAAAGTTATACGGACCGTATAAGTGGTCATATAACTCACCTTTTCCAAAATTATTTTCGTCGATTCGTTTGATCTCCAATCCCTATAGAGTCTTCTTCTTGGCACTTGTTTAACACTTCATTAACCATCTAAGGATCCTTATAACTCCTTCCCAAGACATTACTAAATAATCATTAAATTGATAATTGCAAAAACCTTCCCAAATATGACTCATACTTCACTTCTTTCGACGAACTTAGTTTCACCGATTCGTATAACTTCAAGACCTCATAGTATATACTTTAAAGCTACTAAATACCCTCTTTAAAGCCATAAAGACTTCATGCTTACCTTAAGCTCACATTAGTCTATCCACAACGCAACAACTCAAAATTTCTGAGATATAACACCTGAGGACAGGATATTATTGGATAACCATAGAGCACGACTCCTGTAAATTCGTGCAAAAGTGCCATCAGTGCCAGATGCACGAAGATCTGATCAAGGTTCCCCCCACAGAATTACATGCGATGAGCTCGCCTTGGCCATTCGTGGAATGGGGAATAGACATCTTAGGACCCATCGAGCCGTCAGCCTCCAACAGACATCGTTTTATCTTAGTCGCCATCGACTACTTCACTAAATGGGTAGAAGCAACTTCACACAAGTCAGTGACTAACAAAGTCGTGGCTGACTTCGTCAAAAACAATCTGATATATCGTTTCGGTGTACGGAATCCATCATCACAGACAAGGGTGCCAATCTGAACAGCCATTTGATGAAGGACATCTGTGAACATTTCAAAGTCACCCATAGAAACTCTACCGCTTACCGGCCACAGATGAATCGAGCAGTAAAGGCTGCCAACAAGAACATCAAAAGAATCCTGAGAAAAATGATCAACAACGACAACAATTTGCACGAGCAGTTACCTTACACTCTGTTGGGGGTACAGAACGACAACCCGAACCTCCACTGGGGAAACTCCATTCCTCCTTGTCTACTGTACAGAAGCGGTCATACTCGTAGAAGTGGAAATCCCTCACTCAGGATCATCAAGGAGACAGAGCTAAATGATGCTTGGGTTAGAAACCGCTATGAACAATTGGCCATGATAGATGAAAAGAGAATGGTGGCAGTATGCCATGGACAGCTGTACAGACAAAGGATGTCTCAAGCCTTCAACAAGCTAGTCAGAGCTTGACTTTTCCTGGACAACTTGTGCTCTAGCGATTCTTTCCCCACCAAGAGGAATACAAAGGAAAATTCACGCCAAACTGGCAATGGCCATACATGGTTAAGGAAGTACTCTCAGGAGGAGCCGTAGTCTTAGCCGAGATGGACGGACAAGAGTGGCCTAAAGCCATCCGCGTAGACGCGCTCAAAAGATACTATATCTAGGATTTCATTTGCTTGTAATCGCATTATTATTTCCTTGTAATCGTACCTTTTGCTAGTAATCATACTTCGCAATAGACTAGAAAAAAACAAATCGTCTATGTAATGAACTACGCCATGACCTGACTTCCCCACAGTGGGATACGTAGGCAGTCTATATCGGACCCGGTCACATTATTAGTAGAAACCAAAACTCAGTTATTTTATCTTGAACTACGTTCGACCTGAATTCCTGCTGCGACGGGATACGTAGGCGCTTTCAAGCTCGGTCGTCATAAAAGAAAAACTCAGTAAACCTTTAGGAGACCTCAGAGACAAAGGTCAACGAGATCAGAACACAAGGATCGGCACATGAGATGGCTAGACGTCAGCCCTACACTGGGGCAAAATTTTTGAGGGAACCTCAAAAATTCCTATCAGAAACAGTCAATGAGGAAAGTGATAAAGTAAAGCTACACTGGAGCAGAGTTTTTGAGGAAACCTCAAAAATTCCTGCATAACAAGACAAAGCAAGGGTCACTCTGAGCGAATCTCAAACCGGGGGCAGAATTTTTGAGAAACATCTCAAAAATTCTACTAGTGCGGAAGTCAGCAACCATACCTCCCGAGAGAGCCAGAAGACCTCGTTCGAAGAAAACATACGTCATGACACATAAAAGCAAAACAAACATTTATTTTAAGGAAAACAACGCGCATTTTACAAACTTTACTTCAAACTTTAAAATTAGTATAATTATGTCCCAAAACCATCTCTCGAAATACCGAGCCCAAGAGGGTTTAAAGGAGCATCAAGTGGAGACACCAGACGGGAAGACATCGACCCTAATCGGCTTCTTAGGAAACATACAATTTTTCTGTGGATGCAATTTTTTTTAACTGGACAGCAGACACGCCACCAACTGGTTTACTCACAGCATAGGCGAAAGGAAAAACTTAGCCCAGTAGAGAAGGACCAAAAAGTTCACAACAAAAAATGGGTAATAAAGCCACATCTGGCTGCGAGGGTCACAAAACAAATGAGCGTAAAGACATATTCGACCAAAAGGGTCATGCGAAGAATGAATGAGCGTAAAGACAAATCTGACCAAAAGGGTGAGACAAAGAGTGAATAACAAAGATATATCAGACCAAGAGGGTCATAATGAATGAGCATAAATATACATAAGACCAAAAGGGTCATGACAAGGACGAAAGGGCATATCCGACCACAAGGGTCAACAACCAATAAAATGGACGAAAGAAATATTATCCAGCCACAAGGGCCATATATGTCATCTGCATGCCAAGAGGGCCATTCACACAAATTTCCAAGAGGGTTGTTCATACAAATTACCAAATGGGCCATTCATACAAATTGCCGAGAGGGCCATTCATACAAACTACCGAGAGGGCCATTCATATCAAACTACCAAGAGGGCCATTCATTCAAATTGCCAAGAGGGCCATTCATGCAAACAGCCAAAAGGGCCATTCATTCAAACAAGCCAATAGGGCTATTCATACAAACAGCCAAAAGGGCCATTCATGCAAATAACCGAGAGGGCCATTCATCTAAAATACCACGAAGAATATATGCATATTGTCAAGTCCAGAAAATAGGCACACAACCGCCAGAAAGGAGACGGCTTGCTGAACCAGATCCAAACAAATTGCGGAGCAAACGTGAAAGTTTTTCTTAAGCAGCCGGTCAAGATAGGTTGCCCATGAGAGTCAAGCTCTCCGGACAATCTTTGGAAGCCATCCAATCTCAGACTCAGCCACGATTTGTCTTGTTTTTATTTTCTTTACTAAAAACCGCGACCGACCGGACACACACCGAGAAATCTAAAGGAAGTTGAACTACATGTGACCTGATTCCCAGAGACCAGGGATATGTAGGCGGGATCAAGACCAGAGAGTCAGTCACATTCTAACTGTCGTCCAGAGGAACCCCAGTCGCAACACTGAGGACCTCAGGACTTTCCTTCCAAATCACTTAAAGGTCCTTAGTTGAGTCGAGCTATAGGTGGCCCGAATTTTCATATAACCCGATATATGTAGGAAACTCACAAACTAGGGCCCGGTTACGTATATGAAAATTGCCTGAAGATGAAGGGAGTTGCTCCGGCTAAAAAATTAGGGTTAGTCAAATTTCGTTGCTCAGGGATGGTCTTGCCATCCCCGAACACTGAAGGGGCAGTTGCCAACACCTAATTTTTGACCTCCTGTAATTTATTTTAATCACTCAGAATCTTGGATGATAAATAAAATGACTTATGCACCTTAAAGGGTTTAAATGATTTTTATATAAATTTTTAAAGTCAATATTTTACTCCTTTAAATTGGTAAAAAGATTTTTATGACATTACAAATTATTTAGAAATTAATTGGTACCTTTTATGACATTTATGAGATACTTATAATAATCATTTATTTAATTGTTTAAATTGTCAAAAATCAAAATTAGAAAATACTTTATTCCCTTCAAATCAAGGAGTTTGAGTAATTAAAATAACTAACCATTTCATCCCTTAATCCCTAATTTTGTATAATTGTAATTTGTCAAAATTATTTATAATTGTCTATAATTGTTTTAATTAGGCAAATTAATCAATTAGGTGGTCATTGTTGCAAATTGATTTTTAATTGTTTAATTATTTTTGTTATGGCCACAATTAAATTAACCAATTCATGGTTTAAGGAAATTGGGGTCATTATTGTAAAATTAGCCTCTTGATGGCCTAAATTGAAATAACCAAATTCATTGGCTCAAATTAATCAAGGTCATTAATGCCGTTTAATTTTAAAATTTTCTAGTTGGGCCAAATATGGCCATAATTGAAATAATCAGTTAGATTGAAATCAATTAGGGCCATATTCGCAAAATTAAACCCATTTAAATAGTTGGCCACTTTTAAATTATTTAATAGGTTAATTATGTCCTAATTTTTTTTTATAATTGAAATATTATGACCAATAATCAATATTTTAGTTTTTGTCTGTTTATTAAATTGCCTTCTTTACTCTATATAAACGTGTATACATTAGGTATATATTGTTACACCTCGAAAATTTTCCGTTGATGCACAGTGAATAGACTAATGAAGAGTACGAGTATACGGTATTTCAATAAGTAAGGAATGATATTTGATGACCCTAATTAAGATTTCAAAGACGTTCGAGGTAGGGGAAGGAAGTTTGCCAAGAGAAGGCAAGGCATACCATAGGTATCGAAAAGAAAGTACGAGTAACGAGTTAATGATGATTTAATGATGTTTTGGAGAAGAGTTATAATGTCCCTTAGATTGTTAATGAGGTGATAAACAAGTGTCAAGAAGGTTCCATAAGGATCGGAGATCAAACCAAGTGACAAGAACAAGATCAGTGAAAAAATGAGTTATACGATCGATTATACGGTCCGTATGATGGACCGCAGAATTGTCACAGTGAAGTCCCTCACTAGTGAGATTATACGGTCACTTATACGGACCGTATAAAATTATACGGCCCGTATAATGTGTCGTATAGTGGTCACAGAGGCGAGATGTGGAAGAGGTAATTTCACGGTCACTTATATGGATCGTATAAAATTATACGACCCGTATAAAGTACCGTATAATGGACACAGAATCGAGTGACTAAAGGGGCGATTTCACGGTCACTTATACGGACCGTATAAGTGTCCGTATAATTTTCCCGACGGATCAGATTTCACGTTATTAAAAAGGGACCAAGTCATTATTTCATTTCATTTTTCATCCAACACTTCAAGAACTCTCTGGAAACCCTCTCCACTCTTCATCTACAAGAACACAAGAGAAATTTATGATCAACTTCATCAAACTAAGCAAACCAAGTGTAAGAAACTCATTTAAGATCATCAAAGTCAAGAAATTTCATTGGATGTGAACTAGGGTTTTGTCTCAAGTGAAGTATTTCCATCCAAAGATTATTCATACAACATCTAAGGTAATTTTTATGACCTTTCCATTCTATTTAAGGTATTGAGAAGTTGAAACACTTGGATTGTAAAAGGATACAGAAAATGGGTCTTGAATGTGAGAATAGTGATGTTTGTGAGTGGTAGCTTGGGTTGAGTAATAATTCTTGATATGCTATGATTATAATAATGTTATAAATGATATTGAGAAAATGGGATAAACATTGTATATGAGTGAATGTAATAGTGTGCTATGACCATGGATATGGGTGACTTGAAGTGAATTGAAGAATATGGATAATATAGGAGAATAAAGACTATTATTATGATGTTGCGAATGATATTATTGATGTTTGGGAGTTGATATATGATATGGAGGAAGTTATGCTGTCCAATTCTCTCTAGTTTTAGTCGTGTATGCTAGCTATCGATTTCTAATGATAGTATAACTCTAACGAAGGTAAGAACGTGAGCATTGAAGGAGAACATGCAAGTGATAAAATAGTTGAACGGAAAGGTATGTAAGGCTAACCCTTCTTTCATAAGGCATGGTTCTTTGGCCAAATATCTATTCTCCTATGAGCCTATGATGTCCTTCAAATGATTCTATCTTCAAAAGCTACTAAGCTCATGATTCTCGATATGTTACGATTGTACTAGATTCCTTATATGACGAGTAAGCCTATAAAGATAGATGTAATGAACGACGATAATAGTGATAATAATGATGACGATGATAATAGTAATGATGCTAAAGATGCTTATGAGCTATTATGTATACGTGTCTATGTATGACTATTATGGAAACCCGAGCTTATAAGGGCGGGTAGAATATATATGTATGTAACACGCGCCAACCTCTGCAGTTAGGTACGGATAACCCTGAAGCCTTGGTAGGGCCAGGCATGTGTAACCCTGAAGCCTTGGTTGGCCAGGTCTGTATGATAACCGAGCCTAGCCATGGTTAGGTACGTGAAACACCGAACCTTCGTGCTCAGGTATGCTATGTAAATGATATGTATATGATATGGATATGTATATGATATAGATATGAGTATGAATACGAACATGATACGAATATGAGTAAGAATGTGTATATGAATGCGACTATGAATACGAAATATAAATGAGTACGAATATGAGTACGGATACAGATATGGATATATGTACACACTTACGCGTTAGAAATGGAAACCCCCTATGAGAAGCAAGTAAGTGCTTATGACGATGATATTTCTATCTCTCATCCTATGCTATTTCTATGTTGTCTATTACACTTTCATAATGATATTGATCATGCTTTACATACTCAGTACATTCTTCGTACTGACGTCCTTTTGTTTGTGAACGCTGCGTCATGCCCGCAGGTGGCCAGGGAGACAGGCTTGATCCGTAGCTATATTTCTCAAGGACTACATAGCGGAGCTCCACTTCATTCGGAGCTATAGCTTTTGGGTATTGATTCTTTTGTGTACATATTTATGGGCATAGCGGGGTCCTGTCCCGCCTATATGATATGATATACTCTCCTTAGAGGCTCGTAGACATGTGTATATGGTTAGATGTATTTGGCCTTGTCGGCCTATATTTTGGATGTTATTTTGTTAGCCTCGTCGGCTTATGTACATTGCTATGGGCATTGCTATTAATGGCGATATGTATATGTGTATGGTTGCCAATGGAAAAAGTATGATTTAATATGTGGCTCACCTAGATATAAAGGTAAATGTATGATAAGGGGTGCCAGGGTGGGATAGCACCGGGTGCCCGTCGTGGCCCTCCGGTTGGGTTGTGACATATATATATATATATATATATATATATATATATATATATATATATATATATATATATATATACATAAAAAAAGCCAGCCTAATTTTTTTTAACGATTTGGACCAAGTCCAGTCCAAACATGGACCGAGACCTGGCCCAAGCTCAAGTCCGCATCAACATTAAGGGGATAATCCCCTTTTCTTAAACATTTTCGTTCATACCAAACGACCCCTATATCCCCCTCCCTTCTCTCTCTTCTCATTTCTTGCAAACTGGAGGAGTCTCCGCTGCGTCCTCTTTCTCTCTCGTCCCAAATATGGTAAATTTGCAGAGTGAACATAAAATACACAGCTTTTGTAGCATTATTTGCATGAAACAAATTAATTCCAAGGTTTGTTTTTACCCAGATCTTTCCCAAATCGGTAATTGACTTTTCTTTTGCTTTTCTTTTTGAAATTATTTAGTCAAAAGTCGATTATTGCTGTGTTATTTGTTGTACTATGTTCATTTTGCTCGATTTTCATTGGTTTGGGATGAGTGGGTTAGATCGAGTCCAACGAGGTTCAGATCTGACCATTCATTTGTTGTTGCAATCGTTTTGAGCTATAGATTTTTCTTTACAAGGTTAATTTCTGGGAGAAATTAGTTGTCCCACATTGGTATTTTTTTTTATGGTTTTGAACAATTTTGGGGTTCTATAAATAGAACCCCACACTCACCATGAAAACAAGTCGAAAAAAGTTGGAAAAACTTAAAGAGGCTAGAAACTTCGAGTTCAGGCCTCTCAGTATAAAATTTTTAAACTTTGGCTTCAGTTGAGGTTTTTTCTTAGTTCTAAAATTCGTTTTCTTGCTTGTTTTGTGTCTGATGTGGCTGAGCATGGGCTTTGGAAGCACAAAAAGGCTTTCAAATTCAATCTTGTCTACGACTGCACCTAAAAAAGGTAACATTTTAATCTTGTTACTAATTTCGTTATTTTTCAGTGGCTTTTTGTTATGTGATAATGCTTTGTTTGCTATTAGTTTGCTGTTAGATTGTCTTGGGTTCAATTAGTGGTAATGTGTTTCCTTAAGTAATGCTTAAAATTCATTAGGAGTTTGAAACATAGATCACTTTCTTGTCTTCATAAATGATACACTTAGCCTTAATAGTTGGTGCTTAATATGAACTGAATGTGTGAGCCTAGATAAATTTTATTGATATTGCTCCATTGATAGAGATGTATAGACTGTTAATGCTTTATTAGATGCTAAAGTTTTCTGCTTGGCTTCTCATACTTTAAACATGATAAAATATGGTCATGTGATTAATAATAGTAACTTTAGTTACCTTCTAGACTAATATCAATCCTGTTTGAATGTAAAAACTGCTAAAGAACTGTGATGATCCATCTTGAGTAGTTTAAGGTAGTTGCTAGCTTTCTTGATGAGTTTATGTTATCCTGGAATCATCAATCTGCTTTCTTGAGTCTACATACTTTGTCTATGTCACACTTAGTGGTATAAGCCATGATTAGGATAAGTAAAGGATCATGATTGGACCAGAACAAAGCTTAAAGAGTCTAGGCATACTTATATGAGTCTTATGATGTGGTCAAGGTACTAGAACAGGATTGAATGAGGTTTAATTGCATTTGAATAGCCCTAAGTATACCAAAGTCTGTTTAAGTATGTCTAGATTGACCTAAAATGACCTTGAATAGTTGTATCTTATTTACTGAAGGTAAGTACAAAACAAACAACACTTTAGAGCATGATATAGAAGTTGTGAAAATGAAGGTTGAGACTAAGGTTTATTTATTTGGTACAATATGCTCCCAAATGGTTCACTAGAGGCTGATATAGGCTTATGAAACTGTAAAATCACCTAAGATGAGTCAGGACATTTAGATATTACTAGGATGATTATGTGTTATGATTGTTCATTTAAAACCGAACCAAGTCTTGATTTTATGTCACCAGACCCTTCCCCCTTTCTATATATGATCCATGCTTGAGTCTTCAAGGGAGTCTAGTGACACTGAAATGGTAATTGAATCCTAATATGCTCTCTGATTATTAAAAATAATCAGTCAACCAATGAAAAGGAACTGCTTGAGTCTAAGTATTGGTGTTCAGTATAAACTTAAGTTTATACGGATTAAGGTGTCAAGTTTTTTCAAAGAAGTGATGTCTAAAAGGAATTCAAAACAGCTTTCATAGTTAAGGTCCTGGGCTTAGTTGATTAAAACTGCTAAATTGTGTGGTCAACTAGGTGTTTAGTTGGAATTTGATCTAAAGGAAGTGTTAAACTAAACCTTAACCACAAGGTCTTGGTGGGTTTCACTGGGCATGAGGGTGAGGTAAGGAGTTGGGGTTACCTTAGGAGAGTAAAAGGTGAGCTTAGCTATGAACTAGAGGTAATGACCCGTGGGGCCTTTGTTCCCTTGTTACTAAAAGAAAGACTCAGGAAAGGGACGGGGAGGTAATGACCTCACCCTACCCTGTTTCTCTTTCAGGACCATGAGGTTCCCTTTTTCTCCTAAACCTCATTCCCATGGCTGTGGGATTCACAGAGGTCTTATGTTTGGTTAGGAGAAGTTTTACCATGCCTGGGGGCATCTTTGAGACGTTATGCTATCAAAACCCAGTTAGAATCAAATATGAGGGTCTGTCACATTCTCTGTCATAATTAAAGGGATTAAAACTGCAGAATTGACTAAAATTCTGGGAGCAAGTAATGTATCAGGACTTGGATTCATGCCTTAGAGTTCAAAATTTCTTGCTTTGTGTTGTTTAAAAATGGATATGTTCAATAAAAACATGTATGGTATATTTATGTTTGAATTGTCTGTGTTTTTGTCCTAGCCATAGTTTGAATCTGGGAAGAGGACATTTTAGTTAAGATAAGATTGGTGGGAATTCCTGCTTTTGAACATGAACTGTTAGATTTAGATCTTACTATGCATTATGGTGTAACTTGGATTTAGAAGATAAGGTTTTACTCTGTTTAATGAGGTTTGTCTTTATATTGTTGGTGTGTTTAAAGTCATATCAGGATTATAACTGTAGGATGAAATAACTAAGCACTGAGTCTGTGTTAAAAGGTGGATAAGTGGTAAACTAGAGTTGGTCTAATGTTGTTGTTAAGGATGTTGTGAGTGTTCTCAGGCTGCTTGAGAACCACTTGGCATAGAATGGTCTTTTCAAAGACACCTCAAATAGAGGGCAGGGAAGAGTCAAGCTTAGCTTGATTCATAATACCTACCCTCCAAATGAGGGGTGTCATGGTACACTCTATGAACCCATGAGGGGCATCCCTGACATGAGAATGCATTGATTTCTTTAAACTTTACCATTTTATCAAAGGTCTGAAATAGAGAAAGGGGTGGAAAAATTAACCTGTCTGGATGGCTAAAAGGACATAGGAACTAAGAAAAGAAGCTACTTGTTTTCAATAAGTTGACTGTTGCTTTCCTTCTGAGGGAGATAGATAAATTTGAGGCTGTTAGTAATAAGTGTTCTTTTGAGTAGTTAAGAAAACACTGAATCATAAAGAGTCATTTTGGGATATTGTGTCATTCCTCTTTTTGTGAGGCCTTATAATAAACATAGCTGTAAACACCTAATTTTTACCTTATAAGATGCGTATTTTAGTTTTCAATTTTTCCCAGTCAAAGATGGAGTAAGGATACACCCTTTAAAGATTAAAATTTCAAAATCCTGAGAAAATGGCAAAACGAAGGTTAATTATTATTTCCTGAAAAAAAAAAAAGAAACAAACTGACAACTACGAGATATACTAGTTATTTACTTTCATCCCGCTCCGTCTAATTCGGAAAAATTATTAATTAAAATGACGTATAAATTACCACTCATTTTTTACCGCATTTTTTCATATTTTAAATATTGCTCAGAACTATGTCAATATTGCGCTCGTTTTAAAGCTCGCATTTTAACTTTACGAGTTATAATTTTTATGTAGTTCGAATAATAATTATATTTAGTAGTTGAAGCAATATATATATATATATATATATATATATAATATGTTTTATATTACAAATTGGATAGGGAGGGGGTCTTTTGATATTTTAAATAAAAAGAGGATTATATATAATATTTCTTTTAACAAAAAAAAAAGGGTGGGGGGTGGGGGGTGGGGGGACTTTTAATGAAATAAACTTTACACCCCCCCCCCCCACCCACAATATTTTTATTTTACACCCGTCTCTCTCTCTTCGTATCAATGGCAATTTTAGGGCTAGGGTTTTGCCACCGCGATACGGTGGTTTCACTGTTGTTTTGACTGAAATTGAAAGGGCTTTTATGCCCTTTCACATTTTCATGTCGCTTACAAGTTCAATTTTACTTAGTTTTCATAAATTTGCACCAATTGGTGCCATTTGATGGATGTTGCTCGGGGTACCCATGCGTGTGGTTGTCATGGGTGGGACCTTGAGTCCCTTGCCAGCTTGTGTACCACACCCTACCACATGGATACCCTAGGGTAATTTTCATGTGGCACCGTTAGGGATGGGGTACGATTTTGGGGATTTTTTCCATTTGGTACTATTTTGATTCAATTGTACCATTGGGTTGTACAATTTGCGTGATTCACGCTGGTACTTGTACTATTCTCCTATAATTTGATTTTGTGGATTTTATTCTAAATTTTAAGGTATAATTGGTTAAGATTTCGTTTGTCCTATCTGAATTTATTTTGAAATTGGGGATAGGGTACGAATTTGGGGATTTGGGGGGAAAAATAATGGCCAGGTGGCCTTCTATTTTTGTCCTAGGGTTCCTATATGTTTGTCTATAAATATCAGGTCTTATTGACAAAGAAAGGGTCTAGATTTTACTCACTAAAAAAAAACCTATGTTTCATGTACATTAGCTATATACAATTGATAAATATATACAAAAAATACAATATATAGAGAAAAATATAAAAATATAAGAAGAAAAGGTGATTTAAGGATTTGAGAAGCGTTTTGTTGCTTGGAGTGTTGAATCAATCCCATTTTGATCTTTAGGTTGTCGCAACAAAAGGTAAATTCTTATTTCAATCTCTGTTTTCATTTCAAACTATGATTATCTATTGTTTGTGATACTTGTTTGCTAGAAAAATGGTTACATATTAGTTTGATTCTGCTTTTATGATTATGTGAGCATTCTGTGTCCTTTGTTGTGGTTTGAAATTGAAAAATGAGTTAGGAAGCTTAAAGTTGAACAATGTTAAGTAATCTTGAGTTGGTTAGTTCAATAAAAATGAAGAAAAGGATAGTTTAAGTTAAGATTCTTGACACTAAGTTAGTAAAGTTGATGTTTTTAATCTAAGTTAGCTACTTTTGGTAAGTTCTTGTTAAGTAACATTATTTAGTTGGAAATTTTCTTTAGTTTATAACCTTACCTTTTTGATCCTGTTTGATATTTTAAGATTATAATTTAGATTGGGAAACTGTTTGGATGGTTTGAAAGGAAATATGATTAAGTTAAAACACCTTTAAGTCCAAAAATGTCCCTTTTGAGCCTGTTTAGTCTCAAGTGTTGAAAAAAACTTCTTTCCTCCATTATTAAGTGATTGTTTACTTGTTTCAATAGCTGATTCATTTTAGAACTATGCGACTATTTCTAAGAATGTTAAGACTGTTTAAGAAAGTAGGTTTTCTTTTTTTTTTTTAAATGGAGCTTGGAGTCTTGTTTTAAAGCTTAACTGAAATTTGTGAAAACTTGAATGTCCTGTGTCAGTTTGAGTGTGAAAAAACAGGATTTGCAAGTCATCTTTTGACTTTAAAACGGCTAAAGCTTGATACTCAGTGTAGTTAAGAGTCTTTAAACTTGATTTGTGATCTATTTAGCTTCCAGTTTTAGTAAAAAATGATTTTAAAGAGGCTTAAGTTTTTCTAGAATATAGTTCATAGATTTGAAGTTTTAAAACTGTCTAAGTAAAGATTATAGTTTAAAATGAGAATTTGGATGCTTTATTAGCTTTTAACTTTGTCAAAATAGTTTAAATAAAAGTGTAATTTAATGTTGTACGTGGGTCATGAAGTTTTTGAGATCCTGAAATTGACTAAGGGTTGCTAAGTCTAAAATTTGAAATCTGTTTCCTGAATTGTGGTTTTGTAAGTCTGTATAATCTTGTATTGTTTCTTGTTTGAAATTTTTGAAAAGTTCAATAATAAAATAGGCTAGAAATGCCCTTCATTTTAACATTTGCTTTGTTTGAAACCATTTAAGTCATAAAAAGATTGAAAAATGAAGTGCGTTTTCAGAAAATGAACATAAGAAGTTTACATTAGTGTCAGTTTGATGAATGTAGTCCCTGATTTGTAAATGTTATTTTTCCTCATTTGTGTGTCCTAAGTGTGCGAAACTGTTTGTTTTATAGCTTAAGTTCTTTTAAACCAACTTAGCTTAATTATAGCTTTTAAAACACTTAGTTTTCTAAAAGTTGGAATACTAAGAGGTCCTTGAATTAAGCTAAAACATGATCAAAAAGCAATAGACACTCCTACTAGTTCAGTTTGTCTTTCCTTTATTTTGAAATGAGTGTCAAGGTGCATTTTGTCTGAATCCTGCCTTGGTGCATTGTTTAAACTATGATTGATCTCAATTTGTCATTTGATGATCCTAGACTGAGTGTCATGTACCCTCTATGAATCCTTATTAGATTCTCTTAAACTGTAGTATTCCCTGTTTGAAACTATCTTTGTTGTATGACTTGCAATGTGAGAAATTCAACTTAAAACCATTCCTAGGCTACGCCATGTCCCTTATTAGCCTTATTAGGACACTGTTAGATCTCTTGAAATCAACCCAGCTTGAAATACCTCTTTGTATGATAGTATTTGTAACTTGTACACTGTTTAGAGCAATATTACTATTTTCAAAGAAAAATTGAACCTTTTTAATTACCGGAATCTTTAAGATTGAGATTTTAAGAAGAAAGAACCTATTTGGACTAAAAACTAGTGGACTATGATTGATCATTATGCTATAATTTGCATTTTTTGCTCATTTTTTCCAAACCTGAGAAGTATAAAGTTAAGTAAAACTGTTTCTTGTGTAAAATTGCTTTGTGATTCCTGCTAAGTGATTAAAGTACACATTGAACCTAGTATTAACTATTTGTACTTAAACTTGTGGATTCTATTTCTGTTTATCATTGATTACCAATTTTGTTGACTAATAGGCTATAAAATTGTAAAATTGGAGATTTGAACCTCTTATGTGTAAACTGTGTATCCCATGATTCACTTGAGTGATTACTTTGACTTTCCACCTAGATAAACCCCTCTAATAGTGTAAACCTTAGTCTATAAAGTTGGCTTTGATGAATCAAAATCACTCAGTACGACATTTAGCATGAAAAGAAGTCTAGGGTGTGAAAGAGGAACTCTGAAAGGATCATTCCCCTTTATTACTTAAATTCCCTTTACTTGAGGCCATAGGGCATCTCTATTTGTTTAACTGTGCATTACAATTTGATTTTGGGACTCAAAACTGATTTAAAAAGGAAAAAGAGATTTTGTATCTTTGCTTCATATGAGCTGTTTTTAAACCTCTAAAGAATGAATTGGACTACTTGTTTGTTTGCCTATCTTGATTTCCCCCTTTGTTGACTGTCTCTGTGACATTTGAAATTTTGAAACTTGTCTAAAATATGATTAAAGAGGTGCTAAGTTTAAAACTATGAGCGTATTCTTTAAGTATGTTATGTTAATCATGAAAGAAAGTTGCAAACATTATTAAAAAGCTAAAACTGCATTTGCTTGTTTTTTAACTTGGCTGCTTCTCCTTTTTTTCTTGTCTGATTGATCACCCTACACTAAAATCCAATAATAGTGCTGAGAACTTCCTCCGAATTCTGCCTAGATTTGAAAAGAAAATTGAAAACAATGACGATCTTCCCCTTCCTTTTGGAATCTGTTGTTATGCTTATAATCCTTCCTTGTCATTTAGTTTTAATTTATAATTAGGACTAAAAATTACACCTATTTGGTTCCTTGAAGTTGTCTGGAAATTGTCTAGATGTCTATTTGGTGATTTGTTGCCATAGCTGTGTGTGACTATCATTTTTGCTCCCACTAGTCTAATTAGGAAATTTGAAAACAAGTTGGGATTTGAAACTTTATTTAAAGGTCTTTGGACACCTCACAGAATTTGGCATTGTTGGGCTGCTTTTGGCTTGTCTTAACCTATGTTTGGAGACCCTATCTGTGCATCATTTTAAACTTGTCAACCATTTTGAATTTTTGAAAAGTGATTTAAGAATTGGACCTCTATTTGTGAGACTTTGTTTGAGACTTGTTGACTGTCTAAATGAATTACCAAAACCTTTTGAGTATAAATTTTTTTAAAAAAAATCTGAAAACTTAAGAGCTTGATAAGATTAAATTCTTACTATCCTATGCTTTGTTTGAACTGGCAATGGTCCTAAGTAATAAGCTATTCCTACACCTTTCTACGTGGAACTAGCACATCTTTAAAGAGGTTTGGGAATTTGGCTCACAAGAAGCTGCTTGTTTGAATTTGTCTAGTCCTTCACCTTCCTCTATTTTGGTCAACTTGTTAGAAGCAACATGACTTTTCTCTGTGTGTTGTGCATAGTTTTTGCTTAAACACTCCTTTGCTTCCATGGCCAACTTTGTGACACTTTGTTTTCTGATAACTGGTTTCAAAACTGTGTATTGTGAGAACCCTTAATTGTTTGATTAGTCTCTATTGATAGCTTGATACTTGAGTTTAAAAACTATGTAATTTGGGTCTTAAAATTTAGATTATTTGTTTGGTATGAGATGCTAAAAACTTAAGGATTTTTTGTGTGATTGAAAGGGGCATTTTCGGAGCTGTGTTCAGTTAACTATATAGTGCATATTTAAGTGTATAGAGGATATGCCCTTCATGGGTTTTGCTCTCTATTTTTGATAGTATATCAGTGGTATATTGTGTATATTCACAGTTTGACACTTAGAAAATTTCAGAGCTGTTAGTCATTGGGCCACATTTCTAGGCTTGTTCATCTACATAATTGATCTATTAATTAAGTAGTTTTTAGAACTTTTTTTGCATAAATTGTCCCTTATTTTATAAGTTTAATAATTATGGGTTGGCCTAAAAGCATTGTAATTCATTTTTTGGCTTTGTAAATTAAATTATTGTTCTCAGCTATTTACTAATACTATGCATACCTATTTGTTGTGACTACCCCTATACGTTGGTGGGTCTATTGTGGCCAACTAACATTTCTTGATCGAGTCGACCCCTATCACGAATGGCATAAGCATTGGAGCGCATATTGGAGCAGAAAATATTTATTCGTGCATTTTTCTGTTGGGCTTGGTCGGCCCAACCCACTATCTTATTTATTTATGTATATCGATTCAGTTTGTGTATGATTTATTGGAACCCTTTGAGATTATCACATATTTAGAGTCGCAAAATCATTTTTGAAATATCAAAAACTAACTTTGGAAAATTCTTGTGAAAAAACAGTTTTTTTGGATTAGTTATATTTGTATAAATTGATATTTCATTAAAATTTAAAATTATGATTTTTGAGACAAAATGATGGACTTATCAAAATTTTATAAAATTGAAAATAAAATGATCATGGACTATTGGACCATTTGGACAAGATGTGGACTTGGACTATTTTGACTAACTTAGACTAAAAATGACTAAAAATCTAAAATATGGGATATGGTAAAAATATGGATTATAATAGTATGCCAAAAAATGATTTTCTTAAAAAACCTAACTTAACTAAAAATCTTTTTCTAAAACTAGGGTGGGCTTACGTAGTGTTCTACTTAGGTTAACGCCTTCGGGTTTTAACTTAGGTGTTCTAGTCTGAAACCCAAAACGCTCAATTTTGAGCAAAACTTTACCACTTTTATTTCTTGAAAGTGTTGTATTTTACATAAATGACTAACCTTTTATTGCGAGAATCTAAAACAAAAGCAATTTTTATCAAAAACAATTTATATTCACAAGGCATTCTATTAGAACCCATGGGTCAACCGTATTTTACGGATCCTTAATACCGGGGTGCCTAACACCTTCCCCGGGGGATCACTAGAACCCTTAACCATTCTTTGGCTTAGATTGGTTTCTTTTAAAATTTAACCGTTTTAAATGAATCCTTTCGAACTAGTTTTCCTAACTTACCTATAAGTTTGGTGGCGACTCTAAAACAATATCCATTTAGAGCACCATCCACGTAGAAGTATATTTTTTCCTTTTATCTGGTACGATTAAACCGTACTTTCTCGGGACACTTTTCTTTTTAAATGAGGCAAGTGCAAATCCGAATCGGGAAAAATAGAACCGCTATAGATGGCGACTCTGCTGGGGACAATTAAAGGTTCTAACCATAAAGGTTCCAATAACTTGTCTGTTTTGTGTGATATAAACTGTTTATGAGTTTAAATTTCCGCAAAATAAGTGTCATTCATGCATACATACTCCTCCACTCCTGGCATTTATTTTACACTTTTTTCCAAGGGTGACGACGCAGGATGAGCTGCGGTCATACCTTTACTAAAAAGCCCTTTTGCTATTTTCCTTTGGCGGTCTCTAAAGGTCGAGTGAGCACGCGGTCGTCCCACAGCCTTAGGGAACCCACCCCCAGCTTGTTCGCTTGGGTAACCTATGTCATTCACTTGAAAAACCACTCTAGAATAACTAGTGTAGAGAGAAGCCACATCCTTACTGATATAGCGCATACTGACCACAAACCGGTTTGGGTATTTCAGGCCTACTTGAATCGGACAGGATAAACACCTTACTATGTTTAGACGTTGTAAAAGCCTGAAGGCACTGCATTCCAGTACATGCTATTTGGAAGCATCATTGTACTTTATGTGAAATAAATTATTGTTCCTCGGGGCGGGTGCCCATTTGGTCGTTATAGTCTTTTCGACATTTTTGCCCTTTCCGAGCATGGATTAGCTCATTTTTGACCCGAGGGGACTGTTGGCATGCTTCTCGAGGTGTTTAGATCGGATTCGGGCAACTTTTGTGAAATATAGGCTTAAAGGGAAAAAATGGTTGACCCAAAGTTGACTTTTGGATAAACAGACCTTTTTCGAAATTTCGTCGATTCCGAGAGGTCTAGATGGTCGTTTAGAACTTGTGTGTGCATTTTGTTCGGTTCCCAATGCACTCGGATGCATTTTGGGACTCGGGTTGGAAAATTTGAATTAAGGCATCGGGGGCTGACTCGGTCAAGGAGACTTTCGTTTGGAATTCCGAGGCCACGGGGGCGTTCGCAGCATGTTTTTATGTCTGTCTATGTGTATGGTATATGAGCAGATGGCCTTGGGAATTAGTCAGAAAATTGGATCAAATGGTGAAACTTGGGTAAGTTTTTGGTGTCTGGTGTCCGCTTTGGCGGCACCAGCACCGCGACAGCGGTGCCGCTGGAGTGTTAGCCCTGCCGCTGAAGCGGTCCAAGGACTTTTTCCTTGGCCGCTGAAGCGGTCGTGTGACTGCTGAAGCGGTCGTGTGACTGCTGAAGCGGCTCCGCTGGGGCCGTCCTAGTGCCGCTGAAGTGGGTGAGGGGCAGTGTGTATAATTATTGAAGTGTTAAAAACCTTTAGACTCTCATTTATTTTCCATTTCGAAATTAGAGCTTTTGCGAATATTCTTGGAGGTAAATCTTACTAATTCCTTTACTCTTCCTTTAATCTTACTCATCTTAGATTCCCCCTTTCCTTTAATAATCCCTTAGTGATGGAAGATGGAAGTGGGTTTTGATGAACTTATTCTCTAGGCTTATTAATGACGAAATTGATAGGGTTTATGTTAGATTTTGATGAATCTAAGCTTGTTAATCATCTATCTTCCAATTCTAGTGTTGAATTTCGGAATCCAAGAGTTAGGGTTTATACCCAAATTGGGTAAATCTATGAGTTAATTTATCAATTAGTGGTTGAGTTATGATCACTTAGTGTTTAATTTTAAATTTTGCTACTGAATTTCCCGTTTTACCGTTGTGGGCCCGTTTCCCCAATTTCTAGGGTTAGAATTGACCTAAATTGAATAGTAGCAATACTAGTCTTATTCTTCATGATTTCTTATCTAGATTTTTATTATGCTTAGACTAATTTGGTTCTGAGGTTCAGCGGAAGGGCAAGGTAAAGAAGTGAGTTATTGGTGTTGCGGTTCGGCCATCCAGGTAGGTTATGGCTTATCTTTAGTGAGACTTCATATAGCGAAGCACATATTTAGATTATATTGTTGGAGATAGCATGTGAACCTTCGGGTATGAAGTTGGGTTGGATATTGCCTTAGGTGGGCCCCGTTGTGTGTTGGGTCTAGCCACCCGATTTTGTTGTGATTTGATTATTCTATTGTACCGGCTTGGTGCCATGAGTTATTGATAGATATTGAATTCTGTTTTATTATCTTGATTATGATATAGTTGGCGTACCCACTGTTGGTACTTGTGATTCAGTTATATTATTGGCATACCCATGGTTAGTATTTATACTCGGATATATTGTTGGCGTACCCATTGCTGGTACTTGTGATATTGAGCATGATTATTGCTGCTGATACATACATTGCACGCACTCTCATTTTCATGATACACTGTTGAGATACCGATGATACTTGATGAGACACTTTGATGAGCTGGGCTCGGTTTTTCTTGAGTTATGTGAGATAGCCGATGTCCGATGCTAGTTTTGGAATCGTTGATTGAGTGAGTGCATGGACTCCGCGGGTCCCCCAGAGTGGTGCTCGTGAGAACCCCCCGTGGCCAAAGATTCGGGGTCCCGTCTGTCTGTTGGGCAAAGATCCGGGACGGGTGGCACTTAGACTTCGCGAGTCACACTGGGTTGTGCTACCGAGATGTCGATATTTCCGTCCGAAGTACACGTATACACAACATTTGTATGGCATTGCATTGCATTCATACACTATTGCATTGCATTATGGCTTGATATTTAGATGTTTGGTGTTGTACTTGTGATGATGGATTCAGACTTGATATATTCAGACTTGGCACATTTGGGATTACATGCTTTACTTAGGCAATGATGTGTACTTGGATTTAATTACATTTGACTTATACTTGTTTGTTTATCTGCTTTATTATCTGAATTATGTTAGCTATGCTTAGTCGGCCGATGATGCCTACCAGTACTGTCGTTTTGTACTGACCTGCACTTGTTGCATTCCTTTATGAATGCAGGGTATCAGGTTGGGTCCACTTCCGTGACGCGTGGCTGATAGTCACTTCAGCTTTATCTTCGAGTTTCCTGGGTGAGCATGGCCGTTCGCTGCCTTGAAGACTTCTCTATCTTTATGTCATATTCTATTCAGAGACTTATTTAACTATTATACTACTTAATATATATATATATATATATATATATATATATATATATATATATATATATATATATATATATATATATATATATATATCGTGGGACTTATGTATTTATTATATTCCGTTACTTAATTTCATGTTTTATGTATTTATTCATTGTTGGGTTGAGGGTTCGCTTACCGAGGTGGGAAGGTAAGTGCCCGCACGGCTTAGGCCAAATAAGCCGTGAAAGCGGGGAACTAACAGTATTCTGTCTTGTAGATGTCTCCTAATTTGAAGTTTGGTATGACTGTGGGTCCACCACCAGGTTTAGTAATGTGGTGGGAAGGTTTGACTAATGATCAGAAGAAAAAGATAAGGATTAGTAGCCTTGGAGTAACAAGGTATAGGAAAATGAATTATATATCATCTAAATGCTTATTTGATATAATTGTTTTGTGTGAAAATCATATATATTATTAAAACTCTTTATTGGCCTATATTCCGGACACTACCTAAAAGAAAAACCAAGAAGACAACCCACAAAACTAATTTAGCTCCCCTTTTAAAGGTTGATTTGCTAATAGGAAATGAAGACTCCGGACAGCATGAGTGCAACTTCTCCTTACATCAATCTGGTTAGTGACGATAAGGACAGGGAAGCAACAAGTAGGGAAAACCGATAGTGGGACGATAGCCTAGCCCTAGTTACTGCTAGAATGAAAGAAGTTGTCCAGACCACTAGGACAGCCAATGAGAAGATGAAACTCTCCTAGCTTATGTTGAGGAACTAACTAAGCAACACCCTGCCAATCGGGTAAAACAGGGAAAAGTGCCGGAAGCAGCGCTTGGGAGTTACATCCCGCTCAGTCAACAAAAAGGGCTTGACCCCATACCCTATGGAGACGACGACTTGCTTATCCCCGATTTGAAGCAGGAAGTTTATGGGGACCCGCGCGAATGTCAGCTCGAGGAACCTCCTATTTCATGCATAATTATTCTTAATGGCACAAGATCGCACAATTAAGGTGCGCCAGTAGAAATGTCCAAACAAGAACTCTTAAAGACTTTGGGGAGTTTTGGAGTGTACGCGCAAAGCCCGAATTTGTTGCCACAGTGTGCTCCTTCCATGATCCACAAGAAATGCCTCTACCACCGAAGTCAGTCGAGGCATACAGCCAATGAGTGTGGAGCGCTGGAAAGGAAGTTGGACCGATGGATTGATCAAGGGAGAATTAGCCAACTATGGGGGTCCCACTCTTTCCTTGCCCATAGCCAATGGAGAAATCATCCAGAAAAGATATCAAGGCGGTGCGTGTGCTAACATCTATGACTGAAGCTGAGCTGGTAGTGCATTTATACGGTACCAAGAAGCTGATTGGTTTGACAAAATAATAACTATGAAAGGGAGCTCCTTTGCAGATTTAGTCGCCGTTGGGGAAGACATCGAAGATGGCCTCAAGACCGGTAGGATTTTCAGCGTGCTAAATAGAGCAAGTGCATCTGGCGCCAAGAGTGGAAAAACGAAGAAAGAAGATATAACTTATGTTTCTAGAGCTACTAGCCCAAAATGCCGAGGAAAAGAGATTACCCACAAAAATCAAGACAACTACCAATCGCCTCCACCAACCAGCTATATAACCACTTCAACCCAATATAGCCGGATGTCTGTGTGCTACGCACAACCTGGCTACCAAGCTCCACAACCAAATTACCAAATACCAGCACCTAGCAACCAAGCTCCATGACCAAGTTATCAAATGCCAGCACCCAATAACGAAGCTCTACAAAATCAGACTTTCCAAAACCAGCCTCCACCAGCAAACTATGAGGCACCCCAAGAAACCTCCGAGAGTATTCACTCCTTTAACAGAATCAAGGGCTAGTTTGTTTTCCAAAGTAAGAGACGCCAGTCGAATGAATGCTATTCCACCAAAACTTGCTTACCCCAAGGATCGATGGTATAGGCCAGATTTCACTTGCGCCTATCATTCTAACCAAGTTGGCCATACTACCGAATATTGCATAAACTTGAGGCACAAGCTACAGGTTATGATTGACAATCATGAGCTTATCCTGGAGCCAAAACCTCTAAATGTAGACACATATCCTCTCCCGAAGCATGGAGGGAATCAAATTCGCATGATATAAAGAGGTAACGAATGGGAAGAAAGTCCTGCGATTATTTGTCCAGATATTGATGGGTTGGAAAGGACCGTCGGCGCGTTGTCCTTCCAAGAGTAAAAGGAAGTGTTAGGCCCTATGATCAGGAAATATGAGATGTCCCAGTCATCTGCCATAGCTAAGAAAGAGCCATTCGTGCTCAAATATCCCTCAACAGTCGCTCGAATTCAGAAAGCGCCGTTCATACTCAAAACATCAGGGCTAGTTGAGAATACACCTTTTGTGATCAAATAACCACACCTGATGATAGTCAACAAAGGAAAAGAGGTAGCCACTGTGGTTCAGGGTATGACCAGGTCTGGAAGGTGTTATGCTCCAGAAGAGTCTATACTCGAAGCGCCACGTCGCGAAAATCCTTAGAAAAGACCAATCACTAACATTCACATACTTATTGACAATTGCGCTAAACATGAGGTGTAGTATTTTATGGAATGTTATGCGGGTTACCATCATATACTAATGGATGAAGAAGATGCTTAACAAATGGCCTTCATCACACCATGGGGAGTATATCACTACCGGGTAATGCCTTTTGGGCTCAAGAATGCCAGCGCTACTTACATGAGGGCTATGACCGCCATTTTTCATGATATGAATCATAGTGAGATTGAGGTGTATGTGGACGATGTCGCCATCAAGTCGTGAGTGGGTGATGATCATCTTGAGCATTTGAGAAAATTCTTCAACAGACTTCGCAAGTGCAACTTGAAGTTGAACCCTGCAAAATGCGCATTTGAAGTACCTGCTGGAAAGTTGCTAGGATTCATAGTCAGTCATCGTGGTATTTAGATGTATCCCACAAAGCTCAAATCAATTCAATAACTCCTACCACCGACAACAAAGAAAGAGGTCATGAGTTTCCTAGGAAGGTTGAATTACATTGGGTGCTTCATTGCCAAGTCCAAAGTAATTGTAGAACCAATTCTCAAGCTTCTCAAGAAAGATGCTCCAACTAAATGGATAGAGGATTATCAGAAAGCTTTAGATACAATCAAAAGATACTTGTTAAATCCACCCGTTTTGGTCCCGCTAAGGCCGGGAAGCCCTTTACTGCTATATTTGTCAGTATCAGAAAATGCTTTTGGGTGCATGTTGGCGTAAAATGATGAAAAAGGCAAGAAAGATAAAGCCATCTATTATATCAGTAAGAAGTTCACACACTGTGAATCCAGATATTCCTTGGTGGAAAAGACGTGTTGCGCTCTAACATGGGTGTCTCAGAAGTTAAGACATTATATGGCCGAATACGCGACTTATTTGATCTCAAGAATGGACCCCATAAGGTACATCTTTCACCAACCTATGCTGATAAGGAAGCTAGCTAAATGGAAAATGCTATTGAGTGAGTTCGACATCCAATACGTCGCACAGAAAGCAGTTAAGGGGCAAGCATTAGAAGATTTACTGGCACGAAGCCCGGTGGATGACAACCCCATACCTTTGTGGACTTACTTCCCGAATAAAGAAGTGATGACAATTGAGGGTTAAGAAAATGAAGACGAATTAGGCTAGAAAGTATACTTTGATGGAGTGGTCAACATTAAAGGATCAAGAATCGAAACCGTTTAGGTTTCGGACTCAGGCCAATATTATCCAGTGGCCGCCAAGTTAAACTTTAGCTGCACCAACAACATGGCTGAATAAGAAGCTTGCATCATAGTTTTTTTTTTAGCTTTTGACATGGATGTGCGGAACCTTCAGGTAATTGGCGACTCAGATTTGTTGATTCATCAGGTTCGGGGAGAATGGGCCACCAAAAATGAGAAGATCATACCATATGTCGGACTTGTGCGAAGACTGGCAGATTGATTTCAAGAAATCAAGTTCAAACATATACCATGAACCCAGAATGAATTTGCTGATGCATTGGCGAAAATAGCATCCATGATTCAGCATCCTGACAGTAAGTACATTGATCCTGTCAGAGTGAAACTCACTGTGCTTTTGTAGAAGCTGAGATTGATGGAAAACCTTCGTACGTCGACATTAAAATGTATCTAGAGAAAGAGAATACCCTAAAGGAATCATCATCAATCAGAAGAAGACTATCACGAAGTTGGCAAATGGTTTCTTTCTCAATAAGAATGTTCTGGATAAAAGAACCCCATATTTGGGTTTGCTCAGATGTGTTGAATCTGCCAAAGCCACAAGGTTGATTGAAGAAGTACTTGCTGGAATCTGCGGGCCTCACATGAACGGGTTTGTACTGGGAAAGAAGATTTTAAGGACAT
Organism: Lycium barbarum; assembly: GCF_019175385.1. Taxonomy (NCBI): domain Eukaryota; kingdom Viridiplantae; phylum Streptophyta; class Magnoliopsida; order Solanales; family Solanaceae; genus Lycium; species Lycium barbarum. The sequence goes on from NC_083338.1 coordinate 54,716,670, forward strand.
GTTTTTACTGGATGATAATGGAGAACGATTGTAGCAAAATCGTCCAGAAATGCCACAAGTGTCAAATTCATGGAGACTTGATAAAGGTCCCTTCAACAGAACTGAATGCTATGACATCACCTTGGCCATTCGCCGCTTGGGGAATGGATGTCATAGGACCAATTGAGGCAGCTGCGTCAAACAAGCACCGTCTTATTTTTGTCGCCATAGACCACTTCACCAAGTGAGTGGAAGCAACACCTTATGCATTAATAATAAAGAAAGTAGTAGCGGACTTTGTGCGCAACAACATCATATACCGATTTGGCATCCCAGAATCGATTATAACAGACAATAGGGCTAATTTGAACAGCCACCTGATGAAAGAAATATGTGCTCAACTCCGAATCACTCACCGAAATTCTACTGAATACCGGCCACAAATGAATGGAGCTGTGGATGCCGCCAACAAAAATATCAAGAAGATCTTCAGAAAGATGATTGTAACTACAAAAACTGGCACGAACAATTGCCATATGCATTACTGGGATACCGCACAACTGCCAGAACTTCAACTGAGGCCACTCCATACCTGCTGGTCTATGGCACTGAGGCGGTGATACCAGCCAAAGTAGAAATCCCTCCCCTTTGAATCATACAAGAAGCAGAATTGGACGACGCTGAATGGATCCGTAAAAGGCATGAGCAACTAGCTTTGATAGATGAAAACAAGATGATCGCTGTTTTCCATGGTCAGTTGTACCAACAAAGAATGGTGCAAGCCTTCAACAAATATGTGAGGACTAGACTTTTCCAAGTAGGGCAAATGGTGCTCAAGCGGATATTCCCAAATCAAGGAGAATACAAAGCGAAGTTCGCGCCAAACTGGCAAGGGCCTTATATAGTGCGGAAAGTGTTATCAGGAGGAGCAGTCGTCCTCGCTGAAATGGATGGCCAAGAGTGGCCAGGAGCAATAAACTCAGAGGCTATCAAGAGATACTATGTTTGAAAAGAAGACGGCTATAGAGATTCCTAGCTTTTTGTAGTTTTATGTTGCTTTTAATTGCAATTCCTTTACTTGTAATTTTGCATTTTTAGAAAAAAAAACAAATCCAAAATTATGTACGAACCACGCGAGGACCTGATTCCCTAAACTTATAAGGGGATACATTGACACTTTTCCAAGCTCGGTCACTTTAACCCAAAATTTTTTGAGAGGACCTCAAAAATTCTTTTGATACACCAGTTCAAAAGGAACGAACTAATTAGAACTTCTACACTGAGACAGAATTTTTGAGCAGGACTTCAAAAATTCCTTCGACATTATAAAATCCAGAATCAACAAGTACACTCTTACACTGGGGTTGAATTTTTGAGAACTTCTAAAAATTTCCTTTGACAGGGTGAAATTTAAGTTGGTACAAAAATGTATATAAGCTGGGGAAATTTTTTAGAAAGGGATTCGAAAATTTTAGTACAAGTCAAGCTCAAGACAAAAGGAGGGATATAAGACCTCGTTCGGGTAACCAATGTCATGACATTAAAAAGGATGTGTGTGGAATATATCCTTTTCAAAATTACTATTACTACAAAATTTATCACTTACAGAAAATATGCTTCTTCCAAAATATAAGCCTGCTGATTTCCAAAACCATCATCCAAAGATTTCTTGTTTGCAAAAATATTTTTCAAATAATTGAGCATTCTGTCCTGCAAAATGTGAACGTAGAAGTCCATCGGCAGGAAGAGCGGTCGATCACATAGGATACTTACAAATTTTTCTGTGGATGCAGGAACGAACAAGCAAGGATTTTTACACTAACTTGTTTGCTTAGATGTCTAAACAGGGATAACAATGACAAAACAAAGCAAAAGGAAACCTTGAGACGAAATGATAAGGAAAAGTTGCTGAGAAGGGTAATGAAATCCTCCTTAATTAAAGTTGTTTTACGCTGACAAGTTTGTTTGTTTTGTAGAGCACAAAAATTTTGGAAAAAACAATTTTAAGACTACTGAAAGATATAATCACGGCTTACCGAAGCCTGATATCCACTAAACAGTACTGCATCAAGGTATTGAGACCCCGACCTAGACATCGCATGGCTTTCCTTGATGCATTGACTGATTAGGTGTCTTAAATTTTATAGGCACAGTTCTCACCTAAATTTGGTGATATAACTCTGACATCAAATTTAAGATCTTCGACACAAACTATTAACAAAGATGGATTAATCCTGGCCCGAAAGATGGTTACAGTTTTCATCATGACAATCTGTGGTTTGAAGACAAAGAGTTGATATTGGCATTGTAGTGCCGTATTCATTTTGAAAGAGTTTAGTCATTTTGGAGGACGTGAACCCTGTCGACGGGAGGGTATTCTTCCCCGGAGTAAAAAAAGGAGCATATCAGTCTTACCATCGAGGTAAGCTTCATTCATCAAAATGAGGATTTGGGCGATACGACTTCGTGCTGAAGGGGCTGTAGTCGCCGTCCATATATAGGAGAAATAGGTAGCATAATTTCGAGGTTGATGTCCACAATCATTGAGATACGAATATGATTTCTATATCAAGATTTGCAGTCGTTATTGCAGTTTATCTCAAGTCAATGTAATTCTGGTTCAAGGATAGCGGTTTTCATGAGAAAAGGCCCCGCACTTGAGTATGCAGTCATTAACTTCAATATTTTGACTAAATGTTGTAATTCTGGATACAGAGGTTAGTGGTCATCATGAAAGGAATATGATACTGTACTCTGATGTGCAGTTTTCATTTGGATATTTTTGAGTATAAGTGATGTAGTCCCAAAACTGGTATAACGCAGACTTCGTATGAGGATAACGATGCAGTCGACACTAGATTTGCAACAGTCACCGTAGTATGTGAAAACGATGTGGTCCCAAACTTTTAGGGGTAGCGGATGTCGTAAGAAACAAAAATGACCCCACACTTGGAAACATGGTCTTCATTAATAGCATCCTGCTTACGAAAATAAAAACCGGACTGGGGTGTGAAGGTTTCACAAGAATGCGGTATAGCCCGACCCAGATCTGAACGGAAGTGATTATTGAAAAATGAAAACATCTAGAAATGACGAGAAAAGAGCTGTAACGACCCGTTTGGTCGTTATAGTCTTTTTGGCACTTTTGCCTTTGCCCGAGCATTGATTAGCTCATTTTTTGAGGGGACCGTTGGCACGTTTTTCGAGATGTCTAGACTGGATTTAGGTATCCTTTGTGAAATACAGGCTTAAAGTGAAAAATGATTGACCCAAAGTTGACTATTGGGTAAACGAACCTTTTTTGGAATTCCGTCAATTTTGAGAGGTCCGAATGGTCGTTTAGAACTTGTGTGTGTATTTAGTTCGGTTCCCAATGCACTCGGATGCATTTCAAGACTTGGGTTGGGAAATTAGAATTAAGGCATCTAGGGTTGCCTCGGTCAACGAGAACTCCGATGGGAATTCTGAGGCCACGGGTGCATTTGTAGCGTATTTTTATGTGTGTATATGTGTATGGTATGTGAGCATATAGCCTCGGGAATTAGTCAAAAAATCATATCAAATGGTGAAACTTGGGTAAGTTTCTGGTGTCTGGTGCTCGCTTTGGCGGCAGTGGCACCGCTGGAGCGGTAGCCCTGCCACTGGAGCGATCCAAGGCTTTTTTCCTTAAACGCTGAAGCAGTCGTGTGACCACTGAAGCGGCACCGCTGGGGCGGTCCCAGTGCCGCTAAAACGGGTGACGGGCAGTTTGTAGAATTAATGAATTGTTAAAAGCCCTTAGATCGTCATTATTTCCCATTTCGAAATTAGAGCATGAGGGAACTGTTCTTAGATATATTTGGTGGAGATTCTTGGAGGTAAATCTTGCTTATTCCTTTACTCTTCCTTTAATCATAATCATCTTAGATTCCCCCCTTCCCTTTAATAATCCCTTAGTGATGGAAGTTGGAAGAGGGTTTTGATGAACACTTTCTCTAGGCTTAGTAATGATAAATTGACTGTGTTTATGATAGATTTTGATGAATCAAAGATTGTTAATCCTATATCTTCCATTTCTAGTGTTGAATTTCGAATCCAAGAGTTAGGGTTTATACCCAAATTGGGGGTTTTGCTTCAAATTCCAAACTGGGTAAATTCTTGAGTTAATTTAGCAATTAGTGGTTGGGTTATGATCACCTAGTGCTTAATTTGATATTTTGCTTCCGAATTTTTCGTTTTGCCTTTGTGGGCCCGTTTCTCCAATTTCTAGGATTAGAATTGACCTAATTTGAGTAGTAGCAATATTAGTATCATTCTTCATGATTTCTAATCTAGAATTCGATTATGCTTAGACTATTTTAGTTCTGAGGTTCAGCGGAAAGGCAAGACAAATGAGTGAGTTGTTGGTGTTGCAGTTTGGCTATCCAGGTAGGTTATGGCTTACCTTTGGTGAGACTTCATATAGCAAACCACATATTTAGATTATATTGCTGGAGATAGCATGTGAACCTTCGGGTATAAAGTTGGGTTGGATATTGCCTTAGGTTAGGCCCTGTTGTGTGTTAGGGCTAGCTACCTCGTCATGTTGAAATTTGATTGTTCTATTGTGCCGGCTTGATGCCATAAGTTGTTGATAGATATTGAATTCTGTTTTATCATATTTATTATGATATAGTTGGCATACCCACTGTTGGTATTTGTACTCGTACATATTGTTGGCGTACCCTCTGTTGGTACTTGTGATTCGGTTATATTATTGGCATACCCACTGTTGGTATTTGTGATTCGAATATATTGTTGGTGTACCATTGTTGGTACCTGTGATATTGAGCATGATTATTGATGTTGATTCATGCATTGCACGCACTCTCATTTTCATGATACACTGTTGGGATACTGATGATATTTGATGAAACACTTGATGAGCTGGGCTCGGTTTTACTTGAGTGACATGAGATGGCTGATGTCCGATATTAGTTCCGGAATCGTTGATTGAGAGAGTGCATGGATTCTGCGGGTCCCCCAGAGTGGTGCCGGTGAGAACCCCCCGTAGGCAAAGATATGGGGTGCCGTGTGTCTGTTGGGCAAAGATCCGAGATGGGTGGCACTTAGACTTCACGAGTCACACTGGGTTGTGCTACCGAGAGGTCGATATTTTCGTCCGGAGTACATGTGTACACAGCATTTGCATGGCATTGCATTTCATTCATACACTATTGCATTGCATTACATTAGGCTTGGTTTGAGATGTTTTGTGTTGTGCTTGTGATGTTGGATTCAGACTTGATATATTTTGACTTGGCACATTTGGGATTAGATGCTTTACTTAGGCAATGACGTGTACTTGGTTTTGAATATATTTGATTTATACTTGTTGGTTTATATGCTTATCTGCTTTATTATCTGGATTGTGTTAGCTATGCTTAGTCGGCTGATGATGCCTACCAGCACTGTTGTTTGTACTGACCTACACCTACTGCATTCTTTTGATGAATGTAGAGTATCAGGTCGGATCCACTTCTGTGAGTCCGTGACGCGTGGCTGATAGTCGCTTCAGCTTTCTCTTTGAGTTTCCAGGGTGAGCATGGCCGTCCGCTGCCTTGAAGACTTTTCTATCTTTATGTCCTAATCTATTCAAAGACAAAGATACTTTATGTATTAGTATTCCAGATTTGTATTATTTCCCTTTTAGACGCTCTTGTGTTATTCAGACTAGGCCCTGGGGGTGTTATTATCATTCCGCACTATTCTACTACTTATATATATATATATATATATATATATATATATATATATATATATATATATATATATATATATATATATATATATATATATATATATATATATATGTAGAGAGAGAGAGAGAGAGAGAGAGAGAGAGAGAGCACACTGACAAGAAAAAAAGACAGATGAGATCGACAAAATTAATCCTTTAAAACAAATGGCAAAAGTTCCACACAGGTATGACATTTACAATAAAGATTTTTTTTTCAAATGAATTGACACGTAGGACTCTGCACTTGGAGGCGGATTAAAAGCTACCAAGAGGGAAGCAGAAGCCGGACTCAAACATGCGGAGCTAAAGTGGAACTTTTCTTGGGAAACCGGTCAAAACTGTGTATGAAAGTCAAGCTTTCTACACCAGGATCGAAGCCTCCCTGATTCCCAAAGCCAGGGATATGTAGGCTGCTCAAAATTCAAGGGTTTGCCATATTCCTATGATTATCTAGGGACATCCCGAGATAATTTAAAATTTTCTTTATTTTTCAGTCGTCCTGGAGTCAGAACTACTAACGGTCTGAATTCTCATATAACTTGAGATATTTAGGAAGTCCAAAGATCGGGGTTCGACCATATTTTTGAAATTTTGCGCAAAACGAAAGCCGTAATTTCTACTGTTCGGTAAAAATTAGGTTTGTCAAAATTCATAGCTCAAGGATGGCCTTGCCATCCTCAAACTCCGAAGGGGCAGTTGTTGATACCTAATTTTCACCTCATAAGATGCGTATTTTATTTTTCAAGTTTCCCGAGTCAAAGACAGAGTAAGGATACACCCTTTAACGATTAAAATTTCAAAATCCCGAGAAAATGGCAAAATGGCGGTTAGTTATTATTTCCTGAAAAAAAAAGAAAAAAATTGACAACTATGAGATATACGAGTTATTTTCTTTCATCCCGCTCCGTCTAATTTGGGAAAATTGTTAATTAAAATGACGTGTAAATTACCGCTCATTTTTTACCGCATTTTTTCATATTTTAAATATTGCTCAGAACTATGTCAACATTGGGCTCGTTTTGAAGCTTGCTTTTTAACTTTACGAGTTATAATTTTTATTTAGTCCAAATAATTATTATATTTAGTATTTAAAGCAATATATATATATATATATATATATATATATATATATATATATATATATATATATATATATATATATATATATATATATATGTTTTATATTACAAATTGGATAGGGAGGGGTCTTTTGATATGTTAAATAACAAGGGGCTTATATATAATATTTCTTTTAACAAAAAAAAAAGGGGGGGGGGGGGGGGGGTTGGGGATAGTTTAATGAAATAAACTTTACCCCCCCCCCCCCCCCCCCCGCCTCCCTCCCCCATATTTTCATTTTACACCCGTCTCTCTCTCTTTGTATCAATGGCGATTTTAGGGCTAAGGTTTTGCCACCGCATTTCAATGTTATTTTCACTGAAATTGAAAGGGCTTTTACGCCCTTTCACCTGTTCATCTCGATTCCAGTTTCAATTTTACTTAGTTATCATAAATTTGCAACAATTGGTGCCATTTGATGGATGTTGCTCGGGGTACCCGTGTGTGTGGTTGCCATGGGCGGGACCTTGAGTCCCTTGCCAGCTTGTGCACCACACGCTGCCACATGGATACCCTAGGGTAATTTCCATGTGGCACCATTGGTGATGGGATACGATTTTGGGGATTTTTTCCATTTGGTACTATTTTGATTCAATTGTACAGCTAGTGTAATACTCTGTAAATCTGAGTTAAGTGTGAAAGCGTCTTGGAGAAGCGGGACTCCATTGTTCTTGTTAACGTAAAATACGACCAAAGAATACGGCCCGTATTCCTTGGGCGTATTTCACCCGCCTCCCTATAGGGTCCACTATTTTATTTTGTTAATGTAAAATACGGCCACAGAATATGGCCCGTATTTCTTGGCGTATTTCACCCACCTCTAGCCGTGTGTATATATAGCGGGTTCAGTTAATTTTATCATTTATTCACATTCTCATAAACCCTAAGGACGACAATCTTTCCTCCAAGTCTTCAAACATTAAGGTAAGAACATCTTTAGCATTATTAATTAATCCTAGCATTAAACCCATTATTTTTTAATGAAAAACCTAGGGTTGCAAGGTAATCTTTCTCAAAGTGACTCAAGCTAGGGTTTTAGGTGTTCTTTATCGTAAAAGTGAATTGTTGAATTACGTGAGGCTTAATTAAGGTATGTCTCTTTTGAAAACCCTCTTTTGGATGTATGTCTCCTTTTCAAAAGTTCTTTATTGAATAAAAAGTTAAATTTTTCATACTTCGAAACCCTATTTCATGCTTTGATTGTGGTTGGCGTGCGTGAGGGGACAAACCCACATTAAACCTTGATTGTATTAAACTCTATACTTGTATATGTAATTCAAATCATTTTCCTCTATCAGAGATGATCATTAATAATGGCTAAAGGGTGGTAATGGTGTTTTATGATGAACTATGACAATTGAACCTTGTTTAAGGAAGTGGAATCGTTTTCAAGATTATCCATGAAATGATGTATCTTTGTAATGACCTGATGAACTTAAACGCTAATTGATGATGTGACTACCTTAAGATGAATTGTAATCCGGCTTCTATGCTATGAACTTTGTTGTTGAGTTTGGCCTAGCTACTCGGGAGGAAGGGTAGTCACTATGGATCCTAGTGTAGTAATGCCTAGCCATTCGGGAGTAAGAGTGGCCCCTACGAGTTTGCTACCCGGGTGCGGTTTATGCCTAGCTATTCGGGAGGAAGGATAGCCACCGAGAGTCTAATATCCGGTGTGGTGCGCAGTTATGTTTAGGGAACCTCAAAGGTCATCCCTTCGATGTGATTCATTCTTGGGCCTGTATTGGCATGTGTGATATCTTTATCTCTTTATGAAAGTATTACTGATGATAATCTGGCAAATTGAAAGGGCATAACCGAAAGTTGTAAACTTGATAAAAAGGGGTTTTATTTCGTTTTGACAAGCTTATTGAACCAAGTTGAGTAACTACTTAATAATGATTTCACATGGTTTCCAGAACTGATTTCTTACTTGTTATTGTATCTAATTTTTATATGTCATAATGTCCCCGAGGCACTCATTGAGTACGAAGTACTCAGGCATACCATTTTTGTTTTTGATGGTATGTTAGGTAACGAGAAAGATCAGGTTCGTGCAGACTAAAGTGCTAGGAGAACTTGCTGTTGTTGTTTTTTTGGTGAGCCCACATGCTCATTCGTGGGTCATCCTCTATTTATTCATTCCATTTATCTATATTAGTTTTCCAGGCTGCGTCCGGATTATTAGACGGTCATTCTTTATTCCTAGAAGCGCCATAGTTTACATTCATCTTGTGGGTATTGAAGAGTTGTTGCATAACTCTTTGGGCACTTATTACGTTTTGATTAAGTTTTATAATATTAAAGGATTCCGCTGATTTAAATCATATGTCATGATTTGATTGTAATTATTTTATAAGCTGTTGGAGGTGAATATTGAACCTGGCAGGTTCAAGTGTTGTTATTGCATCTTTTAGGTTCTTTCGATATTGTTTATGACGTCGGATGCCAGTCACGTCGAGGGTGGGTTTTGGGGCGTGACAAGCTTGGTATCAGAGCCCAGGTTTAGATACGTCGTAGGATTGTTGTCGGTGTTTGTGGAGCTGTGTCTATTGGAGTTTTCCTTGTGCAGCCTGATCACCTGCATGACCGCGAAACTTTCAGGACATTTATAGGTGTTTTCTATTCTTCCTTATTCTTGATTGTGCTGAAGAGGTTCAAGTCCTTTTAGGATCATTTTAATTCGCTCGTTAATTCAGGCCTTTTAGAAATGGCCCTAACTCGCTCCGGAACTGGTAACTCAGGATGCGCCACAGGAACTCAAAATCTGGTGGGAGCAAATGATGGTAATGGGAATAACGCTGGGAATCAAGCGCCACCTCAAGCATCGCCTGCTCCTGCTATTCCTGATGCGGGTGTGCCTGAGATTGGGTCAATACAGACGGTGATCCAAATGCTAACCGCATTAGTTGCAGCTCAGCATCAGCGTGGAGGTATGGAACCTCATAATGGAGGTAGGCTTAAGCAACTTTTGGATTTAAAGTCACCAGAGTTCTTTAGATCACGAGAGTCGGATGAGCCCGAACACTTTATGGATGAGACTTTCAAGGCACTGAGGGCAATGAATGCCCGGGGTTTTGAAGCTGTAAGGTTTGCGTCATATCAGTTGAAAGACGTTGCTCATGCTTGGTTTGAGGTGTGGGAGTCTGAAAGAGGTAATAATGTTGTACCTCATACTTGGGGGCTGAATTTGAGGAGGCGTTCATGGAGAGGTTTCTGTCTGATGAATAGAGGTTTGCTATGGATACCAAGTTCGATAAACTTGAGCAAGGTACAAAATCTTTTTGTGAATACAGCTTGGAGTTCATCCGTCCGTCATAATATGCACTGTACATGATTCCGACCGAGAAGCATAAGTTGACTCATTTTGTACGTGGATTGGTCCCACGAATTAAGTCTGCATGTGCTACTACTGCTATGTCTCCTACTTGCTCTTTCTTATTATTAGTTGGGTTTGCTGAGCAATAAGAGAGTTGGAAATTTGAGGAGAGGGTGGAGCGAGACCAGAACAAGATGGCCTGATCGACTGGTAGTTTCATTGGTAATAATTATAATGGAGGGCAGAGGAGAGGATATTCTGCACCTGCTCAGATTGGCGCATATTCGAACGCCAGTGTGCCTTCTGGTAGGCAAGGTTAAAAGAATAATAACCAAAGAAGGTTCTCCTAGGGTAGTAGTCGGTCCACTGTATGGGAAGATTGTATCTGTCTATTAAGGGCCATATTGAGAGGGAGTGCAGAAAGTGGCCACGCGACATGGCTGTTGTGTCTAACCAAAGGAATGATTCGCCTGCTTCTGCTAAAACTCCGCCTGCTGGTAATGCTAACAACCTCGTAATAATGGAAAAGGAAAGGAAGTTGCTAACACTTCTGGTGGAGGGACAGTTTGACTTTATGGTTTGACTCGTGGTGTTATATCCCGCATTTTATGCAATTGGATAATTCAAGACAATCGCGGGAAAACAACAAGCAAGGCAATATTTTATTTTGTTTGGCACATGAGTTGCTTATGAAAAGTCTAGAAGTGGAAATATGGAGAACGACGAAGGGCAAATTTGGAAGTTGGAAAAATTGTTTTCATGAATTACAAGAACTAGCCCAAAAGCAAGTGGGCTTGAAATTTTTAAGCAAAAAGAGAGGCCCAACCGGCCATGCAAGTGGCTAGGCCCATTTGGAATTAAAAATTTTGGGGAATAAAAGATGACTTTTCATCCATATCTCATAAGTTTCAAGAAGTTTCAAGAAAAGGAGAACAAGAGAAAGAGAGAGCAAAGTTCTAGGGCCTTTCGGCCAAGAGGAAAATTACCAAGAAAAATTGATAAAAATTTCTCCAAAAATCATTTCCTACCAACCTAAGGATCCCTAACAAAGTGGAGTGGTTGTTGAAGCAAGAAGAACACATAATCTTGCAAGTTGGAGGATTTAGTCAAGTGAAGAAACAAGGAAAGAGGTGAGGTTTAATCCCTTCTTTATATATTTTTGATGTTTGTATATGATATAATATGTGAAAGTGGATGAAATTCATGGAGAATATTGATGTTGTGTTGTAGCCGTGAGGTGTAGCATGTGTATATATGTGTAGGAATCATATTTCAATTATTTTGTCTAGTGTTTGGTTGTTATGATTGTGAATGATATGTGGAAAATGGAAGTTGAATGAATTTGGAGAGAATGTAGTTGTGTGTGCATGATGAAGCCGTGAGTGTTGTGTGTGTAAGTGTGGCCGTGTATGCGTGTGGTGGTGTGGCCGTGTGGTTGTGGTGTAATATGGAAGAGAATGAGTCAATTTTATGTAGTGTTTTGGTTGTTGTTATGTTGAGGATTCTATGTTGCTAATGAATGTCTAATGACCTTAGTGAAGTTGTTGTAGTAGAGACTTGTTTAGAAATTATATGAATGGAATGTAATGTTTCTTTGCATGCATGAAACACAATATGATTAGTATGATGTTGAGGGAATATATATATTATAAAGTTGCTATTGTGTTCATCGAAGTCGGAAGGTTTTGAAGAAAGTAGTAAATTGAGATCATGCATCTATAATCGAGTATGTGAATTGCTAGTGTGATTGTTGAGTTATGTTAATAGTTTGGCCGGGTTTGAATTCCCGGGTTGTTGTTGATTGAAAACTTGCTAGGTGAAGGTTGAGGATGGTATAATTACAGAGGAAGTGCTGCCGAAATTTCGGCAGCCAAGTATTACCTTAAGATTTCAACTCTAAGTATCCTAATAAGAGTTTTGGTAAATATGACCAATTTGTAGATTTTGACGAAATTGCACCGTGAATTTGGAATAGCAAAAGGAGCGGAAAGAGGTATGTAAGGCTTCACCCTTCTTTCTATGGCATGTCTTAGATGTAATAAGTCGGTTACGAGCCTCGGGGACAACCCTAGTCCCCGGAATCCGCACCTAAAGTTTTCCACTTTTTGTTCAATAGAATTGAACTAGAAAGTGTGCAAATGATGGAAAGACCTCTTAAACCCTTAGAACTTGCATAAGTGGGACCCGATTACCCTAGAACCCTCATAAGTAATGACATGAAACGTAACATATGTAAATCATATACGTCACCCCATCCGGCCCGAGGTGGGCCCGTTACTCTCAGATTTTCCTTACAGTCTTGCTTGACTTACTTGAAGTGAATCCAAAGGGAACCTTTGATCACGATTTCGTTACCAAATGATAAGTACTATGACTCCTCTAACGAGGGCACTTCCATAACGATAATGATAACAATGATGTTAGATAAGAGGATATGCCTATGATACGTACTACCGGAACGACTCTATGACTAAGATGACTAAGCTAAGTATCTTATGTAAACATGAAAATGATAAACTAATTTTGAATCCTATTTATATTTCCTAGCTATGACTTTATTTTCTAAAGATTTCAAAGTCTATGAACTGTCATCTATGATGCCCACGATTTCATTCCACGTTTACTTTAATATTATTCTCCGTTGATAGTCTCACCTTAAAATACTCGTTCCTTCAAGGTGAGACAAAGCGATCACGAGTATTCTATAATGTAATCGGAGGTTACCGACTTTATGTCACTCCGATAGACGTAACTTTCTTTGGACTCCCGTGCATGCTGGTTATATGGTACAGGGATATGTGTATGGACATGTATATGTATATAGGACAAGTATTTGTATATAAGACATGTATATGTATAATAAGAGAAGTAAATGTACACGTATATGTATATGGGGAAAGGGGAAGGGCCACTGTTATATCACCACCTGATTCAGCTGGATTTCATGCTGGACGCGAGATGCCCGGACGCGGGATATGGGAGAGCCGTACGCGGCGTCTGTATATATATGATGTATGATATATATGATATGATGTGTTGGGACACCGTTGGGGAGGGGGGTTGGGAGAGCCGATGTATTCGGCGTCTGTAAATGTGAGTAAAATATACCGTTTACTGAATTGTACTATTTTCTGTATACGAGAATAAGGGACACCGTATTCTGAAAAAGGGGCAATGCTATGACATGATACGCTATGCCAAGATATACTACGATATAAGATGCTACGACATGACGTGATACGACACGCTATGATAGAGCAGCACATAATATGATAAAATATGACACGATATAAATCCTATTTTCTGTGTCTACGAGAAAGAAATGTCTCAAAGAGAAAAGGACAAGCCTACATGATAGCCGGCCTGAAACAGAGGCCTTCCCACGTACAGGTTACTTCCTGCCCCGTTATATGTCCTATGACTCCATGATATTGTTAATCGTACTCTATGTTACTGTTTATATTATCTTTTATGCCTTACATACTCGGTACACTATTCGTACTGATGTCCCTTCTTATGGACGCTGCGTTTCATGCCGCGCAGGTCAACAGACAGGTGGACGTGATCCTTAGAAGCTCTACCAGCCACACTTGAAAGCGCTCCAGTTGTTTCGGAGCCTCAATCCAGCGGTACTATTTTGTGCATGTACATTCGGGCACGACAGTACTCGGCCCTTTCTATGTATAAGTGTACTATGTCTAGAGGCTCGTAGACAGATATGCACAGTCAGCTATGTACAGTTAGATGTGTTATATTTTGAATTGTTCGCGTCCCGGTATAACGTGATAGCGGAAAGCTTACTACTTATGTTTATGGTGACGCTGCTAATGTTAATGTCAGAAAGAAAACAAAATATGGATCTGTTTACACGGCTTTCCATGAGGTAAAGGTAATATGATAGATAAGGGGTGCTCGGTACAAGTATCGGGTACTTGTCACGGCCCCTAGTCGGGTCGTGACACGTGGGGAGGCAGCTGAAGGCTCTGACGCTGTGGTTACAGGTATTCTTACTATTTGCTCCTTTGATGCGTATTCGTTGATCGATCTAGGTTCAAACTTGTCTTATGTAACCCCATATTTTGCTCTCGATTTTTGTATGGAACCTGAACTGCTGTTGGAAGCCTTTGCTATCGATACACCTTCCGGTGTTCCTGTTATTGCTTCCAGGGTCTATAGAAATTGTGTTGTTGTGATTAAGGGTCGTGAGACTATGGCTGATTTATATGAACTTGAGATGGTGGATTTTGATGTCATTATGGGGGTGGATTGGTTTTCCGCCTGTTAGGCTAATGTGGATTGTCGACATAAGTTAGTTCGTTTTGCCTTTCCTGATGAACCTATTATTATTTGGGAGGGAGAAATTGCTAAGCCCTGGGGTAGGTTTATTTCCTATCTTAAGTCTCGTAAATTGACTACTAAGGGGTGGATCTACCATTTGGTGGTGGTTAATAATACAAAAGTTGTAGTACCTGAATTTGCATCTGTTCCCATAGTTAGTGATTATCCCAAAGTGTTTCCGAAGATCTTCGTGGTATTCCTCCTGATAGAGTCATTGATTTTGGGATTGATTCTATTCCTAACACCCAACCCATTTCCATTCCTCCATACCATATGGCTACAGCGGAGCTAAGGGAATTAAAATACCAATTAAAGGACTTGTTGGATAAAGGTTTCATCCGACCAAGTTCCTCACCTTGGGGTGCTCCAGTCTTATTTGTTAGGAAGAAAGATAGTTCCCTTAGGATGTATGCTGATTATCGCCAGCTTAATAAGGTCACCATTAAGAATAAATATCTTTTTCCTAAGATAGATGATCTATTTGACCAACTTCAGGGTGCTAAGTTCTTCTGAAAGATTGACTTAAGGTCTAGGTATTTCCAATTGAAAATAAAGGAGCAGGATATTTCGAAAATAGCGTTCCATACTCGTTATTGGCACTTTGAGTTTCTAGTCATGTCCTTTGGGTTGACTAATGCGCCTGCTGCATTTATGGAGTTAATGAATCGTGTGTTTGAACCTTATCTGGATCGTTTCATCATTGTTTTCATTGATGATATTTGGGTGTATTCAAAGAGTCGTGAGGTTCATGCAAATCATCTGAGAATAACCCTAACAACACTTGATAAGAACGAGCTTTATGCAAAATTCTCTAAGTGTGAATTCTGTGGCTTTCTTAAGCCATGTGGTGTCTGGCGACGGTATTAAGGTTGACCCTAAAAATAATTCAGCTGTGAAGGATTGTCCTAGACCCACGAGTGTGACTGATATTCGTAGTTTCTTGGGTTTCCCTAATTATTACAGAAATTTTGTGGAAGGCTTTTCATCAATAGCCTCACCATTGACTAAGTTGACACAAAAGGCTGCTAAGTTTCAGTGGTCTGAAGCTTGTGAAAAAAGTTTCCAAGAGCTTAAAACTAGGTTGACTTTGGCTCCTATTTTGACTTTACTTTCTGGGTCTGGTGGATATGTGGTGTATTGTGATACTTCTAGAATTGGTTTGGGTTGTGTATTGATGCAGAACGGTAAGGTGATTGCTTATGCTTCGTGACAGTTGAAAAAACATGAGAAAAATTATCCTACTCATGACATGGAGTTGGCTATCGTGATATTTGCCTTGAAAATTTGGTGTCATTATTTGTATGGTGAGCATTGCGCTGTTTTTACTGACCATAATATCTTGCAACACATCTTTAAGTTGCCAGAGTTGAATCTCAGACAAAGGAGGTGGTTGGAGTTGTTAAAAGATTATGACTTGAATATTTTGTATCATCCTGGTAAGGCTAATGTGGTTACTAATGCTTTGAGTAGAAAGTCTATGGGCACGTTGGCATATTTGCATGCACATGACATGCCTATGGGAAAGGAAATTCGAAGACTTGCTAGTCTTGGTGTCCGAATTGATGAAACTAAAGAGGGTGAGTTAGTGGGAATCACGCCAGCACAGTCTGACATTGTGAAAAGGATCAAGTCCAAGAAGTATGATGACAAATTTTTGACGAAACTGCGGGATGGAGTGGAAAGGGGTGAGTACACTTTATTCACTGTTGGAACAAGTGATAGTGTCCTATGATTGCAAGGGCAGTTATGTGTTCCTGATGTTTACGGACTTTAACAAGAATTGATGGTTGAGGCGCATAGTTCTAAATACTTTGTGCATCCCCGGTCCACCAAGTTGTATAAGGATTTGAAACAACACTATTGGTGGAAGAGCATGAAGGTTGATATTTCTAACTTTGTGGTTAAGTGTTTAAACTGTCAACAGGTTAAGGTTGAACATTAAAGGCCTGGAGGCTTGGCTCCAAATATCGAGATTTCGCAGTGGAAGTGGGAGGTGATCAATATGGATTTCGTTATGGGTCTACCCTACAGAAAGGCCAAGTTTGATTTGATTTGGTTGATCATGGATAGACTCACAAAGTCTACCCATTTTCTCCCTGTGAAGACTTCATATACCGCGGCGGAGTATGCCAAGTTATATCTAAAGGAGATAGTTAGATTGCATGGGATTCCGACATCCATCATATTTGACAGAGGTACGCAATTCACTGCTCAATTTTGGAAATCCTTTCAGGAAGGTTTTAGAACTATCGCAAAATTGAGCACTGCCTTTCATCCTCAAACTGACGGGCAGGCAAAGAGAACTATTCAGACTTTGGAAGATATGCTGCAAGCCGGTGTTATAGATTTCAGAGGAAATTGGGATGAACATTTACCTCTTGTGGAATTCGCGTACAGCAGTTATCAAGCAACTATTCCGATGGCTCCTTATGAGGCTCTTTATGGGAGGAGTTGTCGATCTCCAATTAGTTGGTTTGAAGCAACTAAAGTAGAATTCTTGGGTCCTGACTAAGTTCATGAAGTAATCGAGAAAGTTAATCTTATTGTACAATGACTCAAGACATCTTAGAGTAGACAGAAGTCTTATACGGACATGAGGCGACTTGAGCTAGAGTTTTCTGTTGGTGACAAGGTATTCTTGAAGGTGTCGCCGATGAAGGGAGTAATGCAGTTTGGTAAAAAGGGCAAGCTTAGTCCTCGTTTCATTGGCCCTTATGTGATTGTTAGAAAAATTGGGACGGTGGCTTATGAGTTGAAGTTACCATCTGATATGGCCATGGTGTATCCTGTGTTTCACATTTCGATGTTGAGACTGTACAACCCTGATCCTTCCCATGTGTTGAACCATGAAGAGATTGAAATTAATGAAGGGCTATCTTATGAAGAAGAACCACTTCAGATTGTAGATCAGCAAGTTAGAAGGTTGAGAACAAAAGATGTAGCTTCAGTTAAAGTCCTGTGGCGAAACCATGATACTGAAGAAGCAACTTGGGAAGCAGAGGAGGACATGAAGAAAAGATATCCTCACTTGTTTCCTATTGCAGGTATGAGTTAAAGTTTCGAGCTATTCTTACGCGAATCGTTTGCATTTGTTTGAAACAACTTGTGGTTTAGTGAATCCTTGGTAGGCTACGATTTTCATGCGATCTTGAGGGGGGGATAATGTAACACTCTACAAATTCGAGTTAAGTGTGAAAACGTCTTAGAGAAGCAAGACTCCACTGTTCTTGTTAACGTAAAATACAACCAAAAAATACGGCCCATATTTTGAAATACGACCCGTATTCCTTGGGCGTATTTCAGCCGCCTCCCTATGGGGTCCACTATTTTTTTAGTTAATGTAAAATATGGCCACAGAATATGGCCCGTATTTCTTTGCGTATTTCACCCGCCTCTAGCTGTGTATATATAGCGGGTTTAGTTAATTTTATCATTTATTCACATTCTCATAAACCCTAAGGACGAAAATCTTTCCTCCAAGTCTTCAAACATTAAGGTAAGAACATCTTTAACATTATTAATCAATCCTAGCAGTAAACACATGATTCTTAACATAATTCTTGAATGAAAAACCTAAGGTTGCAAGGTAATCTTTCTCAAAGTGACTCAAGGTAGGGTTTTGGGTGTTCTTCATCGTAAAAGTGGTTTGATGAATTACGTAAGGCTTAATCAAGGTATGTCTCTTTTGAAAACCCTATTTTGGATGTATGTCTCTTTTTCAAAAGTTCTTTATTGAATAAAAAGGTGAATTTTTCATTCTTCAAAACTCTATTTCATACATTGATTGTGGTTGGTGTGCGTGAGGGGACAAGCCCACATTAAACCTTAATTGTATTATACTCTATACTTATATACGTAATTCAAATCATTTTCCTCTATAAGAGATGATCATTAATAATGGCTAAGGGTCGGTAATGGTGTTTTATGATGAACTATGACAATTGAACCTTGTTTAAGGAAGTGGAAACGTTTTCAAGATTATCAATGAAATGATGTATCTTTGTAATGATATGATGAACTTAAATGCAAATGGATGATCTGACTACCTTAAGATGAATTGTAATCCAGGTTCTATGCTATGAACTTTGTTGTTGTGTTTGGCCTAGCTACTCGGGAGGAAAGGTAGTCACTATGGATCCTAGTGTGTTAATGCCTAGCTATTTGGGAGGAAGAGTGGCCACGGCGGGTTCGCTACCCCGGTGCGGTTTATGCCTAGCTATTCGGAGGAAGGATAGCCACCGAGAGTCTATTATTCCGGTGTGTTGCGCAGTTATGTTTAGGGAACCTCAAAGGTCATCCCTTCGATGTGATTCATTCTTGGGCCTGTATTGGCATGTGTGATATCTTTATCTCTTTATGAAAGTATTTCTGATGATAATCTGGCAAATTGAAAGGACATAACCAAAAGTTGTAAACTTGATAAAAAGGGGTTTTATTTCATTTTGACAAGCTTATTGAACCAAGTTGAGTAACTGCTTAATAATGATCTCACATGATTTCCAGAACTGAGTTCTTTACTTATTATTGTATCTAATTTTTATATGTCCTAATGTCCTCGAGGAACTCATTGAGTACGAAGTACTCAGGCATACCATTGTTGTTTTTGATGGTATGTTAGGTAACGAAGAAGAGCAGGTTCGTGGAGATTAAAGCGCTAGGAGAACTTGTTGTTGTTGTTGTTGTTGTTGATTTGGTAAGCCCACATGCTCATTCGTGGGTCATCCTCTATTTATTCATTCCATTTATATATATTAGTTTTCTGGGTTGCGTCTGGATGATTAGACGGTCATTCTTTATTCTTAGATGCTCCATAGTTTATATTGATCCTATGGGTAGTTGAAGAGTTGTTTCATAACTCTTTGGGCACTTGTTACGTTTTGATTAAGTTTTATAATATTAAAGACTTCCGCCGATTTAAATCATATATCATGATTTGATTGTATATTTTATAAATAGTTGGAGGTGAATATTGAACCTAGCGGGTTCAAGTGTTGTTATTGCATCTTTTAGGTTCTTCCAATGTTGTTTATGACATCGGATGTCGGTCACGTCTAGGGTGTATTTTGGGACGTGACAGTTTGGTTGTGCGATTTGTGTGATTCACGCTGGTACTTGTACTATTACTATTCTCGTATAGTTAGATTTTGTGGATTTTATTCTAAATTTTAGGGTACAATTGGTTAAGATTTCGTTTGTCCTATCTGAATTTATTTTGAAATTGGGGATGGGGTACGAACTTGGGGATTTGGGGGGGGGGGGGGGGTAATGGCCAGGTGGCCTTCTATTTTTGTCCTAGGGTTCCTATATGTTTGTGCCATAAATATCAGGTCTTATTGACAAAGAAAGGGTCTAGATTTTACTCCCTAAAAAAACCTATGTTTCATGTACACTAGCTATACAATTGATAAATATATATAAAAAATACAATATATAGAGAAAAATATAAAAATATAAGAAGAAAATGTGATTTAAGGATTTGAGAAGGGTTTTGTTGCTTGGAGTGTTGAATCAATCCCATTTTGATCTTTAGGTTGCCCCAACAAAAGGTAAATTCTTATTTCAATCTTTATTTTCATTTCAAACTATGATTATCTATTGTTTGTGATACTTGTTAGCTAGAAAAATGGTTACATATTAGTTTGATTCTGCTTTTATGATTATGTGAGCATTCTGTGTCCTTTGTTGTGGTTTGAAATTGAAAAATGACTTAGGAAGCTTAAAGTTAAACAATGTTAAATAATCTTGAGTTGGTTAGGTTAATAAAAATGAAGAAAAAGAGAGTTTAAGTTAGGATTCTTGAAAATGAGGTGTAAACATGTACTCCGGACGAAAATATCTATGTCTCGGTAGCGCAACCTTGTGTGACTCGCGAAGTCTAAGTGCCACCCGTCCCGGATCGTTGCCCAACAGGCAGACAGGACCCTGACTAATTGCTCACTTGGGGAGTCTCACCAACACCACCCTGGGGGACCTGCAGAGTCCATGCACTAATAACGAATCCGAAATATCATCATAATCGACAATGCAACAACGATGCCGGAATAGATCATTAGACATCGGCCATCTCTGAATCACTCAAGTAAAAGAGTCTATCAATATCAGTTTCATTCCATCAACGATACCAGATCATCACCGGGTATAGGCCATGCATCATGAATGAGTGAGAATGTATGCAATGCGTATATCAACATCAACATTAGAACTCAATATCACGAGTACCAGTAATGAGGTACGCCAACAAGGTATCATATCAAAATACCAACAGTAGTATGCCAAAAATATATCAATATCACAAGTACAAATACCAACAACGGGTATGTCAATTCTATCTCAATTAACACAATAACACAGATTCCAATATCTACCATCTACTCATGGCATCAAGCCATCACAATGGAATAATCAAAGCACACATAACGGGGTGGCTAGTCCCTACACACAACAGGGCCCAACCTAAGGCAATATCCAACCCGACTTCATACCTGAAGGTTTACATGCTGTCTCCCAAACCCTCTTTCAACTCTAATCACTATGGGTTCATTAAGGGGAAGAGGAATCTAACATGATAATGCGTTTAAGGGAAAATAAGGAAATGAGTAGGAATTACCTCTAAGATTTTCCTCCAACTATCCTTAAGAGAAGTTTCTTCAAGCTCAAATATCAAAATGGGATATAATGAGTGTCTAAGGGTTTTTAACACTTCATTAATATTACTAACTGCCCGTCACCCGCCCCAGTGGCACTGGCACCGCCCCAGCGGTCACTCGACTGCTTCAGCGTCGAGGCCAAAATCCTTTTCATTGCTTTTGTGGCAGGGCTACCGCTCCAGTGGTACTGCTGCTGCGGTGCTGGTGCCGCCTAAGCGGACACCAGACACCAAAAACTCAACTCAAGTTTCACCTTTCGATCCGATTTTTCGACTAATTTTCGAGGCCATCTGCTCACATACCATATACACACATAAAAACGCAGTACGAACGCGCCCGTTGCTTCGAAATTCCCAACGGAGGTCTCATTGACCAAGTCAACCTCCAATGTCGTAATTCCAATTTCCCATCCCAAGTCCAAAATGCATCCGAGTGGATTGGGAACCGAACCAGATACACAGAAGTTCTAAACGCCCACCGAGCCTCTCGAATTCGATGGAATTCCGAAAAAGGTTCGTTTGTCCAAAAGTCAACTTCGGGTCAAACATTTTTCACTTTAAGCCTATATTTCCCAAAGGTTATCCGAATTCGTTCTAGACACCTCAGGAAGTGTGTCAATGGTCCCCTCGGGTCAAAAGTGAGCTAATAAATGCTCGAAAATGGGCGAAAATGCCGAAGAGACTATAACGACCCATTATAAGAACTATGTGACTATTTCTAAGAATGTTAAGACAGTTTAAGAAAGTAAGTTTTTTTTAAAAAAAAAAAATAGATCCTGGAGTCTTGTTTTAAAGCTTAACTGAAATTTGTGAAAACTTGAATGTCCTGTGTGAGTTTGAGTGTGAAAATATAGGATTTGCAAGTCATCTTTTGACTTTAAAACTGCTAAAACTTGATACTCAGTGTAGTTAAGAGTCTTTAAACTTGATTGGTGATCTATTTATCCTCCAATTTTAACAAAAAATGATTTTAAAGAAGCTTAAGTTTTTTCTAGAATATAGTTCATAGATTTGAAGTTTTAAAACTGTCTAAGTAAAGATTATAGTTTAAAATGAGAACTTGGATGCTTTATTAGCTTTTAACTTTGTCAAAATAGTTTAAATAAAAGTGTAAGTTAATCTTGTGTGTGGTTCATGAAGTTTTTGGGATCCTGAAATTGACTTAGGGTTGCTAAGTCTAAAATTTGAAACCTGTTTGCTGAATTGTGGTTTTGTAAGTTTGTACAGTCTTGTATTGTTTCTTGTTTGAAATTTTTGAAAAGTTCAATAATAAAATAGGCCAGAAATGCCCTTCATTTTATGATTTGCTTTGTTTGAAACCATTTACGTAATAAAGAGATTGAATAATGAAGTGCGTTTTCAAAAAATAAACATAAAAAGTTTACATTAGTGTCAGTTTTATGAATGTAGTCCCTAATTTGTAAAAGTTGTTTTTCCTCATTTGTGTGTCCTAAGTGTGCAAAACTGTTTGTTTTATAGCTTAAGTTCTTTTAAACCAACTTAGCTTAATTACGGATTTTAAAACACTTAGTTTTCTAGAAGTTGGAATACTAAGAGGTCCTTGAATTAAGCTAAAACATGATCTAAAACTAGGAGACACTCCTACTAGTTCAGTTTGTCTTTCCTTTATTTTGAATTGAGTGTTAAGGTGCATTTTGTCTAAATCCTTCCTTGGTGCATTGTTTAAACTATGATTAATCACTATTTGCCATTTGATGATCCTAGACTGAGTGTCATGTGCCCTCTATGAATCCTTATTAGATTCTCTTAAACTGTAGTATTCCCTATTTGAAACTGTCTTTGTTATATGACTTGCAATGTGAGAAATTTAACTTAAAACCATTCCTAGGGTAGGCCATGTCCCTTATTAGCCTTATTAAGACACTGTTAGATGTCTTGAAATACCTCTTTGTATGATAGTATTTTTAATAACTGGAATCTTTAAGATTGAGATTTTAAGAAGAAAGAACCTATTTGGACTTAAAACCAGCGGACTATGATTGATAATTATGCTATAGTTTGCATTTTGTGCTCATTTTTTCCAAATTTGAGAAGTATAAAGTTAAGTAAAACTGCTTCCCGTGTAAAATTTCTTTGTGATTCCTACTAAGTGATTAAAGTACACATTGATACTAGTATTAGCTATTGGTACTTAAAATCTACCCTCCCCAGACCCCACATGGTGGGATTATACTGAGCTTGTTGTTGTTGTTGTTGTTGTATTGATTTTCAATTTTGTTGACTAATAGGCTACAAAACTATAAAATTGGAGATTCGAACTTCTTATGTGTAATCTGTGTGTCCCATGATTCACTTGAGTGATTACTTTGACTTTCCACCTAGATAAACCCCTCTAATAGTGTAAAACTTAGTCTATAAAATTGGCTTTGATGAATAAATATCACTCAGTAGGACATCTTAGCATTAAAAGAAGGCTAGGATGTGAAAGAGGAACTCTGAAAGGATCATTCCTCTTTATTACTTGAATTCCCTTTACTTGAGGTCATAGGGCATCTCTATTTGTTTAAACGTGCATTACAATTTGATTTTGAGACTCAAAAATGATTTAAAAAGGACAAAGAGATTTTGTATCTTTGCTTTATGTGAGCTGGTTTTAAACCTCTAAAGAATGAATTGGACTACTTGTTTGTTTGCCCATCTTGCTTTCCCCCTTTGTTTACTGTCTCTGTGACATTTCAAATTTTTAAACTTGTCTGAAATATGATTAAAGAGGTGCTAAGTTTAAAATTGTTAGCTTATTCTGTAATTATGTTATGTTAATCATGAAAGAAAGTTGTAAATATTTTTTAAAAGCTAAAACTGCATTTGCTTGTTTTTTAACTTGGCTGCTTCTCCTTTTTTCTTATCTGATAGGTCACCCTGCACCAAAATCCAATAATAGTGCTGAGAACTTCCTCTCAATTCTGTTTAGATTTGAAAAGAAAAGTAAAAACAGTGATGATATTTCCCTTCCCTTTGGAATCTGTGCTTATGCTTATAATCCTCCCTTGTCACTTAGTTTTAATTTATACTTAGGACTAAAAATTACACCTATTTGGTTCCTTGAAGTTGTCTGGAAATTGTCTAGATGTCTATTTGGTGATTTGTTTCCATAACTGTGTGTGACTATCATTTTTGCTCCCACCAGTCTAATTAGCAAAATTTGAAAACAAGTTGAGATTTGAAACTTCATTTAAAGGTCTTTGAACACCTCACAGAATTTGGCATTGTTGGGATGCTTTTGACTTGTCTTAACCTATGTTTGGAGACCCTATCTATGTATCATTTTAAACTTGTCAACCATTTTGAATTTTTGAAAATTGATTTAAGAATTGGACCTCTATATTTGAGACTTTGTTTGATACTTGTTGACTGTCTAACTGAATTTTCAAAACCTGTTGAGTATAATTTTTTTTTTTTTGAAAACTTAAGAGCTTGATAAGATTAAATTGGTACTATCCTATGCTTTGTTTGAACTGACAATGGTCCTATGTAATTAAGCTATTCCTACACCATTCTATTTGGCACTAAAACATCTTTAAAGAGGTTTAGGAATTTGGCTCACAAGAAGCTTCTTGTTTGAATTTGTCTAGTCCTTCACCTTGCTCTATTTTGATCAACTTGTTAGAAGCAACATGACTTTTCTCTGTGTGTTGTGCATAGTTTTTTCTTAAACACTCCTTTGCTTCCATGGCCAGTTTGTGACACTTTGTTATCTTATAATTGGTTTCAAAACTGTGTGTTATGAGAACCCTTAATTGTTTGATTAGTCTCCATTGGTAGCTTGATACTTGAGTTTAAAAACAGTGTAATTTGGGTCTTAAAATTTAGATTATTTGTTTGGTATGAGATGCTAAAAACTTAATGGTTTTTTGTGTGATTGAATGGGGCATTTCTGGAGCCGTGTTCAGTTAAGTATATAGTGCATATTTAAGTGAATAGAGGGTATGCCCTTCATGGGTTTTGCTCTCTATTTTTGATAGTATATCAGTGGTATACTGTGTATATTAATAGTTTGACACTTAGAAAATTTCAGAGCTGTTAGTCATTGGGCGACAGTTCTGGGCCTGTTGATCTACACTGTTGATCTATTAATTTAGTAGTTTTTGGACCTTTTTTGCATAAATTGTCCCTTATTTTATAAGTTTAATAATTATGGGCTTGGCCCAAAAGCATTGTAATTCATTTTTTGGCTTTGTAAATTAAATTATTGTTCTCAGCTATTTACAAATATTATGCATACCTATTTGTTGTGACTAACCCTATACGTTGGTGGGTCTATTGAGGCCCACTAACATTTCTAGATCGAGTCGACCCCTATCACGGATGGCATAAGCATTGGAGCGCATAGCAGAAAATATTACTTCGTGCATATTTCTGTTGGGCTTGGTTGGCCCAACAGAAATACTTATGTATTTCAATTCAGTTTGTGTATGATTTATTGGAACCCTTTGAGATTATCACATATTTAGAGTAGCAAAAATCATTTTTGAAATATCAAAAACTGACTTTGGAAATTTCTTGTGAAAAAATGATTTTTTTTGGATTAGTTATATTTGTATAATATGGAGATTTCATTAAAAGTTAAAATTATGACTTTTGAGACAAAATGATGAAGTTATCAAAATTTTATTAAACTGAAAATAAAATGATCATGGACCCGTGGACTATTGGACCATTTGAACAAGATGTGGACTTGGACTATTTCGACTAACTTAGACTAAAAATGACTAAAAATCTAAAATTTGAGATATGGTTAAACTATGGATAAATGATAGTATGCCAAAAAACGATTTTCTTAAAAAACCTAACTTAACTAAAAATCTTTTTTTAAAACTCGGGTGGGCTTACATAATGTTCTACTTAGGTTAATGCCTTCGGGTTTTAACCTAGGTGTTCTTGTCCGGAATTTTGGGCAAAACTTTACCACTTTTATTTCGTGAAAATGTTGTATTTTGCATAAATGACTAATCTTTTATTGCGGGAATCTTAAACAAAAGTTGTTTTTATCAAAAAAAAATTATATTCACAAGGCGTACTATCAGAGCCTGTAGGTCAACTGTATTTTACGGATCCTTAGTACCGGGGTGCCTAACACCTTCCCTGGGGGATCACCAGAACCCTTACCCATACTTTTGGCTTAGATTGGTTTCTTTAAAATATAACTGTTTTAAATGAACCCTTTCGAACTAGTTTTCCTAACTTGCCTATAAATTAGGTGGCGACTGTAAAATAATATCCATTTAGAGCACCATTCACGTATAAGTATATTTTTTCCTTTTTCCTGGTACGATTAAACCTGTACTTTCCCGGGACAGTTTCTTTTTTAAATGAGGCAAGTGCAAATCTGAATCGAAAAAAATAGAACCGCTACAGATGACGACTCTGCTGGGGACAATTAAAGGTTCTAACTATAAGGGTTCCAATAACTTGTTTATTTTGTGTGATATAACCTATTTAAGTGATATAAACTGTTTATGTGTTTAAATTCCCGCAAAATAACTGTCATTCATGCATGCTGTCACGACCCAACCCCGTGGGCCGCGACCAGTGCTCTAGCTGGGCACCTATACGTACCCGATACCCAAATTAGCATATTATCAGAATAATAATATAATAATAACATTAGTGGATGCTACAGAATTT
Organism: Lycium barbarum; assembly: GCF_019175385.1. Classification (NCBI taxonomy): domain Eukaryota; kingdom Viridiplantae; phylum Streptophyta; class Magnoliopsida; order Solanales; family Solanaceae; genus Lycium; species Lycium barbarum. The sequence continues at coordinate 54,743,475 of NC_083338.1, forward strand.
AGCCGAAGAGCAGACTTGGCACACAGAAGCCGATAAGGCTATCATAAAACAAAACATCCCAAACATATGTACAGAACCCACACAGATGTATCCACAGACCTCTACAGAACATATCATAATCATAAGACGGGACAGGGCCCCGTCATACCCTGAACAAAGTACATATCTAGATAGCAGTGACAGACTGTACCAAAAGATGGGCTCTGTAGAAGAGAGCGCCCCAAAATAGCAGAAATGGGATCCTAAACGTGCGGATCAGCAAACCTGTCGTCTGTACCTGCGCGGCATGAAAACGCAGCCCCCGAAGAAAGGGGGTCAGTACGAAATATGTACTGAATATGTAAAGCAGAATCACAGAAGTCAAATCATAATGATTACAGAAAATGGGTACAAAATCCAGAGTGTCAAATGCATATTTCCAAATCAGACAGAATGTGTACAGAAACATATGTCATATCATATCCGATCCCTGCCACGAGACTCGGCAGACAGAACGTGGTCACCCTCCCGACACTGGTACCACAATACAGAGGAATCAGAAAAGGGGCGTGGCCCCGTATCATATAATATCATATCAAAATGGCCATAACAGATCAGATCAGAATAGGCGGACATGGCACATCATACTCCACAGACCCATGTACGCGTATACCTGCCCCCTCACATCGGGACGCGGCGAACAATGCAGAGAATTACGCTTGACAACATATCCTGGCCCGGGCTCAGTGTGGGAAACATTGGGACATCCACGAATGGAGTAGTGAGAGACTAATGCAATTTAAAAATATTATAAGTATTTTCAAAGACTCGATGAGGCGTAGCAAAGACAAACAAATCAAATGGAGTCGGACGGAATCAGAATTATCACAATTCGGATATCATAATAATTTACAGAAATATAACTTTACTGAAGTCATTCCGAGTGTCAAAATAATTTATAAGATTTAATAGAATATCTAATATAATATTCGTTAAGCGATTAATAGGGTAATTAAAACATTTCTTTCAAAAATCGCTTAAAAAGGAAGCTTTAGCATATTAGGGGCAAAACCGTAAATAGTGGGCCCGCCTCAGAACAAATAAGGCGGCGGGCTCAAATTGTGCCCTCTAAACATATAATATCATCTACGAAGGTTATACAGACATCCTATGACTTTCTGAGTAATTTAGAGCACAATTGCATAATTTCAGAAAAAGCGTTTCAAAATGGTTCAATTCTACTGAAGGAAAAACTGAAATTTTGTCTTGCGGATTCCGAGGGCCAAGAGGTCCTTCGAGGCCCGGATCCAACCCTAATACACTAAGGGCATGCCAAGGGAAGAATTGGGTTTGCTTTACATACCTTTCACGCTCCTTAAGCCTTTCCAAACTCACTTCCCGTTTCGTCGAAAAACTGCAATTGGTCAAGTTTACCAATTGTGAGTTATGAATACCAAAGTTCCAACTTAATGCATATTTGGCTACCGAAATTTCGGCAGCACTTCCCCTATACATATAGCACCCCGAGAATTCAACTCGGCTATAATTCATCAACAACAACCCAAACGACAACATCAATATCAACAATAAACATTAAAAACACAAATATCCTTCAACTAGTCATTTTTCTCACAAGTTGACATAATCTTCAATTCAACCCAAACTTTCGAACTAACATCATGATTTCACATCCATTATCACTCAAGATCATCACAATATAGATTTAGAGACATTTCATTTCATTTTCCTTAAGATATACACTCGATATCCATAATATACAACTTTCCGCCAAAGTCTTAACTTATGCAAAACATCAAATCTTTGGCATACAATTTCATAACATGTTTCCAACTTCCAAATTCATCAATGATCATCACAACTAACAACCAAACAACTTCATTTCCTTAATGTCGGAAAATCATACTAAAACGACATAAGTTTCTACATTCCAATTCAATACAAACTTATATCATTCTAACTTCACTTCCATGCCAAGCATTACAACAACACTCCAATACACTAAACAAACTTAGTCAATTCCATTCCATAGCCAACATACCACACGGCCATATGCTATATTTCCATATCAACTAAATTCATCCAACTTTCAATTCCCATATGCATTTCATCACAAATACAACTAGAATATAACATAAATTCAACACAACTTGGCTATACAACATACATATACACACGGCTACAAGCCATATACCAAACCCACATTGAAAACTTCCACTTTTCCATACAATCAACACATTTCTACATACTACAACACAATCAAAACTTCATAACACAATAAAAAGGTAGAAATTCTTACCTTTTCTTCAAGTCTTCTTCACTTGGAAATATGATCACTTTGGTGATTCTAATGCTCCCCACTCCAATCCAACTATACCAAGTTACAAAGGAACCTTGACTTAGTAGGAAATCAACAAGAAAAGAATTTTTGAAGCAATATTTTTGGTACCTAAATTTCCAAGGCAAACCCGAAACCTCTTGCTCTATCTTCTTCTTTTTTTCTTTGTTGTTCTTATCTTCTAATTCCTTAAGTCTTCTATGATATATGTAATTGAAGTGCTTGGTCACATGACCAAGCACATGACCAACTAAAATTGGGCTTGGGTCAAGGCCTTGTATGGCCGGCCATGACCCCTATTTTGGGCCTCAACTCCAATTAAATTTTTGAGCCCAATAACTTATAATTCACATTTTGTAATTCCCGAAACTAATTTCCAAAATTCCAAAATTACCCTTAACCTTGTCCCACACTTTCATGACTCTATTCTTTCATGCATAACTCCTATGTTCTACAAAATATCAAATTGATCTTATATCTCAAGAATCCAATGTAATTCAAGTCTTTTCCAAACGTGTGAAAACACGGGTCATAACACATGCATACTCCGCCACTCCTGAAATTTATTTTACATTTTCCAAGGGTGACGACACGGGATGAGCTGCGGTCATACCTTCACTAAAAAACCCTTCTGCTATTTTTCTTTGGCAGTCTCTAAAGATCGAGTGGGCACGCGGTCGTCCCACAGCCTTAGGTAACCCACCTCCAGCTTGTCCGCTTGGGTAACCTGTGTCATTCTCTTGAAAAACCATTCTAGAATAACTAGCGTAGAATGGAGCCAAATCCTTACTGATATAACACATACTGACCATAGACCGGTTTGGGTATCTGAGACCTACCAGAATCGAACAGGATAGACACCTTACTGTGTTCAGATGGTGTAAAAGCCTGAAGGCACTGTATCTCACTACTTGCTATTTGGAAGCATCATTGTGCCTTATGTGAAATAAATTATTATTTCTTAGAGAGGGGGGGGGGGGGGGGGACTAATAGTGTTCTGTCGTGCAGATGTCTCCTAATTTGATGTTTGATATGACTGTGGGTCCACCACCGAGTTTAGTAATGTGGTGGGAAGGTTTGACTAATGATCAAAAGAAAGAGATAAAAAGTTGCATAGGGCATCTACGTTCTTTAATGAGTATGACTGGTGATCCAGGTTTACTAGAGATTATTACTGGTTATTGGGATAATGACAGAATGATGTTCAGATTTGGAGAAATAGAGATCACTCCCACTATAGAAGAAATTAGGGATGTCTTGGAAAGCGCGGGAAGCGCAAACAGGTCCAAAAATGAGTTAGCTCAAAATATACTCATCCCTCACAAACCTACCCCAAAAGAAATCAAAGACATGTTTGCTGTCAACAAAGCTGACTGGGCACAGGGGCACACAATAGCCTTTAGGGAGCTGTATGGGAGGTATTCGTTCAAACAAGGGTATGAAAACCACATCCTCGAGTTTCCTTCATTCCAATCTTGGGAAGCCAACCAAACACTAGCCTTCATTACTTTCCTGCTAGAAATCATGGTATTTCCACTAAATTCATCCCTAGCCATAGGCACCAGGGTTGTCTTTGTTTCCCATTCTGTCCTTAGAGGCGTTACAACAAACGGGCATACCGTACTTTTATATGATCCCTATCATCTTGTCAAACATATACCAAGCTTTAGGGAATTTTCTCAACCGCTATTATTACTTCCAGGGTTGCAATCTCCTTGTTCAATGGTGGATACTTAAGCACTTAGACAAGAATGGTTCAACCTCCCGCCGAGATCCGGCCCGGATAGAAGATAATCTGAGTATCTCTACCGTACCTTGTGGGGTTCAAGACAAAGCGGGACGGGCTCACATCTTTTCCAGAATAAGAGAAGAACACATTAGGTGGAGAGTGTCAGACTTCTATTCTAAGTCTGTTATTGTCAAGAGCCGTAGACGTCCATATTTACCACTTATGGGCATTAGGGGGATCAGACCCTATGCACCTCTGAGAGTACTTAGACAGTTCGGTATGAGACAAGTCATCCCAAATGTGGGAGATATGGGAGAATTTGTGCGAGACTATGAAGGGTCATATCGAGGGTATACAAGATGCTAGGAAATATTGGAAGAATGTGATGAAAGAAGACAAGTTGGACGAGGATCCAAATAATCCAAGTCATGACGAGGATTACTATGAGTGGCTTGAGGCTGAGTTAGCAGATACTACCACTCCTGGTCCATACCTTTACGAATTTCCCATGGATAGGGAAGCCACGAAGGCAATTCAGGTTGGAAGAATGAAAAGACAAGCAGAAGAAAGGGCAGCGAATCATCAAGCAAAAACAAAATATGATCAAAATGTAATTAAGTGTTTGACAGATGAGGCAGACACCTCATTGGCCAGTTTAGAGTGGCTTGACACTTTTTTTGGGGGAGCCATAGATACAGGGATGTCATTGACTGATGTTCAGAGGGGTCAGTGGATCGGGACAGCATTGCTGCCAGCCCACGTAGCCATTCAGACTGCCCTTCGAAGGGCTAAGAAGCCACAGACTGAGAGGGAGCAGATTTCGATCAAAGGAGTGGACTTCTTTTGATATTATTGCATTAATTTACTTTAAAGCCTTGTAATCCCACTTGGTAAAGATATTATTAATGAAAAGCATTGGGATTTTTATTTTTGGGAAACAACAAATTTGTTTTACATGTGTCATAATTTTACTTCATGCGTTAGTAGCCTTGGAGTAACGAGGTATAGGAAAATAAATTATATATCATCTAAATTCTTATTTGATATAATTGTTTTGTGTGAAAATCATATATATTATTAAAACTCTTGATTGGCCCACATTCAAGACACTACCTAAAAGAAAAACCAAGAAGACAACCCACAAAACTAATTTAGCTCCACTTTTAAAGGTTGATTTGCTAGTAGGAAATGAAGACTCCAGACAGCATGAGTGAAACTTCTCCTTACATCAATCTGGTCAGTGACGATGAGGACAGGGAAGCAAAAAGTAGGGAAAACCGATAGTGGGACGATAGCCTATCCCTAGCTACTGCTAGAATGAAAGAAGTTGTCCAGACCACTAGGACAGCCAATGAGAAGATGAAAGAAGCTGAAACTCTCCTAGCTTACGTCCCACTCAGTCAACAGAAAGGGATTGACCCTATACTTTATGGAGACGATGATTTGCTTCTCCCCAATTTGAAGCAGGAAATTTATAGGGACCTGTATGAATCTCAGCTCGAGGAACTTCCAGTTTCATGCACAAATGTTCTTAAGGGCACAAGATCGTACAATTGGTGTGCGTCAGTAGAAATGTCCAAACGAGAACTCTTAGAGACTTTGGGGAGTTTTGGAGTGTACGCGCAAAGCCCAAATATGTTGCGACTGTGTGCTCCGTCCATGATCCGCAATAAATTCCTCTACCATCAAAGTCAGTCCAATGTGTGTGGAGCGCTGGAAAGGAAGTTGGTCCAAAGGATTGACCAAAGGAGAATTATCCAACTATGAGGGCCCCAGTCTTTCCTAACCCATGACCAAGGGAGAAATCATCCAGAAAAGATATCGAGGGTTAGGTTCTAGAGAAGTGGCTTCTCCAAATTTGAGGAGTCATATGCAAGGATTCACTCCCTACTGTGTAGTGTGAAGACGATAAGAGCAGTGTCGCAAACCTATCAGAGTCACCTAGGACCTCCAAGAGAAATGGTTTACGTATTTCACCATGGTCGTCCTGGCCATGACATTGAAGAATGTGTGGATTTCAAGATGGAATTAGAACGCCTCATGAATGAGGGCCACATTTGGATTGTTGCAGGAAGACAAGGATAGAAGATGAAGATGAGAAGACAATGAAAATTTGCCTAGCAGTGGTTGGGTAAAAAAATCTAAGTATCCCTTTACTGCTTTTAATTAAGAGGAATATCCCTTTCCCTTTTATGTAAACGGAACCACGCCAACTTGATGTCCCGTTGGGGATACGTGGGAAGCCTACATAAGGCCTGGTCAGGGTAGAAAACTAAGTTTCGGGTAGCATAGGAAAAAGCCTTTTCTGTGTATTCCTGAACTACGGACGGACCTAATTTCCCTTTGGTGGGATACGTAAGCAGTCTATTTAAGACTCGGTCATGTTATCATAAAAATAAAAAACGCCCCTTAATACAGGATGGGTAGAAGTAAATCAACAATGAAGATGTCACAACCCATTTCAGGACCTTGCGGACAGCTACCTTCCCACCTCGAAAGGCGAATCCTCTTATTTGTCTAAGACCTCAATCAACAACATTCCATTTTAAGCATTTGATAGTTTAGAAGTACAGCAGAATTCCATTTATATATTCAATAAACAAAAATGTTAATAGGTTTACAACAATACCAATTTACAGACTCGATCCAACTTCCCATGACCTGGTCTAGACTAGTACAAGAGCGACTGTTACACCTCGTAGTTTTGTACGTTGAGATTCGCTAGGTGTTAGTTGTTCAATTGTCGATACTGGAGTTATTGTCGAAGATATATGAGATTATATGTGCTTATCTTGTGGTTATGACGGTTTAAGCTCATGCAATAGGTCATGGAAGGATTGGAGAACAAGTGAGTCGAGGAGATTAAGTTTTTGGAACTTTGGAGAAAGGTTGGGTAAGATTTCGTACGATAATTTTTGTCTAACTTGGGGAAACAATATCTTTTAGTATATTAGGAGTTTTGAGGTAAAGTACAAGCCTAAAATGAAGTTCATGAAGTCTAGTTTCCAACGCAACAAATCGCGCATCGATCCGACACCGAATCAAACGTTATGAGCATTTTAAGACAGACTGCCAAAGCAGCAATCAACTCTGCGCGAACGCGCAGAGGACCAAGGGATAACCCAGTGCGAACACACCCCAAGGTGGCACGGGCGTGCCCCAAAGTGGCTCGAACGCGCCCCAAGGTGGCGCGAACGCGCCGAGCTAATTCTAAGTCGGTGCAAGCTGACTCTAGAACATTATAAAAGGGGGTTTACCCCCTCATTCTTCATCTAGACACCCCTAAACCTGTCCCAAACTTTCTGGAACTTTTCCCCAACTTCCGTTCATAAAATTTTAGTGTGAATCAAGTGGAATCTCCGGATTTAGGTTCGGACAGCGCATAGTTGCGATTATAATATTGTATTGCGGGGAATCTTGGTTTGAAATCAAGGTGAATATTGAAGATATTGTAGTTATAGCGAGAGAAAGGTATGAATCCTTCCTTATTTATATTGATTTAGGTTTATTTACGGAGGTAAAGCAATTAAATGCTCGTATAACGAATTTGTTGGTTGAGAAATTGGATAAACATCGTGTGGGATATTTTATGGAATATTTTTGTATGGATGATGACGTTGTTGGCATTAGTGTTGTTGTTGTGTTGTTTGTTGATATTATGATTTCGGGCTAGGGATATAAACAGGGGAGATCCTGCCTGATTTTCGGCAGATTCCAAACTGATTTAATTTGAAAGCTTAAGACAAGCATACAATGATAAGCCTAACGATAGTATGAATTCTCTTGAATGTAGACTTAAGAGCTCGGGAGGATAAACATTATGTAGTTAAATAGACTAAAGGTATGTTAAGGCTAGTCCCTTTCTTTATAAAGGCATGATTCCCTTCTTATGCACCTATACATGTTTTCGATAATATCCTTATTTCCAAAAAGCTAGAATTTCATGATTCTCAAAGTTCTGATATTGCTAAATATAGATGTTTCCTATGATGATGATGATGATCCCATTTCCAGAGATTCCAAAGTTTACAGTCTTGATGCAATTATGAGGTTATTGAGTTTATTTCATGATATTCTTGATTTTATTCATTGTTGTTGATCTCACCTTATGCTACTTGTTCTTTCAAGGTGGGATATAACGATGATGATCGTTCCATAAGATAATTGGAGGTTACCAACCTTACATCACTCCAATAGAGTTGTAGCTTTTAATTGGGCTCTCATGCATGGTTGATATATATGTATGTGTTTTAATAACACGTTCCTACACGGCCGGGCAGACACCACTACGGTGGGCGGCCTTTGGATATTGATAATAAGACCGTGCCTACATGTTTGGGCAGACACCACTAGTGGGCAGCGTGAGATGATTACCCCGTACGCGGGCTAATGATGATAAAACCGTGCCTATATGGTCGGGCAGTTTACTTATATATATATTTATGATGTTGTTTAAAAAGATAAAGTTTGCATGCATGGTATTCACCTTATGAGGCAATCAGATGTACAACTTGTCTTTATTTCATGTTATGTTTCACATCTCATGTCATGTTATTATTCATGTCTTTCATACTCAGTACATTATTCATACTGACGTCCTTTCTTGTGGACGCTGCGTTCATACTCGCAGGTAGACAGGTAGACTGATCTGATCCTTAGGGGCTTCATCAACAGAGTTTCAAAAAGGCTCCAGTTGTTCCGGAGCTGCAGCTTATTGGTACTACTCTTTGTATATGTACTTGGGCATGGCAGAGTCCTCCCCCGTCTTTATGGATCTATGTATTCTATATAGAGGCTCGTAGACAGATGTATATACCTAGGTGTTCTATAACCTTATCAGTTCTTATGGTTGTATAATATTTTGGTGGCCTTGTTTGCTTATACTCATAGGCATAGTTGTTGATGACTGTACTAAGTATGGTACCCACGAGCTGTCCATGTGGTCCCCCAAGAAATTCTTACGAAATGTAAGATCAGAGGTGCTCGGTAGGTTATCACCGGGTGCCCGTCATGGCCCTCTGGCTGGGTCGTGACAAAAGTGGTATTGGAGCAGTTCGTCCTAGGGTGTGTTTACGAGTTGTGTCTAGTAGAGTCCTATTTACGGGTGTGAAACGTGCCACACTTATAAGCAGGAGGATGCAGGACATTTAGGAATGATTGACCTTTCTTTCTTATCTTAGATCGCGCGATAGAGCTATGTTATCAGGATCCCCTTTTTCCTAATCGTGTGTAATCATTTTAGTGATGCCTATGAAGAGGAAAGCTACATCAGCCCAGAAAGGCAAGATGGTGGCCGGAAAAGGAATAAATGGGAGCCACCGGTAGAGATAGAAGTGGGTGAGTCTTATAATGAGGTTCCATCTCGAACCTCTCCTACTCCACCCCTACCAAAGGAGCATGAAGGGGCTTTAGCTCCAGCTCTAGTACCTCCAGTTCCTCTACTAGATGCCTCAGGCTAGCAAATGAGAGAGGCTATTCAGTTACTACTCCAGTTAGTCGCCGCTCAGGCCCAGCAGCAAGGTGATAGAGCGGTCAGTGCAAAAGCCCGTGATTTTATTAGTCTGAACCCTCTAGAGTTCCATGGGTCGAAGCCGGATAAAGACCCGCAGGGATTTATAGATAAGATACTGAGGACGCTACGGATAATACATGCTTCTGATACTGAGTCGGTAGAATTGGCTTCTTATAGATTACGGGATGTGGCCATCCATTGGTACAACACTTGGACGTCTCCAAAGGGGGTACATGCACCTTTCCCGGTGTGGCAATTTTTCGTGGATGGACATTTTCAGAAAAGAAGTCACTATTTAAGATGGAGTTCTCAGGTATCAAGGCAGATTATGCGTTCCTGATGTTGCAGGATTACGTCGACAGATTCTGGAAGAAGCCCATCATTCCCTTTATTCTGTCTATCTAGGAGAGACAAAGATGCACCATGATCTTAAATCTATATATTGGTGGGATGAAATGAAGAAAGATATAGCGGAGTTTGCAGCCCAATGTCCTAATTGTCAATAGGTGAAAACCAAGCATTAGAAGCTTGGGGGGTTACTGCAAACTATAGAGATTCCAACTCGAAAGTGATTAATATGGATTTCATTACAAACTTGCCTCGTTCTCGGCGTAAGTATGACTCTATATGGGTGATTGTGGATAGAATCACAAAATCCACTAATTTCTTGCTAGTCAGAACCACGTACTCAAGAGAAGATTATGCAACGTTGTATATCAAAGAGATAGTGCAACTTCATGGTGTTCCAGTGTCCATTATCACTGATAGAGGAGCACAATTCACAGCTAATTTTTGGAGATCCTTCCAAGAAGGTTTGGGAACACAAGTGAGACTTAGCACAACATTTCATCCACAGATTAATGAGCAAGTTGAGCGTACTATTCAGACATTTGAAGGTATGTTAAGGGCATGTGTGCTAGGTTTTGGAGGTAATTGGGATGATCATTTGTCGCTTATTGAGTTTGCGTACAATAATAGCTACCACTCCAGTATCCAGATGGCCCCATATGAGGTTCTATATGGGAGGAAATGTAGATCGCCTATTGGATGGTTCGAAGTAGAAGAGACAAAGTTAGTGGGCCCAGATTTGATCCAGCAAGCAGTAAAGAAGATCAAGCTTATTTAAGATTGGTTATTAACTGCTCAAAGTCATCAGAAATCCTATGCATACAATCGTCGACGAGACTTGGAATTCAAAGTTAACGATTGGTATTCTTGAAAGTATCGCCGATGAGAGATGTAATGAAATTTGGCAAGAAGGGTAAGCTTAGTCCCCGGTATATTGGGCCTTACAAGATTGTGCGCAAGCTAGGCCAAATGGCTTATGAGTTAAATCTGTGTTCGGACTTGGAGTCAGTTCACCCAATTTTTCATGTGTCAATGCTTCGGAAGTGCGTCGGAGATCCTTCCAGAATTGTGCTTGTAGATGATGTCCAAATTACTGAGAAATTGTTCTACGAAATACCCATTGTCATTTTAGGTAGGCAAGTTCGGAGACTCAGAACTAAAGGCGTAGCCTCAGTTAAAGTTCTATGGAGAAACAATAACAGGGAGGAAATGACTTAGGAAGCACAGCAGAATATAAAGTCCAGGTATCCGCATCGATTTCCACCCCCAGGAGAGCTCCAGACAGAGACACCATTATCCTCAGGTATGCGATGCTTCGTTGAATGATTTCTTGGTCGTGTGTGGCCAATATGGGTATTAATGTTGTAGCCCTGTGAGACACTGTATATTTGGCGAAATTTTTGTAGAATTCCTTAGCGTTTAACATTCGAGGATGAATGTTTCTATGGGGGGAGGAATGTTACACCTCGTAGTTTTATACATTGAGATTCGCTAGGTGTTAGTTGTTCAATTGTGGACACTGGAGTTATTGTCGAAGATATATGAGATTATATGTGTTTATCTTGTGGCTATGAGGGTTTATGCTCATGCAATAGGTCATGGAAGGATTTGAGAACAAGTGAGTCGAGGAGATAAAGTTTTTGGAACTTTGGAGAATAGTTGGGCCAGATTTTGTATGATAATTTTTGTCTAACTTGGGGAAAGAATATTTTAGTATATTAGGAGTTTTGAGGAAAAGTACAAGCCTAAAATTAAGTTCATGAAGTCTAGTTTCCAACGTAACAAACCGCGCATCGATCCGACATTGGAATCAAACGTTATGAGCATTTTAAGATAGATTGCCAGAGTAGAGCAGGCATTAACTCTTCCGGAATGCGCCTAGAGGTGGCGCTAACGCGCAGAGGACCAAGGGATAACTCAGCATGAACGCGCCCTAAGGTGGCGCGAACGTACTGAGCAAATTCTAGGTCGGTGCAAGCCGACTCTAGAACATTATAAGAGGGGGTTTACCCCCCTCATTCTTCGTCCAAACACCCCTAAACCTATCCCAAACTTTCTGGAAATTTCCCCTAACTTCCGTTCATAAAATTTTAGCGCGAATCAAGTGGAATCTCCGGATTTAGGTTCTGGCAACGTATAGTTTCGATTATAATATCGTATTGCGGGGAATCTTGGCTTGAAATCAAGGTGAATATTGAAGATATTGCGGTTCTAGCGGGAGAAAGGTATGAATCCTTCCTTATTGATATTGATTTAGGTTAATTTACGGAGGTAAAGCTATTAAATGATCGTATAATGAATTTGTTGGTTGAGAAATTGGATAAACATCATGTGGGATGTTTCATGGAATATCTTGGTATTGATGATGATGTTGTTGGCGTTAGTGTTGTTGTTGTTGTGTTGGTTGTTGGTATTGTGATTTTGGGCTAGGGATATAAACATGGGAGATGCTGCACGATTTTCGGACGATTCCAAAGTGATTTAATTTGAAAGCTTAATACAAGCATACAACGATAAGCCTAATGATTGTGTGAATTCTCTTGAATGTAGATTTACGAGCTCGGGAGGATAAACGTTAAGTAGTTATGGAGATTAAAGGTATGTTAAGGCTAGTTCCTTTCTTTCAAAAGGCATGATTCACTTCTTATGTACCTATACGTGTTTTCCATAATATCCTTATTTCAAAAAAGCTAGAAGTTCATGATTCTCAAAGTTCTGATATTGCTAAAGATAGATGGTTCCTATGATGATGATGATGATCCCATTTCTAGAGATTCCGAAGTTTACAGTCTTGATGCTATTATGAGGTTATTGAGTTTATTTCATGATTTTATTGATTTTATTCATTGTTGTTGATCTCACCTTATTCTACTTTTTCCTTCAAGGTGGGATATAACGATGATGATTTTTCCATAAGATAATCGGAGGTTTCCGACCTTACGTCACTCCGATAGAGTTATAGCTTTTAATTGGGCTCTTATGCATGCTTGATATATATATGTATGTATTTTAATAACTCCGTGCCTACACGTCCAGGTAGACACAACTATGGTGGGAGGCTTATGGATAATGATAATAATACTGTGCCTACATGGCCGGGCAGACAACACTAGTGCCTGGCGTGAGATGATTACCCCGGATGCGGGCTAATGATGATAACACTGTGCCTATATGGCCAGGAAGATTACTTATATATATATATTTATGATGTTGTTTAAAAAGATAAAGTTAGCATGCATGGTATTCGCCTTATGAGGAAATCATATTTACAGGTTGTCATTATTTCATGTTATGTTTCATATCTTGTGTCATGTTATTATTCATGCCATTCATACTCAGTACATTGTTCGTACTGACGTCCTTTCTTGTGGACGCTGTGTTCTTGCCCGCAGGTAGACCGGTAGATGGATTTGATCCTTAGGGGCTTCATCAGCGGAGTTTCAGAAACGCTCCAGTTGTTCCGGAGCTGCAGGTTATTGGTACCACTCTTTATATATGTACTTGGGCATGGCGGAGTCCTGCCCCGTCTTTATGGATCTATGTATTCTATATAGAGGCTTATAGACAGATGTATATACCTAGATGTTCTATAACCTTATCAGTTCTTATGGTTGTATAATATTTTTGTAGCCTTGTTTGCTTATACTCATGGGCATAGTTGTTGATGACTGTACTAAGTATGGTACCCACGAGCTGTCCATGTGGTCCACCTACAAATGCTTATGAAATTTAAGATTAGAGGTGCTCAGCAGGTTGGTACCGGGTGCCCGTTATGGCCCTCGGGTTGGGTCGTGACATCGACAAAGTAATTCCAGATTTTCACTACACTCTAAGACTCAACCTCCATCCCGGAGTGGAGTGGGAGGAGGCCATCTAGATAAGCACCGCGTATTTCCACATATGCTTCAATCAATCACCTGAAACAATCTACACCCCAAAAGGGTGTAGCAAGTGTAATATTAGTACAACCACGCATACTGAGTAAGTATCATAGGCCGACAATGGTTAGCATCTCATATCAGTAAACGAATTCACAGACAAACATGATAACAACTAAACCAATTCATCCGTCTATCTACCACACAATGTACAACAGTATATCCTTAAATCATTAACTTCACTCCAATAATCACTAGTCAGACTCACAATTCGCATGTCCTTTAGCCATTCGTATTAGTATAACAGTCAACTTATCTTAGGACACCCATTATCCTAAGGCACATACATATAACTAATATTCCGGACGATCCACGGTCACTTCAACAAGTTCAGACAACAAATCCAGACCCAAAATACCCGTCACTGCTTAAGTAAAGCATCTAATCCCTAAAGTTGCCAAGTATGCATAAATCACGCATGAATACAACATCACAAGTACAACACCCAAAACATCTCAGAATCAATCCATAATGCAATGCAATAGTGTATGAATGTAATGTAATGCCATGCAAATGAGGTGTACACACATGTACTCCGGACGGAAATATCGACGTCTTGGTAGCACAACCCAGTGTGACTCGCGAAGTCTAAGTGCCACCCTTCCCGGATCTTTGCCCAACAGACAGACGGGACCCCGGATCTTTCCCCATGGAGGGTTCTCACCGGTACCACCCTGAGGGACCTGTGGAGTCCATGCACTAAGAATGATTCTGAAATAATCATCGGAATCAGCCATGCAACAACGATGTCGGAATAGATCATCGGACGTCGGCCATCTCACAATCACTCAAGTAAAAGAGTTTATCAAATATCAGTTCCATATAATCAATGATTCCGGAATTCATCTTCGGATATCGGCCTTCTCACAATCACTCAAGTAAAAGAGTTTATTAAAATATCAGTTTCATACAATCAACGTTCCCGGAATTGATCTTCGTACATCGACCTTCTCACAATCACTCAAGTAAAAGAGTTTATCAAAATACCAGTTTCACTTAATCAACAATACTGGATCATCACCGGGTATCGGCCATGCATCATGAATGAGTGAGGATATTTGCAATGCGTGTATCCATATCAACAATCAAGTTCAATATCACAAGTACCAACAATGGGGTACGCCAATAATGTATCGATATCACAAATACCAACAGTGGGTATGCCTACAATATATCAATATCACCATACCAATCTGGGGTATGCCAACAATATATCAATATCTCAATACCAATAGTGGGTATGCCAACAATATATCCAAAACAAGATGAATAACAGGATCTAATAACTACCAACAACTCATGGCTTCAAACCAATACAACAGATCAGTCCAGCACACCACAACGGGGTGGCTAGTCCATACACATAACAGATCAATCAATTGATATACATCATTACCGCTTCCTTAACTAAGCCTATTAGCTTAGGACAAGAATCTCACCCTACACTCAAAGTCATTCGTCACAATTTAATTAGAACTCAATCACAACCATGGGTACATTTATTCTCTCGTTTGCCAGCTAGGTTCACCATTAATTACACAACACAAGTAATTCACGTATTACAGGAAGTTTTCATCATCAGACACAAAATAGGTTTCGTTTGCTACTCCCAAGTCACATAAATCCACCGATAATCAAGAAAACAACATCAACACCTAAGGAATCAACAAGCCACAAGCCCGAACAAACAAGTTACACAACAGTACCATCCTAGAATTCCATACCAAATCTCTGATTAGCTACGCATGCAATCTCCATTTCTTCTAACACAGCGATATGGGAAACTAACCGGAGTCTACCGAAGGGAAGCCATAACCTACCTCATGGCCGAGCGTGTGCCACGAACATCCGTTGATCTTTTAAATTGCTCACCATATCGTAATTCACTCGAAAAGCTTGGAGACACCCATGAGACCCAAGAGTAAAATTTACCATTAGGGTGCTTATCAAGGACTTCGAAATTGATAAGGTAGATAGGGAATTTATTCTAGCTTTAGATTCAGTTTCTCAATACTAGTTGATCCATCAACCTTCCTTTATGACATCATGGAAACATTCTAAGTCACTAGCTAGGTCAAGTTGCCATTTTAGGCTCATCTTCAAGAAATCCATTTTCAAGATCCATAGTAAAGACCTACTTGTGCTTCAATAGAGGGAATGAAGGATTAGATTAAGAATCATGTTAGGATAATGAACAATGGAAATAACCCCAGGATTTTATATCAAGGAGAACAAAGTATTCATCTTTTTGGAACTTGAGGGATTGAGGTTCCCAATATTTTGTGATTCTAGGTGAGGGTTCTTGGTAGGAATCTCTAATGGGAAGGAAGAATGGGAAAGATTAGAAGGATTACTTCTTCTAAGAGAACATCAAGTTTTGCTCCAAAAACACTCAATAGGCGGCTAGACTCTTTAGGGTTTTGAAAAAATAAGGTTAATTCCCGAAATGTCACTTAAATAGGAGGAATCACTGCTCATAACCGCTGGGGCGGTTACATCACCGCTCTAGCGGTACTACTTTTGCTCCCAAGGTACCGCTGGGGTGGTCCTTAAGAAGTTTGCTTTGCCGCTCTTGCGGTTGCTCAACCGCTGCTGTGCCACCTCTAGGGCGGGCTGGAAGGCGCTGCAGTGGTACAACTGGGCCTAGATGGCCCGAATCCAATTGTTTTCGCGCAACCCTTGCGATTTACCGATTAAGTTATCGTTTTCCCCAACATGCAATAGGGTTATTGTATGTCTCTCGATGTCAGCGTCACAAATATTTCGGATTTCACAGTAACGACGGAATGGGTCGTTACAGAAGACCACTTACCGAAAAATCAATGTCCCTAAAAATGCAAAACGACCAAAATCGCCACAGAATGTAAATCAATCAACAGTTGAAATAAGATATACGAATCTATGTGCTCTAAACTGCGAACAATGTGATATTTTGTATTTTGTACATAAACTAACACTAACTTGGGAGCCTTTGAGTTATTTTCTCTTATAGACAGGGGTCTATTCGCTGGCACCAGTTACTCGATCAAAAGCTGCTGCAGCGTCCTTAAACCCTCCACAAGAAGAAAACATGCCTAAGACTCCGCTACTAAGCAACAACCTGAACAAAACTGCTTTAGTCAAGGGTACCCCAACAACTGACATAGGTGGAATGCCTTTGGAAGAGGTCGTTAACCTGCTAATAAGGAAATTGGCTGAAGCTAGAGAAGAAGCAGCCCACCTGAGGGATGAAAATGAAAATGCTTGTAATACTGAGGCTAGAAGGCCTGCACCCACTTTCCCAAATTTAGACTTACCAATTCCTGACTATTTCCACAAACTCAGATCGAAACTATTTTTCAAACTCCACTGCATCGAAGCACCACCCGTGTGGGGAATTCCTCCCACTAAACAACAGCTTTCCAAATACATGCTCATATTACAACATCTCACAACCCAAACGTTTATCAAACTCCTCGGGCAGTAGGAGCTCCTACAACCTGCCCCGTGCAAAAAAATGTTACTTTTCATGACCATATCACCCATATTGGCTCCTTTCCAGAACTGGAGAACATGGAAATGTTCTTTGAGGCTAGAATAGACAAAATCGAGAAAGAGATGGGGAAGAAAATCGCTGAACTATAGCAGGGCTCCAAGACGAAACAAGGGCTGAGATACTCTGATTTGTGCATACATCTAGATTTGGGTTTGCCAGAAGGTTTCAAAATTCCCATATTCGATCATTTCATTGGGTCGGGCAATCCCAAGGCCCACTTGAGAGCTTATTGCGACCAGTTGGTCCGGAGTAGCGGAAACGAAGCTTTGCTCATGAGATTATTCAGTCGAATTCTGTCAAGAACATCTATGGAGTGGTTTATCTCACAAGATATTAGTCGATGGAAGACATAGGAGGAGATAGAAAGTTCATTCATGAAGAGATTCCGCTTCAATGTGGAAAATGTGCTTAATCGCTTCTCATTGGAAAAAAGCCGTTAGAAATTGACCAAAACCTATAGAGAATATGGCAGTCATTGGAGAGATGAGGTAGCGTGTGTGATACCACCTATGACTGAAGCTGAACTGGTAGCTGCATTTATACTGTACCAAGAAGCTGATTATTTTGACAAAATGATAACTATGCAAGGGAGCTCAATTGCAGATTTAGTCGCCATTGGGGAAGACATCAAAAATGGCCTTAAGACCGGCAGGATTGTCAGCATACTAAATAGAGCATGTGCATCTGATGCCACGAGTAGCAAAAAGAAGAAAGAAGATGTAGCTTATGTTTCTAGAGCTACTAGCCCAAAAAGCCGACAAAAAGAGATAACCCAAAAAATCAAGACAACTACTAATCGCCTCCACCAATTAGCTATATAACCACTTCACCCTAATATAGCCCGATGTCTGGGTGCTATGCACAACCTAGCTCCAAGCTCCACAACCAAAATACCAAATACCAGCACCTAGCAACCAAGCTCCACGACCAAATTATCAAATGTCAGCACCCAATAACCAAGCCCCGCAAAACTAGACTTTCCAAAACTAGCCTCCACCTACAAACTATGAGGCACCCCAAAAGAAACCTCCGACAATATTCACTCCTTTACCAGAATCAAGGGCTAGTTTGTTTGCCAAACTAAGAGACGTCGATCGAATGAATGCTGTTCCACAAAAACCTGCTAACCCTAAGGATCGATGGTATAAGCCATATTTCACTTGTGCCTATCATTCTAACCAAGTTGACCATACTACTGAATATTGCATAAACCTGAGGTAGAAACTACAAGATATGATTGACAATCATGAGTTTATCCTGGAGCCAACACCTCCAAATATGGACACAAATCCTCTCCCGCAGCATGGAAGGATTCAAATTCACATGATAGAAAGAGGTGATGAATGTGAATAAAGTCTTGCGATTATTTGTGCAGATATTAAAGGGTTGGAAAGCATCGTCAACTCGTTGTCCTTACAAGAGCAAAACGAAGTGTTAGGCCCCATGATAAGGAAATATGAGATGTCCCAATCATCTGTCATAACCAAGAAAGATCCATTCATGCTCAAATATCCCTCAACAATCGCTCGAATTCAGAACGAGCCATTCGAACTCAAAACATCAGGGCCAGTTGAGAATACACCTTTTGTGATCAAATCACCACACCTGATGATGGTCAACAAAGGAAAAGAGGTATCCATGTGGTTCAGGGTATGACCAGGTCTGGAAGGTGTTATGCTCTAGAAGAGCCTGTACTCGAAGCGCCAAATCCTTAGAAAGACCAATCACTGAACGTGAAGCTAAAAACTTTTAGAGGCAAATGCCAGTCAAGGATTATTCGATTGTTGAGCACTTGTAGAGCGCATAGGCTATCATTTTCTGATGATGAATTACCAAGAGAGATTAAGACCCACAACAAGGCCTTACACATAACAGTCAAATGCCGCGATAAGATTATCCCTCAAGTGCTGATTGATAGAGGTGCTGGGTTGAATGTATGCCCTGTGACGACTTTGAAACAGCTTGGATATGATGGCACAACCAGTGACCCAATTAGAGAAATAGATCTGCACATATAAATGGGTCCCGCAGAGTTTGTCCTGGAGTTCATTTTCATGGATATCAAAACAAGTTATAACTTATTGTTGGGACGACCTTAGTTGCACGCCACTGGAGTTGTAGCATCTTCGTTACATCAGTATCTCAAATTTACCTAGGATGATCAAGAAGTCGTGATTCGCGGTAAAGGAAGTATCCATAACTATCCAGGCAATTCAGTACCGATCATAGAAAAATCGCCAAGCGATACTGATTTTCACACCATTGAATTAGCCATGTTAGATCGCAGGGGGGATGATGAGGATATCCCTATGCACAAGTCTACAAAATGGTTGCCACGAATATGATAAGAAACGGGTTTGAGCCCGGGAAAGGTCTGGGCAGGAACTTACAAGGAATTAGAAAACCAATGACTATCGAAAATGGGAAATATCGATATGGGGTCGGATACAAGATATGTGAGGCCGAAGAAGAAGAAGAAGCAGAACATGGACCGAGAGGTTCTGTTAAAATGAGAAAGCCATTTCCTTGTCTATACCAGACCTTTACAGCATGCCCATTGAGTCACGGCGGCGAAGATCCAGAAGAGGTTTTAAGGATGTTGTTTTGGGAAGAGGAATGCCCAGCCATCGTTGAAGAGTACTTTGAAGCACTGGAGATTCATCATACTGAGCCAGGAGAATTGTCGAGTGGATGGACTTCTACCCCATTGTTCACCTTGCGGTAGAAAGAATGCTCACTTTCAGAAAAATGGCGAAAGTCAGCTTTGAGGCCCGGCTTATCGCCCCTTTCATGCTTTTACATTTTATTATTACGTGTTGTTTAATAATGGAAATGGCTCGATGTTCCATTCTGAGTCAGGACCACAGTTTGTCTCACTCTTTTTAAATTTTGAATGAAAACGCCTCAAAGTTTATAATAAGACAAAATTGTTTTACTTTATATATATATATATATATATATATATATATATATATATATATATATATATATATATATATATATATATATATATATATATATATATAATTGAGATTGGTTTTATATGATTGATAATTGTGTTACTTTGCTTCACAGTAATAACACAGAAGCCATAAATAATGTCATGACATGTTATGAAACAATTAAGAATGATGGCGAACAAAACAAAGATCAAGAAGAAGAGATAACTAAACCAAAAGGGTTGATAGACGTCGAAGAGGAGTATGAAAATAGACCAACACCAAACCTAGAGGAAACAGAGGCCGTTAATCTAGGAAACAAGGAAATGGTTCGAGAAACCAGGATAAGCGTACATTTGACAGAACATGAGAAAGAAAAGTACCGAAGTCTGCTGAAAGAGTATGAAGATGTTTTTGCTAGGTCATACGGAAGATGTTTTTGCTAGGTCATACGCTAATATGCCAGTTTTGATTACAGACATTGTCGGTCATAGATTGCCAATTCTAGAGGGATTCACCCCGGTAAAGCAGAAAATTAGACAGCCTAAGCCCGATGTCAATATCAGAATCAAAGAAGAAGATGAGAAACAAATTCAGTCGGGAGTTGCGGAAGTGACACCTTACCCGACATGGTTAGCAAACATAGTCCCGATATCAAAGAAGAATGGGAAAATAAGGATCTGTGTGGACTATCGTGATCTTAACCACGCTAGTCTCGCTCCCTAACATTCACATACTTATTGACAATTGCACCAAACATGCGGTGCAGTCTTTTGTGGAATGTTATGCGGGTTACCATCTGATACTGATGGATGAAGAAGAAGCTCAGAAAACGGCCTTCATCACACAATGGGGAGTATATCACTACCAGGTAATGCCTTTTGGGATCAATAATGCAGGCGCTACCTACATGACGGCTATAATCGCCATTTTTCATGATATGAATCACAAAGAGATTGAGGTATATGTGGATGACGTCGTCATCAAGTTCCGAGTGGGTGATAATCATCTTGAGCATTTGAGAAAACTCTTCGACAGACTTCTCAAGTGCAACTTGAAGTTGAACCTTGCAAAATGCACATTTGGAGTACCTGCCAGAAACTTGGTAGGATTCATAGTCAGTCGTCATGGTATTGAGTTGGATCCCATAAAGATCAAAGAAATTCAAGAACTCCCACCACTGACAACAAAGAAAGAGGTCATAAGTTTCCTAGGAAGTTTGAATTACATTGGGCGCTTCGTTGCCCAGTCCACAGTAATTGTAAAACCAATTCTCAAACTCCTCAAGAAAGATTCTCCAACCAAATGGACAGAGGATTATTAGAAAGCTTTCGATTCAATCAAAATATACTTGTCAAACTCACCCGTTTTGGTCCCGCCAAGGCCGGGAAGCCTTTTATTGCTATATATGTCAGTATTAGAAAATGCTTTTAGGTGCATGTTGGCGCAAAATGACGAAACAGGCAAAAAAGAGAGAGCCATCTATTATATCATTAAGAAGTTCACACCCTGTGAATCTAGATATTCCATGGTGGAAAAGACGTGTTGCTCTCTATCCTGGGTGTCTTAGAAGTTAAGACATTATATGGCCGTATACACAACTCATTTGATCTCAAGAATGGACCCCTTGAGGTACATCTTTCGCCAACCTATGCCGATAGGGAAGCTGGATAAATGACAAATTCTATTGAGTGAGTTCGACATCCAATACGTCGCACAGAAAGTAGTTAAGGGGCAAGCATTAGCAGATTTATTGGCAGGAAGCCTGGTGGATGACAACCCCTTATCTTTGTGGACTTACTTCCCGGATGAAAAAGTGATGAAAATTGAGGGGGAAGAAAATGAAGATGAATTAGGCTGCAAAAGTATACTTTGATAGAGCGGTCAACTTTAAAGGATCAGGAATCGAAGCTGTTTTGGTTTCGGACTCAGGCCAATATTATCCAGTGGCCGCCAAGTTGAACTTCAGCTGCACCAACAACATGGCTGATTACGAAGCTTGCATCATAGGTCTTCGTTTAGCCCTTAACATGGATGTGCGGAACCTTCAAGTAATTGGCGACTCGGGTTTGTTGATTCATCAGGTTCGAGGAGAATGGGTCACCAAAAATAAGAAGATCATACCATATCTTAGACTTGTGCAAAGACTGGCAGATCGATTTTAAGAAGTCAAGTTCAAACATATACCAAGAACCCAAATTGAGTTTGCTGATGCATTGGTAACAATAGCATCCATGATTCAGCATCCTGACAGTAAGTACATTGATCCTGTCAGACACGAAATCAGAGATCAACCAACTCACTGTGCTTTTGTTGAAGCAGAGATTGATGGAAAACCTTGGTACGCCGATATTAAAATGTATCTGGAGAAAGAAGAATACCCTGAAGGAATCACCATCAATCATAAGAACACTATCAGGAAGTTGGCAAATGGTTTCTTTCTCAATAAGAATGTTCTGTATAAAAGAACCCCATATTTAGGTTTACTCAGATGTGTTGACTCTGCCGGAGCCACAAAGTTGATTGAAAAAAAACATGCTGGAATCTGCAGGCCTCACATGAACAGGTTTGTACTGGCAATTTGTACTGGCAAAGAAGATTTTAAGGACGGGTTTTTACTGGATGACTATGGAGAACGATTGTACCAAATTCGTCTAGAAATGCCACAAGTGGCAAATTCATGGAGACTTGATAGAGGTCCCTCCAACATAACTGAATGCTATGACATCACCTTGGCCATTCGCCGCTTGGGGCATGGATGTCATAGGACCAATTAAGCCAGCTGCGTCAAACAAGCACCGTCTTATTTTTGTCGCCATAGACTACTTCACCAAGTGGGTGGAAGCAGCACCTTATGCGTTAGTAACAAAGAAAGTAGTAGTGGACTTTGTGCGCAACAACATCATATGCCGATTTGGCATCCCAGAATCGATCATAACAAACAATGGGCCTAATTTGAACATCCACCTGATGAAAGAAATATGTGCTCAATTTCGAATCACTCACCGGAATTCGACTGCATACCGGCCACAAATGAATGGAGCTGTGGAAGCCGCCAACAAAAATATCATGAAGATCCTCAGAAAGATGATTGATAACTACTAATACTGGCATGAACAATTGCCATATGCATTACTGGGATACCGCACAACTGCTTGAACTTCAACTGGAGCCACTCCATACCTTCGGTCTATGGCACTGATGTGGTGATACCAGCCGAAGTAGAAATCCCTTCCGTTCGAATCATACAAGAAGTAGAATTGGACGACGCTGAATGGATCCGTAAAAGGCATGAGCAACTAGCATTGATAGATGAAAGAGGATAATCATTGTTTCCCATGGTCAGTTGTACCAACAAAGAATGGCGCGAGCCTTCAACATGTGAGGACTAGACTTTTCCAAGTAGGGCAATTGGTGCTCAAGCGGATATTCTCAAATCAAGAAGAATACAATGGGAAGTTCACGCCAAACTGGCAAGGGCCTTATATGGTGTGGAAAGAGTTATCAGGAGGAGCAGTCGCCCTCGCTGAAATGGATGGCCAAGAGTGGCTAAGAGCAATAAACTCAGATGCCATCAAGAGATACTATGTTTGAAAAGAAGATGACTACAGAGATTCATAGCTTTTTGTAGTTTTATGTTGCTTTTAATTGCATTTCCTTTACTTGTAATTTTGCATTTTTAGAAAGAAAAAAAAAAACAAATCCAAAATTATGTACGAACTACGCGAGGACCTAATTCCCTATACTTATAAGGGGATACATAGGCGCTTTTTCACGTTCGATCGCTTTAACCCAAAAATCCAAAATTATGTATTTCGAACTATGATATGACCTGATTCCTATTTGGGATACGTAGGCTATGTTTTGAGTTCAGTCTCACCAATAAATCCCGATATATTTATGCCGAACTACGTTATGACTTGATTCCCATTTGGGATACGTAGGCATCTCCCAAGGTCGGTCATTCCAAACAAAATTCCCAATAAACCCTAAGAAACCTCAGAGATGCTTTGGCAAAAGAAATGCAAAAACAACCCCATATGGAAACTGGGGCAGAATTTTTGAAAGGACCTCAAAAATTCTTTTGATATACCAGTTCAAAAGAAATGAAATGATTAGAACTTCTACACTGAGACAGAATTTTTGAGAAGGAATTCAAAAATTCCTTCGACACGATAAAATCCAGAATCAACAAGTACACTCTTTCACTGGGGCAGAATTTTTTAGAGGATCTCAAAATGTCCTTCGACAGGGTGAAATTCAAATTGGTACAAAAATATATATAAGCTGGGGCAAAATTTTCGAAAGGGATTCGAAAATTTTAGTACAAGTCAAGCTCAAGACAAAAAGAGTGATATAAGGACCTCGTTTGGGTAACCAATGTCATGACATTAAAAAGGTTGTGTGTGGAATATATACTTTTCAAATATTACTACGAAATTTATCACTTACAGAAAATATGCGTCTTCCAAAATATAAACCTGTTGTTTTCCAAAACCATCATCCAAATATTTCTTGTTTGTAAAAATATATTTCAAACAATTTCGCATTCTGTCCTGCCAAAATGTGAACGATAGAAGTCCATCTGCAGGAAGAGTGGTCGACCACATATGAAACTTATGAATTTTTCTATGGATGCACGAACGAACATGCAAAGATATTTACACTAACTTGTTTGCTTAGATGTTGAAATAGGGATAACAACAACAAAAAGAAGAAAAAGGAAACCTTCAGATGAAATGATAAGGAAAAGTGGTCGAGAAGGGTAAGGAAATCCTCCTTAATTAAAGTTGTTTTACGCTAACAAGTTTGTTCGTTTTGCAGAGCACAAAAATTTTAGAAAAAACCAATTTTAAGACTACTGAAAGATATAATCACGGCTTACCAAAGCCTGGTCTCCACTAAACAGTATTGCATCAAGGTATTGAGACCCCGACCTAGACGTCGCATGGCTTGCCTTGATGCATTGACTGATTAGGCGTCTTAAATTTGGTAAGCACAGTTCTCACCTAAATCTGGTGACATAATTTTGACATTAAATTTAAGATCGTCGACATAAACTGTCAACAAAGATGGGTTAATCCTTGCCGGAAAGATGGTTACAGTTTTCATCTTGATAATCTGTGGTTTGAACACAAAGATTTGATATCAGCATTGTAGTGTCGTATTCATTACGAAAGAGTCTAGTCCTTTTGGAAGATGTGAACCCTGTCGACGGGCGGGTATTCTTCCCCGGAGTCAAAAAAGGAGTGTATCAGTGTTACCACTGAGGTAAGCGTCATTCCTCAAAATGATAATTTGGGCCAACGACTTCATGCCAAAGGGGCTATAGTCGCGTCCATATATAGCCAAAATAGGTAGCATAATTCCGAGGTTGATGTCCACAATCGTTGAAATACGAATGTGATTCCTACATCAAGATTTACGGTCACTATTGCAGTTTATCTCAAGTCAATGTAATTATGGTTCAGGGATAGCAGTTGTCATGAGAAAAGGCCTTGCACTTGAGTATGCAGTCATTAACTTGAATATTCTGACTAAATGTTGTAATTCTGGATACAGAGGTTAATGGTCATCATGAAAGGAACATGATACTACACTCTGTTGTGCAGTCTTCATTTGGGTATTTTTGACTATAAGTAATGTAGTCCCAAAACTGGTATAACTCAAACTTCGTATGAGGATAATGATGCAGTCGACACCAGATTTGCGACAGTCACCGCAGTATGTGAAAATGATGTGATCCAAAATTTTTAGGGGTAGCGGATGTCGTAAGAAACAAAAATGACCCCGCACTTGGAAACATGGTCTTCATTAATAGCATCCTGCTTACAAAAACAAAAATCAGACTGGGGTGTGAGGGTTTAGCAAGAATGCGGTATAGCCAGACCCAGATCCCAACAGAAGTGATTATTGAAAAATGAAAACATCTGGAAATGATGAGAAAAGAACTGACTGAGGTGTCGCGATTATTATCCAAAGTAGTTAAAATTGTTTCAAAATATATATACACACACACAAGCACACACTTATAGGAAAAGAAGAAAATAAGACAGATGAGTATTCGCAAGGAGCTGGACAAATGGCGAAATCGACAAAATTAATCCTTTAAAACAAATGGCAAAAGTGTCATACAGGCATGACATTTACAATCAAGAATTGTTTTTTTTTTCAACTGAACTGACACGCAGGAATCAGCATTTGGAGGTAGATTAAAAGCTACCAAGAGGGAAGCAGAAGCCAAACTCAAACATGCGGAGCTAACGTGGAACTTTTCTTGGGCAAACAGTCAAAATCGTGTACGAAAGTCAAGCTAACTTATTTTTTTTTTGGCTTATAAGCTGTTTTCAGCTTATAAGCTGCTTTAGATAAGCTAAGTCAAATGGGCCAAATTATTTTTTTGAGCTTATTTTAAGCACAAAATGAATTTAAGCTGGCCAGCCAAACACTCAAAAAAGCTAAAAATAGCTTATAAGCAACTTATAAGCCAATCCAAACGGGCTCGTAGGCTGCTCAAAATTCAAGAGTCGGCCATATTCCTATGATTATCTCGGGACATCCCGAGATAATTTAAAATTTTCTTTATTTTTTAGTCGTCCTAGAGTCAAAACTACAAACGGCCTAAATTCTTATATAACTTGAGATATGTAGGAAGCCCAAAGATCGGGGTCCAGCCATATTTTTGAAGTTTTGCGCAAATAGAAAGTCGTAATTTCTATTATTCGGTAAAAATTAGGTTTGTCAAAATTCGTATCTCAAGGATGACCTTGTCATCCTCGAACTTCGAAGGCGCAGTTGTTGACACCTAATTTTCACCTCATAAGATGCATTTTTAGATTTCAAGTTTCCCGAGTCAAAGACGGAGTAAGGATACAACCTTTAAAGATTAAAATTTCAAAATCCCGAGAAAATGGAAAAACGACAGTTAATTATTATTTTCTGAAAAACAAAGAAAAAATTACCGAGAAAATTATTAATTAAAACGACGTATAAATTACCGCTCATTGTTTACCGCATTTTTTCATATTTTAAATATTGCTCAGAACTATGTCAATATTGAGCTCGTTTTAAAGCTCGCATTTTAACTTTACGAGTTATAATTTTTATTTAGTCCGAATAATTATTATATTTAGTATTTACAGCAATATATACATACATACATATATATATATATATATATATATATATATATATATATATATATATATATATATATATATATATGTGTGTGTTTTATATTACAAATTGGATAGTAGGGGGTCTTTTGATATTTTAAATAAAAAGAGGGTTATATATAATATTTCTTTAAAAAAACAAAAAGGGGGGGGGGGGGGGGGGTAGTTTAATGAATTAAAATTTACCCCCCCCCCCTCCCCATATTTTCATTTTACACTCGTCTCTCTCTGTTCGTATCAATGGCGATTTTAGGGCTAGGGTTCTGCCACTGCGACATGGTGATTTCATGGTTGTTTTGACTGAAATTGAAAGGGGTTTTATGCCCTTTCACCTGTTCATATCGATTCCAGGTTCAATTTTACTTAGTTTTCAAAAATTTGCACCAATTGGTGCTATTTGATGGATGTTGCTCGGGGTACCCATGTGTGTGGTTGCCATGGGCGAGACCTTGAGTCCTTGCTAGCTTGTGCACCACACGCTGCCACATGGATACCCTAGGTAATTACCATGTGGCACCATTGGGGATGGGGTACGATTTTGGGGATTTTTTCCATTTGGTACTATGTTGATGTATCGTTGAGTTGTACGATTTGCGTGATTCACGCTGGTACTTGTACTATTCTCGCATAATTTGATTTTGTGGATTTTATTATAAATTTTAGGGTACAATTGGTTAAAATTTCGTTTGTTCTATTTGAATTTATTTTGAAATTGGGGATAGGGAATTTTGGGATTTGGGGGGGGGGGGGGGTGGTGAATAATGGCCAGGTGGCTTTCTATTTTCGTCCTAGGGTTCCTATAGGTTTGTGTTATAAATAGCAGGTCTTATTGACAAAGAAAGGGTCCAGATTTTACTCCCTAAAAAAAATCTATGTTTCATCTACACTAGCTATCCAATTGTTAAATATATACAAAAACTACAATATATAGAGAAAAATATAAAAATATAAGAAGAAAAGGTGATTTAAGGATTTGAGAAGGGTTTTGTTGCTTGGGGTGTTGAATCAATTCCATTTTGATCTTTATGTTGCCCCAACAAAGGTAAATTCTTATTTCATCTTTGTTTTCATTTCAAACTATGATTATCTATTGTTTGTGATACTTGTTCGCTAGAAAAATGGTTACATATGAGTTTGATTCTGCTTTTATGATTATGTGAGCATTCTGTGTCCTTTGTTGTGGTTTCAAATTGAAAAATGAGTTAGGAAGCTTAAAGTTAAACAATGTTAAGTAATCTTGAGTTGGTTAGGTTAATAAAAATGAAGAAACAGATAGTTTAAGTTAGGATTCTTGACACTAAGTTAGTAAAGTTGATGTTTTTAATCTAAGTTAGCTACTTTTGATAAGTTCTTGTTAAGTAACATTATTTAGTTGGAAATTTTCTTTAGTTTATAACCTTACCTTCTTGATTTTGTTTGATATTTTAAGATTATAATTTAGATTCAGAAACTGTCTGAATGGTTTGAAAGGAAATATGATCAAGTGAAAACACCTTTAAGTCCAAAAATGTCCCTTTTGAGCATGTTTAGTCTCAAGTGTTGAAAAGGACTTCTTTCCTCCATTATTAAGTGATTGTTTACTTGTTTCAATAGCTGATTCATTTTAGAACTATGTGACTATTTCTAAGAATGTTATGACTGTTTAAGAAAGTAAGGTTCTTTTTTAAAAAAACAAAAATGATCCTAGAGTCTTGTTTTAAAGCTTAACTGAAATTTGTGAAAACTTAAATGTCCTGTGTGAGTTTGAATGTAAAAAACAGGATTTGCAAGTCATCTTTTGAATTTAAAATTGCTAAAACTTGATACTCAGTGTAGTTAAGAGTCTTTAAACTTGATTTGTGATCTATTTAGCTTCGGTTTTAGTAAAAAATGATTTTAAAGAGGCTTAAGTTTTTTCTAGAGTATAGTTCATAGATTTGAAGTTTTAAAACTTTCTAAGTAAAGATTATAGTTTAAAATGAGAACTTGGTTGCTTTATTAGCTTTTAACTTTGTCAAAATAGTTTAAATAAAAGTGTAAGTTAATCTTGTGTGTGGTTCGTGAAGTTTTTGAGTTTCTAAAATTGACTAAGGGTTGCTAAGTCTAAAATTTGAAATCTGTTTGCTGAATTGTGGTTTTGTAAGTCTGTACAGTCTTGTATTGTTTCTTGTTTGAAATTTTTGAAAAGTTCAATAATAAAATAGGCCAGAAATACCCTTCATTTTAAGATTTGCTTTGTTTGAAACCATTTAAGTCATAAAGAGATTGAATAATGAAGTTTGTTTTCAGAAAATAAACATAAAAAGTTTACATTAGTGTCAGTTTGATGAATGTAGTCCCTAATTTGTAAAAGTTGTTTTTCCTCATTTGTGTGTCCTAAGTGTGCAAACCTGTTTGTTTTATAGCTTAAGTTCTTTTAAACCAACTTAGCTTAATTATAGATTTTAAAACACTTAGTTTTCTGGAAGTTGGAATACTAAGAGGTCCTTGAATTAAGCTAAAACATGATCTAAAACTAGGAGACACTCCTACTAGTTCAGTTTGTCTTTCCTTTATTTTGAAATGAGTGTTAAGGTGCATTTTGTCTAAGTCCTTCCTTGGTGCATTGTTTAAACTATGATTGATCTCTATTTGCCATTTGATGATCCCAGACTGAGTGTCATGTACCCTCTATAAATCCTTATTAGATTATCTTAAACTGTAGTATTCCCTGTTTTAAATTGTCTTTGTTGTATGACTTGCATTGTGAGAAATTTAACTTAAAACCATTCCTAAGCTAGGACATGTCCCTTATTAGCCTTATTAAGACACTGTTAGATCTCTTCAAATCAATCCAGCTTGAAATACCTCTTTGTATGATAGTATTTCTAACTTGTACACTGTTTAGAGTAATATTACTATTTTGGAAGAAAAATTGAGCCTTTTTAATAACTGGAATCTTTAAGATTGAGATTTTAAGAAGAAAGAACCTGTTTGGACTCAAAACCAGTGGACTATGATTGATAATTATGCTATAGTTTGCAGTTTTTCTCATTTTTTCCAAATCTGAGAAGTATAAAGTTCAGTAAAACTGTTTCCCGTGTAAAATTGCTTTGTGATTCCTGCTAAGTGATTAAAGTACCCATTGAACCTAGTATTAGCTATTTGAGCCGAAACTTGTGGATTCTATTTATATTTATCATTGACCACCAATTTTGTTGACTAATAGGCTATAAAACTGTAAAATTGGAGATTTGAACCTCTTATGTGTAAACTGTGTATCCCATGATTCACTTGAGTGATTACTTTGACTTTCCACCTTGATAAACCCCTCTAATAATATAAAACTTAGTCTATAAAATTGGCTTTGACGAATAAAAATCACTCAGTAGGACATTTAGCATTAAAAGAAGTCTAGGATGTGAAAGACGGACTCTGAAAGGATCATTCCCCTTTATTACTTGAATTCCCTTCACTTAAGGCCACAGGGCATCTCTATTTGTTTACCATATGGCATCTCTATTTGTTTAACTGTGTATTACAATTTGATTTTGAGACTCAAAAATGATTTAAAAAGGACAAAGAGATTTTGTATCTTTGCTTTATGTGAGCTGGTTTTAAACCTCTAAAGAAAGAATTGGACTACTTGTTTGTTTTCCCATCTTGGTTTCCCTCTTAGTTGACTGTCTCTGTGACATTTGAAATTTTGAACTTATCTGAAATATGATTAAAGAGGTGCTAAGTTTAAAATTGTGAGCTTATTCTTTAAGTATGTTATGTTAATCATGAAAGAAAGTCGCAAACATTATTAAAAAGCTAAAACTGCATTTGCTTGTTTTTTAACTTGGCTGCTTCTTTTTTTTTTCTTGTATGATAGATCACCCTACACTAAAATCCAATAATAGTGCTGAGAACTTCCTCTGAATTCGGCCTAGATTTGAAAAGAAAAGTGAAAAACAATGATGATCTTGCCCTTCCTTTTGGAATTTGTGCTTCTGCTTATAATCTTCCCTTGTCATTTAGTTTTAATTTATACTTAGGACTAAAAATTACACCTATTTGGTTCCTTGAAGTTGTCTGGAAATTTTCTAGATTTCTATTTGGTGATTTGTTGCCATAACTGTGTGTGACTATCATTTTTTCTCCCACTAGTCTAATTAGGAAATTTGAAAACAAGTTGAGATTTGAAACTTCATTTAATGGTCTTTGAACACCTCACAGAATTTAGCATTGTTGGCTGCTTTTGACTTGTCTTAACCTATGTTTGGAGACCCTATCTGTGCATCATTTTAAACTTATCAACTATTCTGAATTTCTGAAAAGTGATTTAAGAATTGGACCTCTATTTTTGAGACTTTGTTTCAGACTTGTTGATTGTCTTAATGAATTTCCAAAACCTGTTGAGTATAAATTTTTTTATAGAAAATCTGAACAATTAAGAGCTTGATAAGATTAAATTGGTGCTGTCCTATGCTTTGTTTGAACTGGCAATGGTCCTAAGTAATAAGCCATTCCTACACCATTCTATTTGACCAACACATCTTTAAAGAGGTTTGGGAATTTGGCTCACAAGAAGCTGCTTGTTTGAATTTGTCTAGTCCTTCACCTTGCTCTATTTTGATCAACTTGTTAGAAGCAACATGACTTTTCTCTGTGTGTTGTGCGTAGTTTTTGCTTAAACACTCCTTTGCTTCCATGGCCAGCTTTGTGACACTTTGTTTTCTGATAACTGGTTTCAAAACTGTGCATTGTGAGAACCCTTAATTGTTTGATTTGTCTCCATTGGTCGATTGATACTTGACTTTAAAAATTGTGTAATTTGGGTCTTAAAATTTAGATTATTTGTTTGGTATGAGATGCTAAAAACTTAAGGTTTTTTGTGTGATTGAATGGGGCATTTCTGGAGCCGTGTTCAGTTAAGTATATAGTGCATATTTAAGTGTATAGAGGGTACAGGCTTCATGGGTTTTTCTCTCTATTTTTGATATTATATTAGTGGTATACTGTGTATATTCGCAGTTAGACACTTCGAAAATTTTAGAGCTGTTAGTCATTTGGCCACAATTCTAGGCTTGTTCATCTATACAGTTGATCTATTAATTTTGTAGTTGTTGGACCTTTTTTGCCTAAATTGTCCCTTATTTTATAAGTTTAATAATTATGGGCTTGGCCCAAAAGCATTGTAATCCATTTTTTGGCTTTGTAAATTAAATTATTGTTCTCAGCTATTTACTAATATTATGCGTACGTATTTGTTGTGACTACTCCTATATGTTGGTGGGTCTATTGATGCCCACTAACATTTCTAGATCGAGTCGACCTCTATCACAGATGGCATAAGCATTGGAGCGCACATTGGAGCGAAAAATATTAATTCATGCATTTTTCTGTTGGGCTTGGTCGGCCCAACCCACTATCTTATTTATTTATATATTTCAATTCAGTTTGTGTATGATCTATTGGAACCCTTTGAGATTATCACATATTTAGAGTCGTAAAGCCACTTTTGAAATATCAAAATTAACTATGGAAAATTCTTGTGAAAAACGGGTTTTTGTTTGGATTAGTTATATTTGTATAATATTGAGATTTCATTAAAAGTTAAAATTATGATTTGTGAGACAAAATGATGGACTTATCAAAATTTTATAAAATTGAAAATAAAATGATCATGGACCTGTGGACTATTGGACCATTTGGACAAGAAGTGGACTTGGACTATTTTGACTAACATAGACTAAAAATGACTAAAAATCTAAAATATGGGATATGGTTAAAATATGGATAATAATAGTATGCCAAAAAACTATTTTCTTAAAAAACCTAACTTAACCAAAAATCCTTTTTTAAAACTCGGGTGGGCTTACGTAGTGTTTTACTTAGGTTAACGCCTTCGGGTTTTAGCCTAGGTGTTTATCACGACCCAATTCGGGCTCGTGCGAGCACCTACCTACACAATATGGTATGTGAACCCTCTTATTTATAAAACGTTTCGATCACACGACATTCCATTTAAAAGCATTTGATAATTAAGAAATACAGTCGAATTCCATTCATAAATATTCAATAAACACGAGTTCATATGCTACAACAACACCAATTTATAGACTCGATACGACTTCCCATGACCTGGTCTAGACTAGTACAAGAGCGAATATTGACTCAAATTACCATTACATTCTACGATGCATCCCCCATCCCGAATGAAGTGGGAGGAGGCCTTCCAAATAGGCACCGTGAGTTCCTCTTCACATCAACAAATACCTGAAACAATCTACACCCAAAAAAGGGTGTAGCAAGTGCAA
Organism: Lycium barbarum; assembly: GCF_019175385.1. Taxonomy (NCBI): domain Eukaryota; kingdom Viridiplantae; phylum Streptophyta; class Magnoliopsida; order Solanales; family Solanaceae; genus Lycium; species Lycium barbarum. The sequence continues at coordinate 54,777,249 of NC_083338.1, forward strand.
TATCAGTACAAAACACGCGTGCTGAGTAAGTATCATAGGCCGACAATAGTTAGTAATACATATTGGTAAGAAATTCACGAATAATGATGATAATCACTAAATCAAATCACATATCCCAAAACAGCAGATCACAACGTCAATATAACTTAAGTCAGAACTACTCTTCAATGAATTATAAGTTTGTCAACACCTATAAAGGTTCTCATCATCTATGCAATTCCCAAGTCGCTCGCGTGTGTTTTAAGAGCAATCTCATTGTTATGACACCTTTTTATCCTGCCTCGCTTAAACAATTTACTACCAGTTTTAGGTTAAACTAACAGAGCACAAGTCAACAATATAGTTCACAATCATAGAGTCCAAATATTCGTCATTGCCTTTGTATAGCATCTAAACCCAAATAGTATATCCGATCCAATCCAATCACCACAATAGAATCATCACTATCCAATCATCACAACAACTCAATCAAGTCATAATGCAATGCGTTGCAATAATGGTATGAATGCGATGTCATGCCATGCAAATGAGGTGTACACATGTACTCCGGACAAAAATATCGACGTCTCGGTAGCACAACCCAGCGTGACTCATGAAGTCTAAGTGCCACCTGTCCCGCATGTTTGGCCAACAGACAGACTGGACCCTGGCTAATTGCTCACAGGGGGAGTCTCACCGGCACCACCCTGGGGGACCCACAGAGCCAATGCACTAATAAAGATTCCGGGATAACATCAGAATCGGCCATGCAACAGCGATGCCCGAATATAACCATCAGACATTGGCCTCCTCAGAATCACTCAAAAGAGTCTGTCAAATATTAGTTTCACAAATTAACGATTCCGGAATGGATCTTCGGACATCGGCCTTCTCACAATCACTCAAGTAAAGAGTTCATCAAATATCAGTTTCATAAAATCAACGATTCTGAAATGTATCTTCGGACATCGTCCTTTTCATAATCACTCAACTAAAAGAGTTTCTCAAATATCAGTTTCGCTCAGTCAACGATATCGGATCATCACTGGGTATCGGCTATACATGATATATATGAGAAATGCATGCAATGCATATGTCAATCATCCACAATCAAGTTTGATATCACAAGTACCTTGACGGGTGCGCCAACAACGTATCACATCATAATACCAGCAGTGGGTATGCCATCATATATCAAGTCAAGTACCAACTGTGGGTACGCCAACATATATCTAAAACTCAATTACCAATAACGGTATGTCGATACTGTCCAAATCAGGACAACAACACAAAACTCGATATCTACCAACTACACAGGGCATCAAGCCAACACAATTAAACAATCATGCACACATAACAGGTGGCTAGTCCCAACACACATCAATTCAATCATTTGACATACAGTATTACCATTTTCCTAAATCAGCATATTACTTAGGATAAGAACCTCACTGTTACACCTCAGAAATTTCATGTCGTTGTATGGTAGATAGACTAACGCAGGGTGAGAATTATATGATATTTCTACAAGTAAGAAGTAGTACTTAACGGTTCTAATTAAGATTCCAAAGACGTTTGAAACAAGAGAAGAGAGTTCGTTGAAGAATGTTAAGTATAGGTCGTTTTTTGGAAGGGTTTTGCAAAGTACCGAACTAAGGTTGACTTAATTATGTCTTGAAGAAGAGTTACAACGCCCCTAAGATTGCTAATGAAGTGTTGAACATGTGCCTAGAAGGTTCCATGAGGATTGGAGATCAAAAGAAACGACGGAAATAATCTCAGGAAAGTGGAGTTATACGACAACTTATACGGTCCGTATAAGGATCCGTATAACCCAACAGAAGAAGGAAAATCCCTGATGGTGAAATACGGTCTCTTATACGGACCGTATAACATTAAACGGACCGTATAAGGGTCCGTATAACACACGACGGGCTGAGCATTTTTCAAGTATAAAAATGTGTTCCCACTTCTCTCCAACTCTCTAGAATATTCCGCTCACTCCATTTATAAGAACTCAAGGGAAATCAAAGATCAATATCATTAATTGAAGGAAATCAAGTGCAAGGGAGTTCTCTAGGGTTGTTGGAAGCCAAGAAATTCTTTGGAAGTGGAGTTAGGATTTTCTCCAAGTGAAGTATCTTCACCAAACGCCCATCCCTACACAATCAAAGGTGAGTTTTATGATCATTTCATGATATTAAGAATATTGACGGGTTGAAAGACTTGGATTATGGAAGAAAGTAGAATATGGAGCTCAAATGTGAAAATAATGGTATTCTTGAGTAGTAGTAGTTTAACACGAATCAGGACCTTTGATATATTATGAGTAAAATCTTGTTGTAGATGATATAAATGACTTTAAGGAAGTATAATATGAGAACGCATACGGTGTTATGCCATAGTTATGGTCATGAATCATTTTGGTAAGGAATTGTTGGAATTGAATAACGTTGAGCTTGAAGAAGTTGTTGATTACGATATTGTGAATGTTGTTGTGGATGTTTGGGAGTTGTTATATCATATGGAGAAAGTTGTAGAAACAAAGGAGATGCTGCCCAATTTTTGTTAGCTTTAACTTAAGCTTAAGTATGTTTCAGATTATCTAATTCTAGTACAAATTCTCTTGAATGTAGAATTGTGAACATCAGAGGAAAGCATTTAATTGATAACATTAGAGAGACATCAAGGTATGTGAGGCTAGTCCCTTATTTTTCTAAAGCATGATTCCTATGACATGACTTCCTTTATCATTCCATGACTTTCTTACATTTCGAAAACTATGAGTCTATGTTGATAAAGAGCTTCTCATGAGATAAAGATAAGAGATATGTTATGAATATGATAATGATGGTGATGAGTCTACGTCCAAAGATTCTAAAGCTAATGATTCCTTGATGTTATTCATTATTGTTACACTCACCTTATAATGCTAGTTCCTTCAAGGTGAGACATGATGAGTATTACTACTCCATAATGGAATTGGGGGTTCTCGACCTTACGTCACCCCGATAGAGTTATAGTTGGTCCTTGAGTTCTTATGCATGCATTATGATAAGTATATGGTGATGAGATTACACCATGCCTATATGGCCGGGCAGACACAGCTAAGGCGAGAGGCATATACACCATGTCGAGAGGGCATGGGAAGACACCACTAGTGGGCGGCATGAGATGTTTACCCCAGACACGGGAGGCCTGGACGCGGGCTAATGATGATCACACCGTACCTATATGGTCGGGCAGCTTATATATGCATACATGATATGATGATGTTTATGATGTAAGTTAGTATGCATTATTCTGTCTAAGTGACATTCAACTACAAGTTGTTTTCTTACTTGATGTTTGCTTATCTCTCCGGTATGTTATTATTGTTCATGCCTTACATACTCAGTACAATGTTCGTACTGACGTCCTTTCTTTTTGAATGCCGTGTTCATGCCCACAGGTAGACAGAGAGGTGGCCCAGATTCCCAGGGCACGATGGGGTCCTGTCCCGTCCTTATGTCTTAGTACTCTAGTAGAGGCTCGTAGATACGTATGTATGGGTAGTAAATGTCCCTTGATCACTGTATTGTATATTCTTGCATAATGTTTTTGCAGCCGTGAGGGCCTATGTATAAATAGATATATTGCTTTGAAGAGTATATGTTTTCAGGTGGGGTATAATGATTAGCATAATGAGTGGTGCTCGGTAGTCAGCTCTGGGTACCCGTCATGGCCCCCTAGTCGGGTCGTGACACTCACCCTACCCTTGAGTCATTTGTCACTATTTAACTAGGACCTCATTCACTACCATGGTACATGTTATATTCCCAGCTAGCTTTTAGAGTCACTACAAATAATTTCATCGATAGGCATAATTAGATTCCATCCACTACTCCCAAGTCACAAAAATCGACCGATAATCAATAAAGCCACATCACTACCTAAGGAGTCTACAGGCCACAAGCCCGAACAACAAGTCACACACAATAATACCATCCTAAAATTCCATCCCATATCTCTAATTTCCTATACATGCATTTTCCGTTTCTTCTACACAACAATACGGAAAACTAACTGGAGTATACCTAAAGGAAAGCTATAACCTACCTCATGGCCGAGCGAGTGCCACGAACATCCATTGATTCCTTCAAACCAATCGCTACATCGTAATGCACATGATATAATTTTGAGACAACCATGTTACCCAAGATTAAAGCTTTCCACATGAACCCTTCATAAGAGATTTGGACTAATAGGGAGGTTTGGGGGTCTTAACCCACCTCTAGTTTTCTTCTATATCAATGTTAAGAGGTTTTCCCATTTTTAAGCTTATATTTTGGAAGAACCCATTTCCAAGGTCCATACAAGGTTCTATTTTTAAAGGAATAGAGTGTAACGATCTAGGTTATTAGCTCATTTCTTTGGTGAAGAACATGGGAGGTGGCTTAGAAGGAATTTAGGGAGAAAATGTTGCTACCTCATCACTCTTCCAATTCTAGATGACTTGAAACCCATTTGATGATTCTCTACGGGAACATGTTTAGCAGTAATTTCTTGGATGGAAGGAGGATTGGAGGGTGTTAGAAGGACTTATTTGGACTAAAAATCTCATTTTAAAACTTTCCCACCGAGCTGGGTGGCTGGAACTTAGGGTTATGAAAAATGGGACAATTCTCGAAATGATCCCTTAAATAGGGAAATTCACTGTCCGAAATCGCCCCGGCGGTAAGTGTACCGCTACAGCGGTACCGCTAGGGCGGTCAATTTGCAGCTATGGCAGCTGAGCAGTCATAGGCGGCTACTGCTACGGCGGTTAGTATACCGCCACAGCGTCACCGTTGTAGCGTCAAAGCCACCACTGTGGCAGTCTAGCTCTATCTGTTCGCCCACGTTTCTATCCCTTACGCGATGCGCACGACGATTTTGGCTTGACTTGGAAGGTTTCCCGGATGTGAATAGGTAAAGACACTGTTAAGGGCTATAGGTGTCGTCTTCCCTCGAATTTCACAGTAACGACGAAACGGGTCATTACAGTGTTCTAGTCCGAAATCCAAAACGCCCAATCACTTATATTTCTTGAAAATGTTGCATTTTTCCTAAATGACTAACCTTTTATTGTGGGAATCTAAAACAAAAGCAGTTTTCATCAAAAACAATTTATATTCACAAGGCATACTATTAAAACTCGTAGGTCAATCGTATTTTACAGATCCTTAATACCGGGGTGCCTAACACCTTCCCGGGGGATCACCTGAACCCTTACCCATACTTTGTCTTAGACTAGTTTCTTTAAAAATTTAACTGTTTCAAATGAACCCTTTCGAACTGGTTTTCCTAACTTACCTATGAGCTAGGTGGCGACTCTAAAACAATATCCATTTAGAGCACCATCCATATAGAAGTATATTTTTTCCTTTTTCCCGGTAGGATTAAACCCGTACTTTCTCGGGACACTTTCATTTTTAAATGAGGCAAGTGTAAATCCGAATCGGAAAAGATAGAACCGACGCAATAGCTGCTCTTTTTCTTTTCCTTTTTCACTTAAATGGAAACTCACATGAATTTTGCTAATATGCATGCTTCTATTACTGTTAGTGATTAAAATAAAGGCTCATTTTTGTGTGTTCTCTAGGAATTTAAATCTGCTCAGTAGTGTTGTTTCAACTTAAACTTCTTGGTGTTTCTACCCTTCTTTGTGATCACAAGATGTAATGTGTTTGATTCTTTTTACCTGCAACTCTTTATTGTGCTTTGCTATTGACTGGCCTCTTGAATAAGCATTAATCAGTCCTCACACTTTTGGTTATGAGGGCTACTGATATATGAACTTGATGTGAATCACTTACCTGACGTGTATGGGAGTTAAGTTGAACTTGAACTAGCTTCAGTCTTAGATATGAACACTGCTCTAAGAAATAGGAACTAATTAGGTGAATAAGATGATTATGAGTCTAAGATTAAAACACAGAGAGTGCAAATATACATAGGATATGCACAGGTTAGTGAGAAGGGAGAGGTATATACATATAGTATACACTTGATATACGCATCATATGTGTATATCATAGTGTACTATGGGTATATAAAGGAACAAGTCAGTTATAAATAGGGTGTATGTAAATGAATAGAGGGGATAGAAACCTCACTTAAGCAATAAATTGTCAAATGAATCTCCCTTTTTTAGAAGGAAGTTGGGCTTAGGGCACTTCAGATTTAATTGAAAAATGGTCAGATTTCACTAGGCCCCAAAGGTAAAGAAAAGAGGATGATTTTTTTTTATCATCTATTGATTAAGTGTCTTGAAGTTACTGTGTTATTTTCATATCATCACATTGTAATATCTGTTTCAGTCCGCTATTATGACTTTGAGTTTATTTTTCAGTAATTGTTTGTAATTAAATTATTCCCATATGTAGTGATACTTGTGCATGATTATGGGACTCTGATTTTATTCTATGGCAATACTGGTTTGGGGAGTTGAGGTGATTTGGGAGGGGGAACATGTCTTAGCCATTCTCCGATGTCCAGGGAGACAGACTTGATCCATAGCTGCATTCTCAGGGACTACATAGCAGAGCTCCATTTCATTCGGAGCCATAGCTTTTGGGTACTTATTCTTTTTTGTACATAGTTATAGGCATAGCGGGGTCCTGTCCCACTCATGTGATATGTTATACTCTTCTTAGAGGCTCGTAGACATGTGTATATGGTTAGATATGTCTGGCCTTGTCGGCCTATATTTTGTATATCATTTGATAGCCTTGTCGGCTCATGTACATTGAAGTGGCATAGATTCCAATGATGATATAAAGGCATTGTTATCCAACGGGACTAGCATGGTGAATGAATAGATTTATATGTTAAATTGTGTGGCTCACCTAGATGTAAGTGTAAGTGCAAGCCAAGGGGTGCCCGGGTGGGCTAGCACCGGGCGCTCGTCGCAGCCCTCTAGAGGGGTCATGACATCTTTTGAATCACAAGTTATTCTTTTCCATTTCAATTATATTTAAGGTCAGCCATACTCCATTTTGAACCCTTTCTTAAACCTAAAATCCAAATGTAATTCCCTTTGATTGTTTAACTTAAGGTGGGCTTGGCCCAAAAGTGTTCTGAAAATCCCTTAAGTTATTTTGAATAAATTGAAACCCATTTCGACAAACACTCATTGTTATTTTTGAAATAAGTCTTTTAGCCTTTGTAAACCTTTAAGTTGAAAGAATAAAGGGTGAATATTTTCTCAAAATTTATTCAACTGTTCCCAATTTCCCAGTTTAAGAAAAACGTTAACTTTTCTCGAAGACATTATATGCTATATTGTACAGTTTCAATCTTGTAAGAAAAAATAATTTCTTGTCATATTTATCGAAAGAATATTATTACTTATCTTTTGTTGGGTCTCGGTTTGGAATAGCAACGGGTTCCTATCGTTCTGGACAATATCACATATCATTTTGCCTATTTTTCTAAGTCTAAGCACTCGGGTTCCAATATTCACAATCATCCATCACAAGTATATTTTCAAATACATATATAAAAAATTAAAAAGAAAGGAAGGCTGGTGGGCCTACCGAGCCCACCAATTAACCATTTCCACTCACGGTTGCGCCTTCAAGTTTTGGACTCGATAAAAGAAATAGTTGTTGGGCTTCGGGCCCAACAACTTTGGCTGATGTAACTTGGCCCAAGCAGCCCACAGTAGTGTTTTCCATGTGAATAAAAGAAAGGGGAAAAGGAGAAATATGGTTAGAAATTATCCATGCTTAGAAACTTATTTAATACGGATTTCTAAATGTACCAAAACAAAATCATGTATATATAAAGCATATATATCAGCTATATATAACATTTATACAATGTGTACCATCAGAGTAAACGAAATGAGTGTCAAACAGACCTAGCAAACAAAAGAAATACAGCATGCCGCCCCAACATTTAAAGCAAACTAATAGTGTAACGACCCGTTTGGTCGTTATAGTCCTTTTGGCACTTTCGCCATTTCCGAGCATTTATTGACTCATTTTGACCTGAGGTTGACTTTTGGCCAAACAGACCTTTTCTGGATTTTCGTCAACTCCGAGAGGTCCAGATGATTGTTTAGAACTTGTATGTATGATTGGTTTGGTTCCCAATGCATTTTGGCGCATTTTGGGACTTTAGCTGGGAAATGGAAAGTAAGCATCGGTGGTTGACTCAGTCAACGGGACCTCCGTTGGAAATTCTGACACCACGAGTACATTCGTAGCGTATTTTTGTATGAGTTTAGGTGGTCGGGGTATGAGTAGATGGCCTCAGGAATAACCCGAAAATTCGATGGAAGACTTAGAAAACATGGGGACTTCTGGTGTCTGGTGCCCGCAACGGCCGCACCAGAGCCGCCCCAGCGGTACCGCTATGGTGGTGAAGTGAACGCTGGGGCGGTCATGAGTAATTGGGCCTTCACCGCTGCAGTGGTGTCCCCGCCGCTGCAGCGGCGCCGCTGTAGCAGCAATACCCTCGTCATGGCGGTCACGGACAGTGTTATTTCATTTAACGTGTCTTAAATAAGACTTAGACCCTCATTATTTTGTATATAGGGATTGGAGCCTAGAGAAACCGTTCTTGGAAATAATTTGAAGAAACTCTTGGATGTAAACTTTGCCCAATCCTTTACTCCTCTCTTTTATCATTATCATCTTAGAATCATCCCTTCTCTTTCCAATTCCTTAGAAGTAGAATTTAAAGAAGGTGTTATACCACAAAAATTTCATGTCGTCGCATAGTGAATGAACCAACGCGAGCTTAAGGAAAATAGGAAGATCTTAAGATTTTAAGACGGATGATTAGTGGTTTTGGAATGCATACGTTAAGATCTTGAAGTTATATGAATTGATGAAATAAGAATCGATAAGAACAAATGGAGTATAAGTGAGGTTTAGGAAAGGTTCCGTAAATTTTTGTGTTAAGGATTGTTTGGTAAGGTTTTATAAAGGACAAATGAAGAGATATATGAGTAGTACATGGAGAGTTGAGCAAGTCCTAAGGAGGACCCATAAGCCAAATATGGGCATAAGCCATTCAAAAGGGACGATTTAAGGAAATATTTCCGGATGATCTGACTTGGAGGGGAAAAAAAGTCATTATAAGATTGGAATTTGGAAACACACATAGAATGAAAGTTGTAGATAATTGAAAGAGCTTTCCAATCATAAGTCGTGGGCCCTCACACGATATCAGGATCAATAGTTATGACCTTTTTACTGAACGGAACTGCGCGGACAACTTCTTCCACGACCATGTTTCACGACCCGTGAAACTTTCCACGGACCGTATATTGGTCCGTGGAATACCCAGCAGAGAAGATGACTGGCCAGTGGTGAACCACGACCAGAACCACGGACCATATAATATTCCACGGACCGTGGAAGTCCCGACGAACTGAACAGGTCCTGATTTTAAATATGTGATCGCACTTCATTTATTTCATTCTCACACACTTCTTCATCTCTCAAGACCTCTAGAAGGTTCCACCAACATCATATACAAGAAATCAAAGGAAATCAATGATCAACAACACCAAATCCATGAATCAAAGTGTATGAAACCCAAGTAAAGTTCATCCTCCTCAAAGAAAACCAAAAGAGAGGAGATAGGGTTTTGGTGCTAGAGGAGAAACGCCACTCAAGACTTGTTCAACCATCATATAAGGTAAGTTTCATGACTAAACCATGTTGTTTAAGGTATTGAAAGGTTAAGATACTTAAATTGTAGCAAGGCATAGGAAATGGGTCATTAATGAGTGAATAGTGCCATGTTTGGATGGTAGTTGGATTGAATCATAAATGTTGGTGTGTTATGATTGTGGATACGTCATAAATGACATCTAGACCATGAACTACGTATTATATATGAGAAAACGCGATAGTAAGCTAAAACCTTGAATGTGGAGAAATGAAGAAAAATGGTGGATTATGGTCATTGTATATGAATGATGATTGTTGATTGCTATATTGTGATTGTTGTTGTGAGTGTTGGGAGTTGATATGGAACATGGGAAAAATAGTATAAACAAAGGAAGTGATGTCCAATTTTCCCTAGCTTTAGAAAGTCCGTTCTTATAATTGTGTAGCTAATGACGATATAAACTCTCTTGAAGGTAGAACGTGTGCATTAAAGGAGAACACGCAAGTGATCGCTTAGTTAAACGTCAAAGGTATGTAAGGCTAATCCCTTCCTTCAAAGGCATGAATCTTTCAAGTTTTCCATGATTCTCCAATATGATGGAGCTTATGAGTCCGCAAACATACCAAACTACATGCCAGCATGATAACGATGATGATAAGTTAAAGTGTAGAGATTCTAGAGTCCATGATATGATGATCCTATAACGTTAATGACGTCATTACTATTAAAACTCACCTTATACACTATTTCCTTCAAGGTGAGGCAGAATACGCATGAATGTTCATGCCCACAGGTAGACAGGGAGGAGAGCTTGAGCCAGAGTCATAGGAGCTGTTAGCCGATTGAAAGCACTCCTTTGTTCCGGAGGTGCTTGATTATCCTTTTGTGTATATGTGTAGATGTTGGGCTCGACGGGGTCCTGTCCCATCTATGCGTTTTGTACTTCCTTAGAGGCTCGTAGGTACTCAATGTGGGTTATGTGGTCGGATGAAGTCACTAGGGTATATTTGTATATATTATTTTGATAGCCCAAAGGGCTTATGTATATGAAACTATTTATGTTCACAAATGAAATATGACTTTCCTATAATGTGAGTATAAAATTGATAAAAGAAGTAGCTAATGAGCATGATGAGTAGTAAGACGAGCGGTGCCCGGTGGTTAGCCCCGGGTACCCGTCGCTGCCCCTAGCTGGGTCTTGACAAAAGTGGTATCAGAGCAGTTCAGTCCTAGGAAGTGTCTACGAGCCGTGTCTAGTAGAGTCTTATTTATGATGTGTTGCGCGCCACATCAATAGACAAGAGGCTACAGGGCATTTAGGAAAAGTGACCATCTTTCTTTTCATAAGATCGTGCGATAGAGCCGTGTATAAGATTTTATCCTCCCTAATAGTGTGTTATGATTTCAGAATGCCGCAAAAGGGAAAGGCTACTGCCGCCCAGAAGGGCATGTAGAAGATGGCGAATCACATAATGAGGCCTTGTCTAATACTTCATCTACCCCGCCTAATGTGAAAGAGCAAGGAGGAGCCCCAACTCCAATTCCTCCACCGGTTGCCTCGGGTCAACAAATGACCGAGGCCATCCAGTTATTGACACAATTGGTTGCCGCTCAGGCACAACAAAAAAATGTGGGTTCAAGCGATCGGGTAGCAAGTACCAAGGCCCGTGATTTTATGAGTCTAAATCCTCCGAAATTCTTCGGGTCAAAGCCGGATGAAGACCCGCAAAGTTTCATAGATGAGATGTTGAGGACGTTGAAGATTGTCCATGCCTCCGAAACTGAATCCATGGAGTTGGCATCTTATAGACTCCGGGATGTGGCAGTTTTATGGTACAACAAGTAGGTATTATCAAGAGGAGAGAATGCGCCTCCTCCGGTTTGGCAAGAATTCGTGGATGCATTTATTCGTCACTATATGCCACCCGAGGTCCGCCGAGCTAGAGTGGATAGATTTCTACATCTAAGGCAAGGAAATATGAGTGCCCGGGAGTATAGGATGCAATTTAATTCCTTGGCGAGATATGCCCCGACTATGGTGGCCGACATGGGAGATCGTGTACACCAATTTGTGAGTGGCTTGGGGCCGCATTTGTTTAAGGACTGCTTGACGGCCTCTTTGCAAGAAGGGATGGATATTTCTCGAAGACAAGCCCATGCCCAGAACTTAGAGGGACGACAACAACCACAAAGGGGTGATCGTGACAGTGATAGAAGACAAAGCAAAAGGGCTAGATCTATGGGCACAGGCAGTGATTATAGAGGGGGACCAAGTCAGACCTATTCCCAACATTCGGGCCAATCAGCGACTAGCGCACCTCCCAGATTTCCAGAAAGAAGATTTGACCGCTCCTTTCGCTCGGGACAGGGTCAGAGTTCGAGGGCTTCAGGTTCCCAGTTTGAGGGCGATTATAGTCAGGGGAGACCCCCAGTTCCACGATGTAGTCGGTGCTGCAAATTACACTCAGGGCCATGTCGCCAGGACACTGATGCCTGTTATGTATGTGGGCAGACTGGGCATATGATGCGAGATTGCCCTCCCGGTATGGTAGAGGTAGGGTTCAGCCCACAGGCTCAGTAGCTGGTTCTTCATCAGTACGCCCGACAGCACAGACTCCCCAGATGACAGCAGGCCGAGGCAGGGGTAGAGGGGCTGCATCTACTTCAGGTGCCACTCAGCCCTGTGTTTATGCTTTAGCGGGACAACAGGATCTCGAGTCTTCTCCGAATGTGGTTACAGGTATATTGTCTATATTCTCCCGTGATGTGTATGCATTGATAGATCCGGGTTCTACATTCTCTTATATTACTCAATATGTTGCTGGTTGTATTGGGGTGAAACCTGAGCCAATCAAACCTTTTGAGGTGTCTACTTCGGTTGGTGATCCCGTGATAGCAAAACAAGTGTACAAAAATTGTGTAGTCATGATATGCGATCGCCAGACCACGGCAGAGTTGATTGAGTTGAAAATCTTAGATTTCGATGTAATTATAGGCATGGATTGGTTGGCCTCGTGCTATGCTAATGTTGATTGCCGATTGAAAGCAGTTCGATTTCAATTTCCGGGAGAGCCCGTGCTTGAATGGAAGGGTAATGCAGCATCACCAAAAGGTAGGTTTATTTCCAATCTTAAGGCAAGAAAGATGATAGCCAAGGGCTATATTTATCACTTAGTTCGGGTCCATGACACCGAGGCAAAGTCGCCAACTTTCGGATCCGTTCTTGTAGTGAATGAATTCCCAGATGTATTTCCTGATGAGCTCCCAGTACTTCCTCCAGAAAGAGAGATTGACTTCGCTATTGATGTGTTGCCGGACACCAAGCCTATTTCTATTCCTCCATATCGAATGACTCTGGCAGAGTTGAAAGAGTTAAAGGCACAGTTGAAAGATTTTCTTGAAAAGGGGTTTATTAGACCCAGTTCATCACCGTGGGGAGCACCGGTATTGTTCGTGAGGAAGAAAGACGGTTCTCTACGAATGTGTATCGATTACAGGCAATTGAACAAGGTGACGATAAAGAACAAATATCCTCTTCCAAGGATTGATGATTTATTCGATCAATTGCAACGTGCCAAGTGGTTTTCCAAAATATATTTGAGGTCGGGTTATCATCAAGTGAGAGTTAGAGAAGCAGATATTCCAAAAACAGCCTTCAAAACGAGATATGGCCACTATGAATTTCGGGTGATGTCATTTGGGTTGACTAATGCTCTGGCTGTGTTTATGAATCTGATGAATAATGTATCCAGGCCTCTCTTGGACTTATTTGTGATAGTATTTATTGATGACATTCTGGTGTATTCTCGCACGGAATCGAAACATGCAGATCATTTGAGAATTGTTCTTGGCATTCTTAGAGCCCGGGAATTATATGCGAAATTTTCAAAGTGTGAGTTCTGGTTAAATTTTGTCACCTTTTTGGGCCATATTATTTCAGATGATGGCATTCGAGTCGACCCTCAGAAAATTGAAGCTGTGAAGACTTGGCCGAGGCCTACGACGCCTACAGAAGTTCGTAGTTTTCTGGGTTTGGCAGGTTATTACAGAAGATTCGTAGAGGGCTTCTCATCTATTTCAGCCCCATTGACGAAGCTAACCCAGAAGTCGGATAAATATCAATGGAATGATGCTTGTGAGCGCAGTTTTCAAGAGTTGAAAGATAGATTGACCTTAGCTCCGGTCTTAACACTTCCAGAAGGGTCGGATGGCTACGTGGTATATTGTGATGCTTCGGGTGTCGGATTAGGATGCGTATTGATGCAGCATGGAAAAGTTATTGCATATTCTTCGAGACAATTACGGAAACATGAAAGAAATTATCCAACTCATGACCTCGAATTGGCTGCGGTTATTCATGCCTTAAAAATATGGAGGCATTATTTGTATGGTGTGCATATTGATATCTATACAGATCACAAAAGTCTTCAATATATTTTCAAGCAAAAGGAGTTGAACCTGCGGCAGAGGCAGTGGTTAGAATTGTTGAAAGATTATGATGTGAACATTTTGTACCACCCGGGAAAAGCGATTGTAGTAGCCGATGCGCTTAGCCGCTGATCGATGGGCAGTTTATGTGAAGTCCCTCCGGAAAAGAAAGATATGGTTCATGAGCTCTGCCAACTAGCTAGTCTTGGGGTACGTGTAATAGATTCGACTAATGTGGGGATTAGTATCAATGATCCCACAACTTCGTCCTTGGACATAGAAGTGAAGGAGCGACAATATGAAGACTCTCAATTGTGCCATTACATAGACCTATCTCATGAAAAGGAGAAGTCTCCATTTGAATATTCTATTGATGGAATCCTTAGGTACCGAGGTAGGCTATGTGTGCCGAATGTGGCAGAATTGCGCCGACGAATTCTGGAAGAAGCTCATTATTATCGGTATTCTATTCACCCAGGTGCAACAAAGATGTATCACGATCTCAAAATGATATATTGGTGGGATGGCATAAAGAGAGACATAGCAGAATTTGTAGCCCAATGTCCAAATTGCCAGCAAGTAAAGATCGAACATTAAAAGCCAGGAGGGTTATTGCAAGCAATGGAAATCCATACTTGGAAATGGGAAGTGATCAACATGGATTTTATGGTAGGGCTACCTCGTTCCCAAGGCAAGTATGATTCCATATGGGTGATCATGGACAGACTCACAAAAGTCGCTCATTTTCTTCCAGTCAGAACCACATATTCGGCTGAAGATTATGCAAGGTTGTATCTCAAAGAAATTGTGCGACTCCCTGGTATTCCACTATCCATTATTACAGATAGAGGAGCACAATTTACAGCCAAGTTCTGGAAGTCCTTTCAAGAAGGGCTAGGTACTCAGGTGAAGCTTAGAACAACATTTCATCCACAGACGGATGGGCAGGCCGAACGTACTATTCAGACTTTGGTGGTAATTGGGATGATCATTTACCTTTGATTGAGTTTGCATATAACAACAACTACCATTCCAGTATCCAAATGGCTCCGTATGAAGCTTTATATGGAAGAAAGTGCAGATCTCCAATCGGATGGTTTGAAACAGGAGAAGTACAATTGATAGGCCCTGAATTGATTCAACAGGCAGTAGAAAAAGTCAAGGTGATCCGAGATCGATTGTTGACAGCCCAAAGTCGCCATAAGTCTTATGCAGACAACCGCCGAAGAGACTTGGAATTCCAGATGATTGGGTATTTTTGAAAGTATCGCCAATGAAAGGGGTGATGAGATTTGGCAAGAGAGGGAAGCTAATTCCTAGATACATTTGACCCTATAGAATTATCCGCAAGGTGGGTCATGTTGCCTATGAATTGGACCTACCCTCGGAGCTTGAATCAGTCCATCCAGTTTTCCATGTTTCGATGCTCCGCAAGTGTGTTGGAGATCCCACAAATATTGTCCCGATAGATGATGTGCAAGTGACAAAAAGGCTAACCTATGAAGAGGTGCCTATTGCTATTCTGGACAGGCAAGTGCGAAGACTTCGAAATAAAGAGGTAGCTTCAGTCAAAGTCTTATGGCGAAAAAATAATCGGGAAGAAATGACTTGGGAGGCAGAAGAGAAGATGAAGTCCGAGTACACGCACTTATTTCAACCCCCAGAGGAGATCTAAGATGAAACGACAACAATGTAAGGTATGTATGCTTACTTTTCATGCTTTTGGTCTTGTGTGTCCAATTTATAGTTCTATTGTGTTGTGGCCCTGTGAGGCATTGTTATTATGGGTTGTTCTGACAGGATGGTAGTGTCATATTACAGGGAAAACTCTGGTGAAATTTCTGTATAATTCCTGAGTGTTAAACATTCGAGGACGAATGTTCCAAGAGGGGGGAAGAATGTTACACCTCAAAAATTTCATGTCGTCGCATAGTGAATGAACCAACGCGAGCTTAAGGACAATAGGAAGATCTTAAGATTTTAAAACGGATGATTAGTGGTTTTGGAATGCATACGTTAAGATCTTGAAGTTATATGAATTGATGAAATAAGAATTGCTAAGGACAAGTGGAGTATAAGTTAGGTTTAGGAAAGGTTCCGTAAATTTTTGTGTTAAGGATTGTGTTATATCCCGTGTTTTCACACGTTTGGAAAAATTCGATAAATATTGGATTCTTGAGATATAAGGTCAAATTTGATAGTTTGTTGAACATAAGAGTTATGTATGAGAGAATAAAGTCATGACAGAGCGGGACAAGGCTAAGGGTAATTTTGGAATTTTGGAAATTAGTTTCGGGAATTACAAAATACGACCCATAAGCTATTGGGCTCAAAAATTGAATTGAAAATGAGGCCCATTTTCTTAAGGGTGGCCGGCCACATTAGGCCTTGGCCCAAGCCCATTTTTAGTTGGTCATGTGCTTGGTCATGTGACCAAGCACTTCAACTACTTATACCATTGAAGACTTAAGGAATTAGAGATAAGAACAACAAAAGAAAATAGAAGAAAAACAAGAAGAGGTCTCGGGTTTGGAGGAGAAAAATAGGTACCAAAAATCTTGTCTTAAAAATTCATTTCTTGTGATTTTCCTACTAATTCAAGGCCCCTTTGAAACTTGGTGTAGTTGGTTTGGAAGGAAGAAGTCTTGTTTCTTCAAGTTGACCCTATATTCAAGTGAAGAAGATTGAGTAAAAAGGTAAGAAATTATCCCTTGTTCTTGTGTTATGAAGTCATGTTTATGTTGTAGTATGTAGAAATGAATTGATTGTATGGAAATATGGAAGTTTGCAAAGTGGGTAGGAGATATAGTATATGGCCGTGTGTGTATGTATCTTGTATAATTATGGTGAGTTTAAATTATGTCATATTCTAGTTGTGATTGTGGTAAAATGCATATTGGGAATGAAAGTTGAATGAAATTGATAGAAGTGGTTAGTGGGGTGTTTGGCCGTGTGGTTTGGAGTGTGTGGAATGGAAATGGATTAAGTTTGTTTAATGTGTTATTATGATACTTGCAATGTAGATGGAGATAAAATGATATAAGTTTGTATCGAAATGGAATATTGAAACTTATGTCGTTTTAGTACGATTTTACGACATTATGAAAATGAAGTTATTAGGTTGCTAATTATGACAAGTATTGATGAACTTGGAAGAAGGAAACATGTTATGAATACGTATGCCAAAGATTAGGAGTTTTGGATAAATTATGACTTTGGCGGAAAGTTGTATATTATGTATATCGAGTGTATAACTTAAGGAAAATGATATGAAATGTCTCTAAATCTATATTGTGATGATCTTGAGTGATAATGGATGTGAAATCAATGATGTTAGTTTGAAAGTTTGGGTTAGAATGAAGGTTATGTCAACTTGTGAGAAAAATGACTAGTTGAAGGATAATTGTGTTTTTAATGTTCTTTGTTGATGTTGATGTTGTTGTTTGGGTTGTTGTTGATTGATTTGGCCGAGTTGAATTCTCGGGGTGCTATATGTATAGGGGAAGTGCTGCCGAAATTTCGGTAGACAAATAAGAGTTGAATTGAATTTGTAGCATCTATAACTTACAATTGGTAAATGTGACCATTTGCAAATTTTCGACGAAACGGAGAGTGAGCTTGGATAGGCTTAAAAAGCTCAAAAGGTATGTAAAGCTACCCCGATCCTTCTTTTGGCATGTCTAAGTGTTTTAGGACCGGATTCGGGCCTCAAAAGACCTTCTTGGCCATCGGAATCCGCAAGAGAAAATCTCAGTTTTTCCTTCAATAGAATTGAACCATTTTGATATGCTTTTCCTGAAATTATGCAAACTTGCTCTAAACTCCTTGAAAAGCTATAGAATGTCCGTAGAACCTTTATAGGTGACCCCATAAGCTTAAAGGGCGTACTTTGAGCCCACCGCCTTGCTTGTTCCGAGGTGGGCCCGCTATTCCCGGTTTTTCCCTTAATGTACTAAAGTCAACTTTTCGAACGATTTTTGAAAGAAACGTTTCGACTACCCTTTTAATTACCTAACGAATATGGTTTTAAATATTCTATTAAGTCTGATAAATTATTTTGACACTCGGAACGACTTCAGGAAGGTTATGCTTCTGTAATTTATTATGATGTCCGAAATGCTTTTATTATGATCCCGTCCGACTTCATTGGATTTGTTTGTCATTAATATGCTTCATCGAGTCTCTGAAAATATTTATGATATTTTAACTGCATTCAGTTTCTCACTACTCTATTCGTGGATGCCCCAATGTTTCCCACACTGAGCCCGGGCCAGGATATGTTGTCAAGCGTAACCCCCTGCATTGTTCGCCGTGCCTCGATGTGAGGGGGCAGGTATACGCGTACATGGGTTTGTGGAGTATGTTGTGCCATGTACGTTTGTTCTGATATGATTTACTATGGCCATCTGATATGACATATTATGTTACGGGGTTATGCCCTTATTCTGATTCTTCTGTGTTGTGGCACCAGCGTCGGGAGGTTGGCCACGTTTTGTCTGCCGAGTCCCTTGGCAGGGGCCGGATTTGATATGACATATGTTTCTGTACACACTCTGCATGTTTTGAAAATATGTGTTTGATACTTTGGATTTTCTGCTTACTTTCTGTACGTTCTGTACCGGTTATGATCTTGTTTCTGTAATTCAGGTTTTGCATATTCAGTACATATTTCGTACTGACCCCCTTTCCTCGGGGGCTGCGTTTTCATGCCGCGCAGGTACCGACGACAGGTTTGCTGATCCGTCCGCCTAGGATCTCCTTCTGCTATTTTTGGAGCGCTTTTTTATTCAGAGCCATCTTTTGGTATAGTCTGTCACTTCTATATGTGTATATTCTCGTTCATGGGTATGGCGGGGCCCTGTCCCGTCATATGATTCTGTCGGTCCGTTTAGAGGTCTGTGGACATGTTTGTGGGTTGGGATCTTTCTGTACAGCTGTGTGTATATGTTGTGTTTGGGCGATCCCATTCGCCGCGGCGGCCGGTCCGCATATATTTAAATATCACTCTATTGGCCCTGTGTGGCCTTTGTTGGTATTTTCTGCGTGCAGGTTATATGGGATAGTCCGTAAAACAAAGGAAACTCTGCCGAAATTTTTTTCTGGAAACTATCTAAATTGGAAATAAAGCCTTGTCGGCTTCTGCTATATATACTAGAATGTGTTTGAGTGCCCAGATCGGGCACTAGTCACGGCCTACGGGGTTGGGTCGCGACAGATTGTTTGGTAAGGTTTTATAAAGGACAAATGAAGAGATATATGAGTAGTACATGGAGAGTTGAGAAAGTCCTAAGAAGGACCCATATGCCAAATATGGGCACAAGCCATTCAAAAGGGACGATTTAAGGAAATATTTTCCGGATGATCTGATTTGGAGGGGCACAAACGTCATTATAGGTTTGGAATTTGGAAAAAAACCAAGAATTAAAGTTGTATATAATTGAAAGATCTTTCCAATAATAGGTCGTGGGCCCTCACACGATATCGGGATCAAGAGGTATGACCTTTTTACTGAACGTAACTGCGCGGCAACTTCTTCCACGACCATGTTTCACGACCCTTGAAACTTGCCACGGTCAGTATATTGGTCCATGGAATACCCAGCAGAAAAGATGACTGGCCAGTAGTGAACCACGACCAGAACCACGGACCGTATAATATTCCACGGACCGTGGAAGTGTTCGTGGAAGTCCCGATGAACTGAACAGGTCCTGATTTTAAATATGTGATCCCACTTCATTTATTTCATTCTCACACACTTCTTCATCTCTCAAGACCTCTATAAGGTTCGACCAACATCATATACAAGAAATAAAAGGAAATCAATGATCAACAACACCAAATCCATGAATCAAAGCGTATGAAACCCAAGTAAAATTCATTTTCCTCAAAGAAAACCAAAAGAGGGGAGATAGGGTTTTGGTGCTAGAGGAGAAACTCCACTCAAGACTTGTTCAACCATCATCTAAGGTAAGTTTCATGACTAAACCATGTTGTTTAAGGTATTGAAAGGATAAGATACTTAAATTGTAGTAAGGCATAGGAAATGAGTCATTAATGAGTGAATACTGCCATGTTTGGATTGTAGTTGGATTGATCATAAATGTTGGTGTGTTATGATTGTGACTACGTCATAAATGACATGTAGACCATGAACTACATATTATATACGAGAAAACACGATAGTAAGCTAAAACCATGAATGTGGAGAAATGAAGAGAAATGGTGGATTATGGTCATTGTATATGAATGATGATTGTTGATTGCTATATTGTGATTGTTGTTGTGAGTGTTGGGAGTTGATATGGAACATGGGAAAAGTAATATAAACAAAGGAAGTGCTGTCCAATTTTCCCTAGCTTTAGAAAGTCCGTTCTTATAATTGTGTAGCTAATGACGATATAAGCTCTCTTGAAGGTAGAACGTGTGCATTAAAGGAGAACACGCAAGTGATCGCTTAGTTAAACGTCAAAGGTATGTAAGGCTAATCCCTTCCTTCAAAGGCATGAATCTTTCAAGTTTTCCATGATTCTCCAATATGATGGAGCTTATGAGTCCGCAAACATACCAAACTACATGCGAGCATGATAACGATGATGATGAGTTAAAGTGTAGAGATTCTAGATTCCATGATATGATGATCCTATAACGTTAATGATGTCATTACTATTAACACTCACCTTATAAACTATTTCCTTCAAGGTGAGGCAGAATACGCATGAATGTTCATAATATAATCGGGGGTTTACAACCTCACGTCACCCCGACATAGCCATAGTTGCCTTCAAAGCCTAATGCACGCTCCTAATGATAAATGTGAAATGATGCTAAGTCATGATATGTCTATAAGATGATCAATAATGCTAGCTTATAATATGCCTATGTTATGTATGAAAATATCAAACTATGATAAGATTACGATACGATTCCACCGTGCCTAAATGGTCGGGCATGTCACCGCTAAGGCGGGCTGCTATGATTCCACCGTGCCTAGATGGCCGGGCATGTCACCGCTAAGGCGGGCTGCTACATTTACACCGAGCCTAGAGGGCTGGGCATGATCACCACTAGTGGGCGGCATACGATGGTTACCTGGACGTGGGTTAACGACGAGGATTATGATGTGATGATATATGTGATGTGATGACATATGTACCATGATTATGTAAAATAAGATATATGTTCGAAATGTATTTGCCTATGACACCCAAGCAGGTTATACCTTTCTCTTATGGCTCATGATCCTTCTATCATATTTATTTCATTCCTGTCTTACATACTCAGTACAATGTTCGTACTGACGTCCGTTTTCTTTGGACGCTATGTTCATGCCCACAGGTAGACATGGAGGAGAGCTTGAGCCAGAGTCGTAGGAGCTGTTAGCCGATTGAAAGCACTGCTTTGTTCCGGAGGTGCTTGATTATCCTTTTGTGTATATGTGTATATGTTGGGCTCGACGGGGTCCTATCCCGTCTATGCGTTTTGTACTTCCTTAGAGACTCGTAGATACTCAAAGTGGGTTATGTGGTCGGATGAAGTCACTATGGTATATTTGTATATATTATTTTGATAGCCCAAAGGGCTTATGTATATGAACCTATTTATGTTCACAAATGAAATATGACTTTCCTATAATGTGAGTATAAAATTGAAAAAAGAAGTAGCTAATGAGCATGATGAGTAGTAGGACGAGCGGTACCCGGTGGTTAGCCCCGGGTACGCGTCGCGGCCCTTAGCTGGGTCGTGATAGAAGGGTTTTGGGAGACTTCTCCCTAGGGTTATGACTAATAAAATTGATGATGTAAATACTAAAATATGACGAATCTAAGCTTAGTAATCATATATCTTCCACTTTTAATGTTGAATTTCAGATTTGGGAAATTAGGGTTCATACCCCATTTGGGGGTTTTACTAGAAATTAGATTCGGGAATACTTCTTGAGCTAAATCAACAATAAATGATTGAGTTATGATTACCTAGGATTCAATTTGGTATTTTACCCGTGAATTTCCCGTTTTGCCCTTGTGGGGCTCGGTTCCCCAATTTCTAGGGTTAAATTGGACCTAATTGATATCATTGCAATATTAGTATCATTATTCATAATTGATAATTTATAATTAGATTATGCTTTGACTACTTTGATTTTGAGCTTCAGAGGAAGGGCAAGGCGATAGAGTGACTTGTTGGTGTTGCAGTTCGGTAGTCCAGGTAGGTTATGGCTTACCTTTGGTGAGACTTAGTATAATGAATCACATATTTGGATTATGATTTCGAAGACAGCGTGTGAACCTTCAAGTGTGAAGTTGGGATGGATATTGCCTTAGGTTGAGCCCTGATGTGTGCTGGGACTAGCCACCCTGTTATATGTGCTTGATTGTTTAATGGTGTTGGCTTGATGCTCTGTATAGTTGATAGATAGTGAATGTCGCTTGTTGTCCCGATTGGGGCTAGGATTGGCATACCCTTGTTGGTATTTGTATTATGATATATTATTGGCGTATCCGTTGTTGGTACTTGATTATATATGTTGGCATACCCACTGTTGGTATTGTGATGTGATGAATTATTGACGTACCCCGTTGAGGTACTTATGATATTGAGCTTGTTTATTGATGATTGATATATGCATTGCACGCATTCTCTCATAATTATCATGCATGGCCGATATCCAGTGATGATCCGGTATCGTTGATTGAGTGAAATTGATATTTGATAAACTCTTTTACTTGAGTGATTATGAAAAAGGCCGATGTCCGAAGATCTATTTTGGAATCGTTGTTTATATAAAATTGACAATTGATAAACTCTTTTATTGGAGTGATTTTAAGGAGGCTGATGTTCGAGGTTCAATTCCGAAATCTTTGATTTATAAAACTGATATTTGACAACTCTTTTGAGTGATTGTGAGGAGGCCGATGTCCGATGGTATATTTGGGCATCGTTGTTGCATGGCCGTTTCCGATGTTATCCCAGATTCGATTGTAGTGCTTGGGCTCCACGGGTCCCCAGAGTGGTGCCGGTGAGACTCCTCCTGTGAGTAATCAGCCAGGTCCCGTCTGTTTGTTTGGCAAAGATCCGGGATGGGTGGCACTCAAACTTCGCGAGTCACACTGGGCTGTGCTGCCGAGTCGTCGACATTTCCGTCTGAAGTACATGTGTACATCTCATTTGTATAACATGGCATGGCATCACATTCATACAATTATTGCATTGCATTACATTATGACTTGAGTGAGATATGGTGATGACTGTATTGTGGTGGATTGTGTTGTTGATTCCGTGGTGCTGATTGTTCCAGGAATTGATATACTTAAACTTATTATATTGGGGTTAGATACTTACATAAGTATTGATGAATGCTCGGTTATGATTATATTGTTTCATGCTTGATTGTTCTACTTCTTTATCTGCATTATTCTCTGAATTGTGTTAACTATGCCTAGTCGAGCTATGATGCCTACTAGTACTGTTGTTTGTACTGACCTGCACTTGCTACATTCTTTTATGAATGCAGAGTATCAGACAGGATCTACTTCTCTGACTCGTGGCTGATCGATGCCTCAGCTTCTACTTGAGTTTTCCAGGGTGAGCATGGCGTCCGCTGACCTCGAAGACTCTTCTATAGTTTATGTCTTACTTTCCTTTCAAGATATGATTTGAGACACTTTATGTATTATTATTATTCAGACCAGAGTTATTCGAATTTAGATGCTCTTGTATGACCAAACCAGATACCGGGGTGGATTCATTTACTTCCGCAGTTTTTTTTATTATGCTATATTGCGAGACTTACATCATTTACTTCTTCCGCTATTTATCATTTTTATTGATTGTGAACGTTGAGTTAAGGGCTCGCCTACCGAGGGGGGAATGGTAGGTGCCCGCATGACCTAAGATAAAATGGGTCGTGACAAGTTGGTATCAGAGCCCTAGGTTACCCGGTCTTTAATACATGAGCGTATCTAGTAGAGTCTCGTGGATCGGTACGATGAGCTCCGTACTTATCTGCAGGAGGCTATGGGACATTTAGGAATCTCATCTTCTTTCTTTCCATTGTGCTACTTTATTCTAATTGGTATCTGACTCTTACGACCCGAGGTCAGGTACCAAGCCCGCAGCTATGGCTGGCACCCGAGGCCGCACTACAGTCAGAGAACGCGACAGAAGGTATAGCTCCGACAGTGGGCCAGCGATGAGAGAGGTCTCCATCACTCTAGCCAGAGTATCGGCCAGGTGGAGACCAGACCACAGAGGATGGTGTGGCCCCAGCACGGACACAACCTGAGGTTACTTATGACCTTGTCGTCCATGACACTATGGCTACAGTCCTACTTCATCTTGATGCCCAGCAGGTGGCCGCTGGTGTTACTACTCCCGGCGGGGTTTCACAGACTGGGGTTAGGGCACAGACCCCTGAGCAGGGACCCACGCGGATAGAACATCCCGCAGCAGCTATAGCTCCCCATATTGATGCTATACCCACCCCTGGGAAGGATATTAGGCCCATGGATGGCACCATTATGACTATTCCTGATCAGGATTTGGTAGAGAGGTTTAGGAAGTTAGAGCAGCTGAGGTTCTCTGGTACTTCGTCTGAGGACTCCTATGAGTTTATTCTTGATATGCATAAGTTTCTGCACCGTATGGGGATAGTGGAGATCCACGGCGTTGATTATGTGCCCTACCAGTTTCACGGCGACGCGAAGACGTGGTGGAGGTATTTCATGGCGTGCAGAGTTGAGGGTTCTCCTCTATTGACTTGGACTCAGTTCTACCGGGCCTTCTTTGAGAAGTATGTGCCCCGGTCTTTGAGAGAGGATCGTAGGGAGCAGTTTCTACACCTTGAGTAGAAGGGCATGTCCGTGGAGTCTTATGTGACCCGCTTCCTCTAGTTGGCCTGATACTCTACTCCGTTGATCCTACCGAGGCTGATAGGATCAAATGCTTTGTTGGAGGACTAGTGGGCTCTCTACAGATTCCTTTGCTTTAGATAGAGTCTATGAGGGCTTCGTTCTAGTCCATTATTGAGCATGCTTCGATGGTTGAGAGCGCCAAGGCCAGTGCTTTTAGTAGTGGTGAGAAGAGGCCACGTCAGACTGGCAGCTTTGGGGGTTCTGGTACAAGGGGTGCCAGTCAGTTTTCAAGGCCACCTCAGCCTTATTCTGGTTGTCCGTACATTCAGCAGTACCGGCTTCCTCTAGTGAGCTACCTAGACAGTGAGCTCCTGAGAGCTCGTTCTCTCGACCCGTGGACAGGACTGCTTCATCCAGGTCTTCAGTTTTCGTGTTTCAGCATTCGACTCCTCTTACCTGTTTCTTTTGTGGGGAGGTTGCACATATTGCCAAGAGATGTCCCCGACCTACGTGAGATTATCAGTCGTCGAGGACTTCTGTATCATTTGGTGGTCGAGGGGGGACTTCTCAGAGAAGCGGTGCTCAGTCAGGCCGCAATATTTCCCATAGTTCTAGAGGTGGGTCCCAGCCAGCTAGAAGTGGTACTCAGAGTTCGAGAGGGGGATCCCAGGATGGGCGTGGTGCAGCCTATTGTTACTCATTTCCTAGTAGGCCCGAGGCAGAGGCCTCAGATGCTGTGATCTCAGGTACCATTTATGTCCGTCATAGAGCAGCATCTGTGTTATTTGATCCTGGATCCACTTATTCGTATGTATCTTCATTTCATGCCGTTGGTTGGGATTTTCCCTGTGACAACATAGATATACCTGTTCACGTGTCTACTCCAGTCGGAGATTCTGTGGTTGTTGATCGAGTCTACCGATCTTGTTTAGTTACTTTTATGGGGTATGACACCTGGGTAGATTTGATGATTCTAGAAATATGGACTTTGATATTATATTTGGTATGTTATGGATTTCTCCTTATCATGCAATCTTGGACTGTCACGCCAAGACAATCACTTTAGCTATGCCGGGCATCCCTAGGCTTAAGCGGGGAGGTACTACTGGTCCTGCTCCGAAAAAGACTATTTCCTTCCTTCGGTCCAAAAAGTTAGTAAGTAAGGGGTGTTTAGCGTATTTGGCGCATGTTCGTGATACGACTGTTGCATCTCCATCCGTTGAGTCTATTTCTATTGTGAGCGAGTTCGCAGAGGTGTTTCCGTCAAATTTACCGGGTATGCCACCCGATCGTGACATTGATTTCTGTATCGACGTGGACCCGGGTACTCATCCTATTTTCATCCCACCATATCGGATGGCACCTGTCGAGTTGAGAGAACTTAAGGAAAAATTACAGGATTTATTGAGCAAGGGGTTCATTAGACTGAGTGTCTCCTCTTGGGGTGCTCCAGTGTTATTTGTGAAGAAGAAAGATGGGACCATGACGATGTGCATTGATTACCGCTAGTTGAACAAGGTCACTATCCAGAACAATTGCCCTATGCCTCGTATTGATGATCTATTTGACCAGCTTCAGGGTGCTTCAGTATTTTCTAAGATTGATTTGCGTTCCGGCTATCATCAGTTGAAGATTAGGGCGGAGGATATTCCGAAGATAGCATTTCAGACGAGATATGGCCACTATGAGTTTCTAGTGATGTCTTTCGGGCTTACTAAAGCCCCAGCTACATTTATGACCTTGATGAATGGAATCTTTAGGCCGTTCCTTAATTCTTTTGTGATTGTGTTTATTGATGACATCTTAGTGTATTCCAAGAGTAGAGTGGAGCATGAGAGTCATCTTCGTACCGTCCTTGGGTTGTTGAAGAAACATAGTTTGTTTGCCAAATTTTCTAAGTGTGAGTTCTAGTTAGAGTCTGTAGCATTCTTGGGCCATGTGATGTCCAAGGAGGAGATTATGGCTGATCCACAGAAGATTGAGGCTGTGAAGGGTTGGGCGAGGCCCACTACTGTTACCGAGATTCGTAGTTTTGTGGGTTTGGCCAGTTATTATGGCCATTTTGTGAAGGGTTTTGCTGTCATTGCTTCCTCCTTGACTAGATTGACTCAAAAGGATGTTCCCTTCTAGTCGACGGATGATTGTGAGATAAGCTTTCAAAAGCTCAAGCTTCTTTTGACCACAACCCCGATCCTAACCTTACATGTGGAGAGCAAAGACTTCGTGGTCTATTATGATGCTTCTCGTATGGGTTTGGGTGCGGTGTTGATGCAGGAGGGTAAAGTAATAGCTTACGCTTCCCGTCAGTTGAAAGTTCACGAGAAGAATTACCCTACCCATGATTTGGAGTTATTAGCTATAGTCTTCGCTTTGAAGCTGTAGAGGCATTACTTCTACGGTATCCATTGTTAGGTTTTTACCGATCACCATACCCTTCAGCATGTATTTACCTAGAGAGATGTTAATTTTAGGTAGCACCGACAGATGGAGCTCCTAAAGGATTAAGACATCTCTATTCTGTATCACCCCGGTAAAGCCAATGTGGTAGCTGATGCTTTGAGTCGCAAGGCAGTAGGTATGGGGAGTTTAGCTCGATTGATTATTTCCGAGCGCCTGTTGGCCATGGAGCTTCAGACTCTGGCCAACAGTTTCGTCCGTCTTGACATCTAGAGCTCGGGGAAGATTTTGGCTTGTGTAGAGGCGAGATCATCGTTATTGGATCAGATCAAGGCTTATCAGTTTGAGGATTCTCCGTTGAGAAAAATCCGAGATAGGGTGTCGAAAGGTGAGGCCAAGGAGGCCGTGATTGATTCTGAGGGCATTCTGAGGATTAGAGGACGCGTATGCATTCCTCGTGTTGGTGACCTAATTCAGTTGATCTTATCTGAGGCCCGCAGCTCTGGCTATACCATTCATCCGGGAGTGACTAAGATGTACCGGGACTTGAGACAGCACTATTGGTGGCACCATATGAAGAGGGATGTAGTTGATTTTGTGGCTAAGTGTGGAAATTATCAACAGGTAAAGTATGAGCACCAGTGACTCGGTGGGGTGTTTCAGAGGATACCCATTCCCGAGTGGAAGTGGGAGAGGATTACCATGGATTTTGTCTCGGGTATTCCAAAGACCCTTGGCAAGTTTGATTCTATTTGGGTGATAGTGGATCGATTGACTAAATCCGCTCACTTTGTTCCGGTTCAGGTTTCTTATACCGCGGAAAAGCTGGCCAAGATGTATATTCGGAATATTGTGAGATTACATGGGATCCCTATTTCTGTTGTATCTGATCGGGGTACTATCTTCACCTCCCGATTCTGGAGAGCATTTCATGATGAGTTAGGTACCCGATTGGACTTTAGTACGGCTTTCCGTCCCCAGTCCAATGGCCAGTCCGAGCGGACCATTCAGGTGCTCGAGGACATGTTGAGAGCATGTGTTATTAATTTTGGTGGTCATTGGGATTAACATTTTTCCTTGGTGGAGTTTGCGTAAAACAACAGTTATCATTCGAGTATTGGTATGGCGTCTTTTTAGGCCTTATATAGTAGGAGGTGTAGATCTCCGATTAGTTGGTTCGATGGGTTCAAGGCTCGAACTGGGAGCACGGATCTATTGAGAGTGTCCATTGATAGAGTGAGAGTTATTCAGGCCAGACTCGTGGCGGCTCAGAGCCGGCAGAAGATGTATGCAGACCAGAAGGTCCGGGATTTGAAGTTCGCTATTGGTGATCAAGTTCTGTTGAAGGTTTCACCCATGAAGGGTGTTAAAAGGTTTGGTAAGAAGGGCAAGTTGAGCCCTAGATGCATTAGCCCGTTTGAGATCGTGGACTGTATAGGCAATGTAGCTTACGAGTTAGCATTGCCGCCAGGTTTGGCGGGAGTTCACCCAATTTTCCATGTTTCGATGCTGAAGAGATACCATGCCGATGGTACCTACATTGTCCATTGAGATTCTATATTTCTTGATGGGAATTTGACTTATGAGGAGGAGCCCATTGCAATCCTAGATAGGAAGGCTCGAAAATTGAGGCCCAAGGAGATTATTTCTGTGAAGTTGCAATGGAAGCACCGCCATGTGGTAGAGGCTACTTAAGACACTAAGTCCGATATGCGTAGCCGATATCCCCAGTTTTTTACTAATTCAGGTATTTCCCTGTCTTCCTTCATTTCTTTGCTCGAGGACTAGCAACGGTTCAATTGGTATCTGATGTAACGACCCATTTGGTCGTTATAGTCCTTTTGGCACTTTCGCCATTTCTGAGCGTTCATTGACTCATTTTGACCCGAGGTTGACTTTTGGGAAAATGGACCTTTTTTCAGAGTTTTGTCAACTCCGGAGGTTCGGATAATTGTTTAGAACTTGTATGTATGATTGGTTCAGTTCCCAATGCATTTTGGCGCATTTCGGGACTTTGGATGGGAAATGGGAAGTAAGCATCGGTGGTTGACTCGGTCAACGGGACCTCCGTTGGAAATTCTTAGACAACGAGTGCGTTCGTAGCATATTTTTGTATGAGTTTAGGTGGTCGGGGTATAAGCAGATTGTAAAACCTCGGAAAAGTCCCCGTACATGTACAAGGAATAGACCAACGAAGGGTATGAGTGTAGGGTGTTTTACTAAGTAAGGGGTGATGATTCATGAATTTTTGGAAATGAAAAAGTTGTGGAATTTTACTCAGCCCAGTGGTCGTATTGTGATTTACGGCCCGTAAAGTGATTTACAGACCGTAAATCACCATCGTCCTCCAGCCTTCAAAAATCTCAACTTTCTGTTAAGTGTGGAAATCGTTAAATACGACTTGGTATACGGCCCGTAAACTGGTTTACAGACCGTAAACTGCCATGTTCTTCAGCCAACCCTTCTGTTTTGGACATGCTTAAATACGACCACACTATGCGGTCCGTAAATTGGTTTACGGTCCGTAAACTGTGGTTTACGACCACTGTTCACCCCGACTATTGATCATTAAACATCAGACCTTGAATTAATAAAAGGGACCCAAGCCTCATTTTATTTCATTCTTCATCCACAATTCAAGAACACTCTAGAATATTCTCCAAGACACTTCATTCAAGAGAATCAAAGGAACATCAAGAACAACAACATTAAATCCTTGAAACAAAGTACATGAAATGCAAGTAAAGGTCATCTACCTCAAGAAAACCCAAGAAAGGTGAAGTAGGGTTTTGGTGCAAAGAAGGTATTACTACTCAAGACTTATTCAACCATCATCCAAGGTAATTTTCATGACTTTATTACGTTGTTTAAGGTATTGGAAAGCTTAGATACTTGAAATATAGAAGAACATAGAAAGTGAACCCTTATTGAGTGGAAAGTGCTATAGTTGGGTGATAGATAGGTCGGATCATGAAAGTTGGTATGTTATGAGTATAAATACATTATAAATGACGTATAAACCATGGGATAGGTATGAAGTAAGCAAAATTATGATGATGAGCAAAAACCATAAAAATGGGGAGAAATTGGAGGAAAATGGTGGATTTTGCTTGAAGTACACGAATGAGGATTGTTGCTTGCAATATCACGAGTGTTGTTGTAAATGTTTAGGAGTTGGAATAGAATGGGAAAAGGTAGTAGAAACAAAGTAGATGCCGCCTAATTTTCTCTAGAGATAACGATGCGTTCTTATAATCGGGTAACTAATATTAATACGATTCTCTCGTGAAGGAAACGACGTGACAGCGAAGGAAGACAAGTGAGCGATAGCGTAGATAAACTATGATTTTTCCTTGATTTGAGCACAAATCGGATAAAAAGAGCATTAATCGAATGGGATGAGTAATAGAGCGAGCGGTGCTCGGTGGCTAGCCCAGGGTGCCCGTCGCGGCCCCTAGCTGGGTCGTGACAAAAGTGGTATCAGAGCAGTTCGTCCTAGAAAGTGTCTACGAGCCGTGTCTAGTAGCGTCTTGTTTATGGTGTGTTGCGCGCCACGCTAATAAACAAGTGGCTACTGGGCATTTAGGAAAAATGACCATCTTTCTTCTTATGAGATCGTGCGATAGAGCCATGCCTAAGATTTTATCCTCCCCTAAATGTGCGTTGTGATTTCAGAATGCCGCCAAAAGAAAAAGCTACCGCTGCCCAGAAGGGCAAAGCTACGACAAAGAAGCGGGCAGAAAGGGAGCCTCCAGCGAATGTAGACGAGGGCGAATCACAAAATGAGGCCGCACCCAATGTAGAAGAGCGAGGGGGAGCCTCAGCTCCGGTCCCTCCACCAGGTGCTTCGGGTCAACAAGTTGTCACACCCCAAATTTACTAGGGTGTGATGGGCACCCGACCCCACATACGGAGTCGAGCGAACCCTCGGACTTTAAGTACGTACATAGTCTTTCCAATTTACAAAGCAAATCACATGAAACATATACTAGGACTTTCAACAGAAACTGAGAACAGACATCGTCTTAAGCGGCCACGTGTATCAAACATATCACATCAAATCCATAGGCAGGCGGAATGTACATCGCCTGGACATACATACATATACAAACATATAGGCCACTTAGGCCACCATAGCAAACAGGGCCGCTTAGGACACAAATCTTAGATCAGACCAAACAGAATCTGTAGACATATGAAGCATCTTACGAACGTACTCTTTGTACCCACGACTCTGTCTGCAAAGTCTCTAACACAAATCAGAAACACAACATATGTATACTCTGACTCGGCGACACTCCGATGGGAAGTGGAGCTCGCCAATCCCGCTGGAACCTCCTAGCCAATTCTTCAGATCATCTGAGTGTACCTGCGTGGCATGAAACGCAGCCCCCGAAGAAGAGGGGTCAGTACGGAATATGTACTGAGTATGTAAGGCAAGAAATACAATAAACAGAGTCATGATCAGAATCAAAATACGGAAGTATAACAGACAGAATCAGAATCAGACCCAAAAGTACAGAAGTATAACAGACGGAATCATAATCAGACTCGGATATACAGATCGTATGTGCGATATACAAGATAGCAGAAACAACTTACTGGAACACAGACCATGAATGCCAAGAACGGTATCCAGTCCCTTACGGGACCCGGGGAAACGTGGCGCCGCCCTGCCCTCGGCGCCAACCACATCATACTTCAGAAGATTTGCTCCTGTCTCCGGCACACATCATAATATCTGAATGTACATATACATATAGGCGGTTCAGCGAACCAAACACATCATACTTCGTAACACATCATACTTCAGAATTCATATACGGCGCCCGGCCCTCAGACGAGGAACTCGGGAACCGTGCGCAATATATAAACCGGCCCGGGACTCGGCGAAGGAAGTCATGACATATGCACGAGCAGAGTAGTGAGAAACTAAATGCACATAAACCAAGACTCGATGGAATGATCGAACATACTATCAGAATATTCGTAACAGATTACTCATAACAGAATACTTATGTCAGAATACTTTTATCAGAATATTTCTATTAGAGTACTTATATAGCTTTTGTCAGAATACTTATATCAATGTTAGGAATACCCATATCAGATTACCCGTATCAGAGTACTTATATCAGAATGCTTAGATCAGAATACATATTCCAAAATACTTCTATCAGAATTTTTCCATATCATATTGCTTGTGTCGAATACTTACATCAGAATATCTATATCAAAATGCTCAGACCAGAATGCTTATATCAGAATACGTATATCAGAATACTTAAATCAAACTTCGCCTATCTAGATTATTAGATACTTACATTAGGGAGGACATACGGATCACAAACAGACTCGGAATCACAGAATGGAATAACCCAAGGTACATATCAATGTCATACCCTACTTAGCTCTAGGACATGCCAAAAGAATGAAAGGGTAAGCCTCACATACCTGTGCCGCGACCAACTAGTTATGCTTATTTGTCCAAACTCGTTAATCTACATACAAAAGAATTCATATTATCATCAAACCCATTATCATTCACTTGTCTCAACTTCTCAAATAAACTCATTCATTTTCTGCCGAAATTTCGGCAGCATCTCCCTTGTAAATATACCAACCTCGAGAATACGGTTCGGCCCCAAATCAATAACAACAAACCCGAGAATTCAACTCGGCCAAACCAACAACAATACTAGCAAGACTTCAATAATCAATTAAATTCAATTCAATTCAATTCAATGCAATTCAATTCAATTCACATAATCTTTCAATAACTCAATCAACATACTACTTTATCCGAAACCTTCCAATTCAACAACAACCATACATTTCATGATCATTCAAATACATTAACTTCGACAACAACCTTCATCCCACGTTACATGATCCATATCGACAACAACTAACATGTCAAATAACATCACTTTACCATAACTTACCACATCACCTACTTTTCGGTTACAACGACTTCTTTCACATTTTCATCACATAATCCACAACAACCAATAAACAACATACTACATAAAATTAGTTCATCATATTCCACCAAAGGCAGCCCCTACACGGCCACTACATATTTCCATGATTGTTTCATCTATTTCCATACATTACAACAACAAACAACATTCTACATGGAATCAATCCATTCTTTTCATGCAACATAACACACGGCCAACACCAATCACACGGCCACAACTTCACATCCATATTTTCACAACTTTTATTCATTTCTACACATTACAACATGTACTAAATATCCATAGCACATAAAAGAAGACTTGTTCTTACCTTTTCATCTCAATTCTTCAACTTGGCTAAGTTGTCCACTTGCAACGAAGGGAGAGATTCTTGCTTTCACAACTATACCATGTTGAAGAGGGCCTTCAAATTAGTAGGAACACATCAAGAAACAATTTTTTGGGACAAAAATTCCATGGCCTATTTTTTTTTCTTAGCCATGGCCGAAACCTTCATTTTCTCCACTCCCTTCATCTTTTTTTTTTGTTCTTGCTTTTACCTTAAATTAGAAGGTAACCTCTCTATATATATACATATATCCAAGCATGTGAGGGGCACATGCCCCTCTCTAGAAAACTCTTCCATTTTCTTGATTTTTCTTTCCTTTTTTTGAATTGTTTTATTTGGTCAAAGAAGACCAAATGTTTTCCTTGGTACACTTTAGCCCCCAAAGCAATGTGGGCATATACTTATGCCACACAACCAACATGGAAATTTTATGAACTTTCAAGACTTTTGTGAAATTTCCATTTTGCCCCTCGACTTTTCTCAATATTACCACAAGCCATTTTGTGAATTTTCATTTTTACCCTTAACCTTTCTCAATATTTCCATGCAATAATATTCATAAATAATTTTTATAACCACTTGCACATTACAACCCTTTTTGAAAATAGTCTCGTCCATAACTTTGCACGACGACTTTAGAATTTCCAAACGTACAATATACGGGCTATAACACAAGTGACCGAAGCTATTCATCTATTGACACAATTGTTTGCCGCCCAGGCACAGCGGCAGAATGCGGGCCCGAGTGATCGTTCCGCCAGTACGAGAGCCCGTGATTTCTTAACTTTAAATCCTCCGAAATTTTTCGGGTCGAAGCCGGATGAGGACCCACAAGACTTTGTTGATGAGATGTTGAGGACGCTGAAACTTATGCATGCTTTTGCGACCGAATCGGTAGAGTTGGCTTCTTATAGACTCCGCGATGTGACGGTATTGTGGTATAACAACTGGATAGCGTCAAGACCAGAAAATACACCTCCTCCTATTTGGCAAGAGTTTGTTGACGCTTTGATTCGTCACTATTTGCCACCCGAGGTCCACCGAGCTAGAGCGGACATGTTCTTGAATCTAAAGCAAGGAAGTATGAGTGCCCGAGAGTATAGTATGCAATTCAATTCTCTGGCCAGGTATGTCCCGACTATGGTGACTGATATGGGCGATCGCGTACACAGATTTGTGAGTGGGTTGGGGCTACATTTCTTTAGAAATTGTCTGACGGCCTCTTTGCAAGACGGGATGGACATTTCCCGAATACAGGTACATGCTTAGAATCTTGAGGAACGACAACAGCAGCAAAGAAGTGATCGTGATAATGACAGGAGGCAAGGTAAGAGAGCTAGATCTACGGAGGCGAGCAGTGAATATAGAGGGGGACCTAGACAGATGCATTCTAGGCACTCAGGTCAGTCAGCGACTAGTGCACCTCCCAAATTCCCAGATAGGAGGTTTGACCGTTCTTTTGAATCAGGACAGGGCCAGAGTTTGAGGGCCTCAGATTTTCAGTCTAGGGGAGATTTTAGTCAGCGGACACCTTTAGTACCGCGGTGCAGCCAGTGCGGTAGATTGCATTCCGGGCAGTGCCGTCAGGGTTCCGATGCTTTCTATGCCTGTGGACAGGCTGGTCATATGATGAGATATTGCCCTTCAGCGAGAGGTAGAGCGGGGACTCAGCCCATAGGCTCAGCAGTGGGTTCTTCTTCAGTACGCCCGACAACACAGACTTCTCAGACTACCGCAGGTACAGGCAGAGGCAGAGGCAGAGGCAGAGGGGGAGCATCTACTTCAGGTGCCGTCCAGCCCTGCGCATATGCTCTAGCTGGGCGACAGGATCTTGAGTCCTCCCCAGATGTTGTCACAGGTACATTGACTATATTTTCCCGTAATCCATATGCTTTGATCGATCTGGGTTCTACCTTCTCTTATGTTACCCCGTATGTTGCAAATTGTATTGGGGTGAAACCCAAGCCGATTAAACCTTTTGAGGTGTTCACTCCGGTCGGTGATCCGGTAATAGCGAGGAAGGTGTACAAAAATTGTGTTATTGTGATATGTGATCGCCAGACGAAGGCTGATTTGATCGAGCTGGAAATGATAGACTTCGATGTAATAATGGGTATGGATTGGTTAGCGTCGTGTTACGCAAATGTTGATTGCCGGACGAAAATGGTTCGATTTCAGTTCTAGGAGAGCCCATACTTGAATGGAAGGGTAATACTGCATCCCCAAAGGGTAGGTTTATTTCCTATCTCAAGGCAAGGAAAATGATAGCTAAATTTTACATTTATCATCTAGTTCGGGTTCATGATATCGAGGACAAGCCGCCAACTTTTCAATCTGTTCCGGTGATAAATGAATTTCTGGATGTATTTCCAGACGAACTTTCGGGTCTTCCTCTAGAAAGGGAAATCAATTTTGCTATCGATGTATTACCAGACACCCAGCTCATTTCTATTCCTCCGTATCGAATGGCTCCAGCAGAACTGAAAGAGCTAAAGGCACAGTTAAAAGATTTACTTGAGAAGGGGTTTATAAGGTATAGTTCGTCACCGTGGGGAGCACCAGTTCTGTTCATGAAAAAGAAATACGGATCTCTACGGATGTGTATTGACTACAGGAAATTGAATAAGGTGACAATAAAGAATAAATACCCTCTCCCCAGAATCGATGATTTATTTGATCAACTGTAAGGTGATAAATGGTTCTCTAAAGTAGATTTGCGATCGGGTTATCACCAAGTGAGGATTAGAGAAGAAGACATTCCTAAGACTGCCTTCATGACAAGATATGTCCAGTACGAGTTCCGAGTGATGTCGTTTGGGTTGACAAATGCCCCAGCGGTGTTCATGAATTTAATGAATAATCTGTTCAGGCCATTCTTGGATCTCTTCATGATAGTATTTATCGAAGATATTCTGGTGTATTCTCGCATGGAATCAGAACATGCAGATCATCTAAGAATTGTTCTTGGCGTTCTCCGAGCCCGAGAATTATATGCGAAGTTCTCAAAGTATGGTTTTTGGCTAAATTCTGTGGCATTTCTAGGCCATGTTATTTCAGATGATGGCATCCGAGTCGACACTCAGAAAATAGAAGTTGTGAAGACTTGGCCAAGGCCTACGACGCCCACAGAAGTTCGTAGTTTTCTTGGTTTGGCAGGTTATTACCGAAGATTCGTAGAGGGATTTTCTTCTATCTCAGCCCCATTAACGAAGCTAACCCAGAAGTCGGCAAAATTTCAGTGGAATGATGCTTGTGAGCGTAGTTTCCAAGAATTGAAAGACAGATTGACCTCAGCTCCAGTGCTAACGCTCCTAGAAGGGCCAGATGGCTATGTGGTATATTGCGACGCTTCCGGTGTGGGGCTAGGATGTGTATTGATGCGACATGGAAAAGTTATTACATATGCTTCAAGGCAGTTGCGAAAACATGAAAAGAATTATCCAACTCATGATCTCGAATTGGCTGCGGTTATTCATGCCTTAAAGATATGGAGGCATTATTTGTACGGTGTGCATGTCGACATCTACACAGATCATCAAAGCCTCTGACATATTTTTAAGCAGAAGGAGTTGAATCTACGGCAGAGGCAGTGGTTAGAATTGTTGAAGGATTACGACGTGAATATCTTGTACCATCCTGGAAAAGAGAACATGGTAGCCGAAGCGCTTAGCCATCGATTAATGGGTAGTTTATGTGGAGTTCCGTCAGAAAAGAAAGAAATGGTTTGTGAGCTTCATTAATTAGCAAACCTTGGGGTACGTGTAATGGATTTGAGTAAGGCAGGAATTAGTGTCAATGATCCTACGGTCTCGCCCTTGAATGCGGAGATAAAAGAACGCCAGTATGAAGATCCACAATTGTGTCATTACAGGGGTGTATCCCGTGGAAGAGAGAATGCTCCATTTGAAGTTTCCACAGGTGGGATTCTTAGATACCGAGACAGAATGTGTGTACCGGATGTGGCGGAATTGCGCCAGCGGATTCTAGAGGAATCACACCATTCTCGGTATTCTATTCATCCAGGTACGACCAAAATGTATCATGATCTCAAATTGCTATATTGGTGGGATGGCATGAGACGAGACATAGCAAAATTTGTGACACAGTGCCCAAACTGTCAACAAGTGAAAGCCGAACATCAGAAGCCAGAGGGCTTATTACAGGCAATGGAAATTCCTACCTGGAAATGGGAAGAGATTAATATGGACTTTATTGTGGGATTACCTCGCTCCCGAGGCAAATATGACTCTATATGGGTGATTGTCGACAGGCTCACGAAAGCAGCTCACTTCTTCCCAATTAGAACCACGTATACAACGGAAGATTATGCCAGGTTGTATCTAAAGGAAATTGTGCGAATTCATGGAATTCCTTTGGCCATTATTACAGACAGAGGGGCCCAGTTTACAGCTAAGTTTTGAAAATCTTTTCAAGAAGGTCTAGGTACTCAAGTCAAGTTCAGCACGACATTTCATCCACAAACTGACGGGCAAGCCGAGCGTACTATCCAGACCTTGGAGGATATGCTACGAGCGTGCATGTTGGATTTTGGCGGTAGTTAGGATGAGCATTAACCCCTTATTTAATTTTCCTACAACAACAGTTACCATTCCGGTATTCAAATGGCTCCATATGAAGCATTATATGGGAGGAAATGTAGATCTCCGATTGGATGGTTTGAAACCGGAGAAGCACAATTGATAGGCCCCGACCTGATTCAACAAGCGATCGAAAAAGTAAAAATCATCCGAGACCGACTGCTAACCGCCCAAAGTCGCCAAAAGTCTTATACGGATAACCGCCGACGAGACTTGGAATTTCAGGTAAATGATTGGGTATTCTTGAAAGTATCGCCGATGAAAGGAGTGATGAGATTTGGCAAGAAAGGGAAGCTAAGTCCTAGATATATCAGGCCCTATAAAATTGTCTGTAAAGTGGGTCATGTAGCGTATGAACTGGACTTGCCTTCGGAGCTTGAAGCAGTTCACCCAGTCTTTCATGTGTCAATGCTCCGCAAGTGTATTGGAGACCCATCAAGGATAGTTCCGGTAGAGGATATGCAAGTGACAGAGAAGCTGACATATGAAGAAGTACCTATTGCCATTTCAGATAGACAGGTGCGAAGACTCCGAAATAAAGAAGTCGCTTCAGTAAAGGTTCGATGGCGAAACAATAACAGGGAAGAAATGACTTGGGAAGCAGAAGAGAAGATGAAAGCCAAGTACCCCCATTTATTCCAATCTCCAGAAGAGGTTCATGATGACACGCCGAGGTTATAAGGTATGTATGCTTTATCTTCATGTTTTGGTCGTGTGTAGCCATAGATATGTTGCTATTGTGATGTACCCCTGTGAAGCAAATATATTGTGGGTTGTTGTGGCAAGTAGGTAGTGCCAACTTACAAAGGAGACTCTGGAGAAACTTTTCTAAGATTCCTAGGTATTTTAACATTCGAGGACGAATGTTCCAAAAGGGGGAAAGAATGTTACACCTCGGAAAAGTCCCCGTACATGTACAAGGAATAGACCAACGAAGGGTATGAGTGTGGGGTGTTTTACTATGTAAGGGGTGATGATTCATGAATTTTTGGAAATGAAAAAGTTGTGGAATTTTACTTAGCCCAGTGGTCGTATTGTGATATACGACCCGTAAACCTCGATCGTAAACTGCCATGTTCTTCAGCCAACCCTTCTGTTTTGGACATGCTTAAATACGACCACACTATACGGTCCGTAAACTGTGGTTTACGACCACTGTTCACCCCGACTGTTGATCATTAAACATCAGACCTTGAATTAATAAAAGGGACCCAAGCCTCATTTTATTTCATTCTTCATCCATACAATTCAAGAACACTCTAGAATACTCTCCAAGACACTTCATTCAAGAGAATCAAAGGAACATCAAGATCAACAACATTAAATCCATGAAACAAAGTATATGAAATGCAAGTAAAGGTCATCTACCTCAAGAAAACCCAAGAAAGGTGAAGTAGGGTTTTGGTGCAAAGAAGGTATTACTACTCAAGACTTATTCAACCATCATCCAAGGTAAGTTTCATGACTTTATTACGTTGTTTAAGGTATTGGAAATCTTAGATACTTGAAATATAGAAGAACATAGAAAGTGAACCCTTATTGAGTGGAAAGTGCTATAGTTGGGTGATAGCTAGGTCGGATCATGAAAGTTGGTATGTTATGAGTATAAATACGTTATAAATGACGTATAAACCATGGGATAGGTGTGAAGTAAGCAAAATTATGATGATGAGCAAAAACCATAAGAATGTGGAGAAATTGGAGGAAAATGGTGGATTTTGCTTGAAGTACACGAATGAGGATTGTTGCTTGCAATATCACGAGTGTTGTTGTAAATGTTTAGGAGTTGGAATAGAACGGGAAAAGGTAGTAGAAACAAAGTAGATGCCGCCTAATTTTCTCTAGAGATAACGATGCGTTCTTATAATCGGGTAACTAATGTTAATACGATTCTCTCGTGAAGGAAACGACGTGACAGCGAAGGAAGACAAGTGAGCGATAGCGTAGCTAAACGACCAGGTATGTGAGGCTAGTCCTTTCTTTCCAATGGCATGAATCCTATAGTATGAGTTTTTCCTCTTCATGAGTTCATGTATCTCGAGAAGCTAAAAGCCTATATTCCTACATGTATATATAAGATAAGAAATATGCTATGATGATGCCATATTGGAAATGATGTCCTTTATTTCTCATACTCACCTTATGTACTAATTCCTTCAGGGTGATGCAGAATGTTGATAATTGCTCTGTAATAAAATCGGGGGATCACGACCTTACGTCACCTCGTTAGAGTATAGATGATCTTGAGCCTCATGCATGTATCATGTTAAGATAAGCATATTTTGATAAGCACATTATTATAAGTATTTTATAATGAGCATGTCATGATTGCATCACACCGCGCCTAGTTGTCCGGGCAATCACCGCTACGGCGGGCAGCTATACGGATACACCACGACCTTCGAGCGTGGGCAGACACCACTAGTGGGCGGCATGAGATGGTACCCCGGACACGGGAGGCCTGGACGGGGGCTTATATTATTGATTATCACACCGTTCCGGTAAGGACGGGCAGCTTGCATGTCACGCATTTATGATATCACGATGAGTATGAGTAAGACAACATGCATCTCTTCTCTTATGATTATTGTTCAGACTCAGATGTTCATATTGATGTTCTCCTTATATTATTGTTGTCTTCTTCATTGTTTATGCCTCTCATACTGAGTACAATATTCGTACTGACGTCCTTTTCTTTGGACGCTGTGTTCATGCCCACAGGTAGGCAGGGAGGTAAGCTCGATCCAGATCCTTAGGAGCTATCAGCGGATTGAAAGCACTCCATTGTCAGGAGGTGCTTATGATTAATCTTTTGTTACTTATATACGTATATTTTGGGGCATGACGGAGTCTTGTTCCGTCTATTTGTATAGTATGTCAGTAGAGGCTCGTAGATGCGCAGTGTGGGTAGTATGGTCTCGCATTTTTCATGTACATGTGCACTTATTATTTTGACGTACTAAAGATCCTTTCATAGAAACAAAAGTATTTATGTTTTTAGATAAACTATGATTTTTCCATGATTTGAGCACAAATCGGATAAAAAGAGCATTAATCGAGTGGGATGAGTAATAGAGCGAGTGGTGCTCGGTGACTAGCCCCGGGTGCCCGTCGCGGCCCCTAGCTGGGTCGTGACACAGATGGCCTCGGGAATGACCTGGAAATTCTATGGAAGACTTAGAAAACATGGGGACTTCTGGTGTCTGGTGCTCGTAATGGCGGCACCAGAGCCGCCCCAGCGGTACCACTATGGCGGTGAAGTGACCGCATTGGGCTTTCACCACTGTAGCGGCAATACCCTCGTCGTGGTAGTCACGGGCAGTGTTATTTCATTTAATGTGTCTTAAATAAGACTTAGACCCTCATTATTTCATATCTCGGTATTGGAGCCTAGAGAAACTGTTCTTGGAGATAATTTGAAGAAACTCTTGGAGGTAAACTTTGCCCAATCCTTTACTCTTCTCTTTTATCATTGACATCTTAGAATCATCCCTTCCCTTTTCAATCCCTTAAAATTAGAATTTGAAGAAGGGTTTTGGGAGACTTCTCCCTTGGGTTACAATTGATAAAATTGATGATGTTAATACTAAATATGATGAATCTAAGCTTAGTGATCATATATCTTCCATTTTTAATGTTGAATTTCAGATTTAGGAAATTAGGATTCATACCCAATTTGGGGGTTTTGCTAGAAATCAGATTTGGGGGTAGTTCTTGAGCTAAATCAACAATAAATGATTGAGTTAATATTACCTAGGATTCAATTTGGTATTTTACCCGTGAATTTTCTATTTCGCCCTTGTGGGCTCGTTTCCCCAATTTCTAGGGTTAAATTGGACCTAATTGATATCATAGCAATATTAGTATCATTATTCATAATTTCTAATTTAGAATTTGATTATGCTTAGAATACTTTGGTTCTGTGCTTCAGAGGAAGGGCTAGGCGTTAGAGTGACTTATTGGTATTGCAATTCGGCAGTCCAGGTAGGTTATGGTTTACCTTTGGTGAGACTTAGCATAGTGAATCACATATTTGGAATATGATGTCGGAGACAGCATGTGACCCTTCAAGTGTGAAGTTGGATGGATATTTGTGACGCCTCAAAAAAATTTCATGTCATTGTGCGGTAAATGGTCTAACGCAGGGTAAGATGTATATGATGTTCCTACAAGTAAGAAGGGGTACCTAATGATCCTAATTAAGATTCCAAAGACAATTGAGGTAGGAGAAGAAAGTTCGTTGTGGAAGGCAAGGTATAAGTCGTGTTTTGGAAGCGTTTTGCAAAGTACCGAGCTAATGTTGATTTAATGATGTCTTGAGGAAGAGTTATAACGCTCCTTAGATTGATAATGAAGTGTTAAACAAGTGCTAAGAAGGTTCCATAAGAATTGGAGATCAAACAAAACGACGAGAGCAAGTTCGGAGAGAAGGTGGATTATACGACCACTTATACGGTCCGTATAATATTATACGGTCCGTATAACCGTTACAGTGAAGGGTCATCACTGATGGAGTTATACGGTCACTTATACGGACCGTAT
Organism: Lycium barbarum; assembly: GCF_019175385.1. Lineage (NCBI taxonomy): Eukaryota > Viridiplantae > Streptophyta > Magnoliopsida > Solanales > Solanaceae > Lycium > Lycium barbarum. The sequence continues at coordinate 54,820,006 of NC_083338.1, forward strand.
AATATTATACGGACAGTATAAGGGTCCGTATAATTCCCGTCGGGCAGCTTCTAATTTTTATAAAAGATGACGCCAAGGTCTTATTTCACATTTCTCATTTCCTCCACTTCTCTCAAAGCCTCTAGAATATTCCACACACTTCATTTACATAAATTCAAGGTAAATCAAAGATCAAATACCCAAAAACTAGTAGAATCAAGTGCAAGAATGTTAACTTGGGTTGATGGACGCTAGAAATCTCTTTGGAATTGAAGTTAAGGTTTTCTTCAAGTGAAACATTTCCATCCAAAACCCATTCCTGCACAATCAAAGGTGATGTTTATGTTCATTTCATGCTATTAAGAGTAATGAATTGTTGAAAGACTTGGATTATGGAAGGAAGAAGGAAATGGATTACAAATATGAAAATAGTGGAATTCTTGAATGGTAACTTGATTTGAATCATAATTCTTGACATGTTATGGGTATAATATTGTTATGAATGATGTTAAGGATATTGAAGAAGCATTATATATGAATGAATGCGACGTTGGATGGTAGCTATGGTTATGGATGACCTTGAAGAGGGAATTTTTAGAATTGAACAATATTTAGCTTAACAAGTTTATTGATCATGATATTGTGGTTATTGATGATGTTGGGAGTTGTTATATTATATGGAGAAAGTTGTAGAAACAAAGGAAATGCTGCCCAATTTTTATTAATTGTTAGTCGCTTTAGCTTAAGCATAAGTATGTTATTGATTATCTAATTTTAGTACGAATTCTCTTGAATGTAGAATTTGTGAGTATCGGAGGGGAGCACTTAGTCGTAAATCTAGAGAGGTGAAAAGATATGTGAGGCTAGTCTCTTATTTTCTAAGGCATGACTTCCTTAATCTTTCTATGACTCTCTTATATTCCGGAAACTATAGGTCTTTGACTATTAAGAGCTTCTCATGAAATAAAGATAAGAGATGCGTTATAAATATGACAATGATGATGATAGTCTTATGAAGCTGTTGATTTCTATATGACTCCTTGATGTTATTCCTGGTTGTTAGGCTCACCTTATAATGCTAGTTCCTTCAAGGTGAGACATGATGACCATGGCTATTTCGTAAAGGAATCTAGGGTTCTCGACGTTACGTCACCCCGATAGAGTTATAATTTGTACTTGAGTTCTTATGCATGCTTTATAAGTATATAATAATGATATTATACCGTTCCTATATGGCTGACCAGACACCGCTAAGGCGGGCGGCATATACACCATGTCTAGATGGCATGGGCAAACACCACTAGTGGGCGGCATGAGATGTTTACCCCGGACGCGGGAGGCCTGGACACGAGCTAATGATGATCACACCGTACCTATATGGTCGGGCAACTTATATATGCATACTTGATATGATGTTGCGTATGATGTAAGTTAGCATGCATAATTCTGTCCTAAGAGACATTCAGTTGCAGGTTGTTTCCTTACTTGATGTTTCCTTATCTCTTCGACATGTTATTATGGTTCATGCCTCACATACTCAGTACATTGTTCGTACTGATGTTTTTTCTTTTATGGACGTTGTGTTCATGCCCAAAGATAGACAGGGAGGCGGCCCTGATTCTTAGGAGCTATTAGGCAGATTCACAGGAGCACTCCACTATTCCGGAGGTGCCACTTGTTGATATATTCTTTTGTGTATATATTTGGGCATGACGGGGTCCTGTCCCATTCTTTTGTCTCAGTACTCTAGTAGATACTCATAGATACGTATACATGGGTAGTAGTGTCTCATGGATACATCGGTGTATATTTTTGTATACCATTTTTGCAGCCATGAGGGCTTATGTATATTTATGTATTGCCTTTGAGATTATTTGTGTCCCGAATGGGTATAATGATTAGCATGATGAGTGGTGCTCGGTAGTCAGCTCCGGGTACCCGTCATGGCCTCCTAGTCGGGTCGTGACAAAAATGGTATCAGATCAGTTCCATCCTAGGGTGTGTCTACGAGCCGTGTCCGGCAGAGTTTCGTTTATGGGTGTGAAGCGCACCACTCTTATAAACGAGAGGCTACGGAGCATTTTGGAAAAATGACCATATTTCTTCTTATTAGATTGTGTGATAGAGCTATGTTATAAACTTTCCTTCTCCCTAATTGCGCGTTATGATTTCAGTAATGCCGGTAAATAGGAAAGCCACAACCGCTCAAAAGGCAAGGCTACTACAGCACGGTGAATGGAAAGGGCGCCACCAACGAATATAGAAGAAGGTGAATCCCATAATGAGGCTCCACCCAATACCTCTCACACTCCGCCTATTCTAGAAGAACAAGGAGGTATCTCTACTCTAGCTCCTATGCCTCCAGTTACCCCACTGGGTGCTTCAGGACAACAGATGACCAAGGCCATTCAGTTATTGACTCAGTTGGTTGCCACTCAGGCTCAATGGCAAAGTGCGGGTCCCAGTGATAGAGCCACTAGTGCAAGAGCCCGTGATTTCATGAGTTTGAATCCGCCAGAATTTTTCGGGTTAAAGCCGGATGAGGATCCACAAGTTTTTATAGATGAAATATTGAGGACATTAAGAATCATTCATGCCTCTGATATTGAATCTGTGGAGTTAGCATCTTATAGACTCCGGGATGTAGCGGTCCTTTAGTACAACAATTGGATTTCTTCAAGAGGAGAGGATGCACTTCCCCTAATTTGGCAAGAGTTCGTGAAAGTTTTTATTTTTCATTACTTGCCACCCGAGGTCCGTCGGGCCAGAGCTGATAAATTCTTGAATCTTAAGCAAGGGAATATAAGTGCCCGGGAGTATAGCCTTCACTTTAATTCATTGGCTAATTATTCTTCGACATTGGTGACTGACATGGGAGATAGAGTACATAGATTTGTGAGTGGCCAAGGGCCACATTTGTTTAAGAATTGTTTGACAGCTTCACTACAAGAGGGGATGGATATTTCCCATATTCAGGCTCATGCCCAGAATTTAGAGGAGCAACAGCAGCCGCGTCGAGGCGAGCGTGATATTGATAGAGGACAAAGTAAGAGGGCCAGATCTTCTAGTAGTAAATATAGAGGGGGTCAGCAACAATATTCCAGCTATTCGGGCCAGTCCGTCACGAGTGCCCCTCCTCGGTTTGCGGGCAGGCGATTCGATCGCCCCATTTATTCTAGTCAGCATTAGAGTTCGAGAGTCCCAGGTCCTCAATTTGGAGGTGATCCTAGCTAGCGGAGACCACCGATTCCGCGATGTAGCTAGTGTGGTAAATTACATTCCTGTCAGTGTCGCCGAGGTTCAGATGCTTGCTATGCCTATGGTCAGGTTGGGCATATGATGCGTGATTGTCCATCGATGGGTGGTAGAGTTGGAACTCAGCCCATGGGATCAGCAGCTAGTTATTTCTCGTCCGTGCATCCAGTAGGGAAGACTCCCCAGACTCCAGCAGGATGCGGTAGGGGTAGAGTGGGAGCATCTAGTTCAGGTGGCACCTAACCCCGTATTTATGCTTTAGCCCGACGTCAAGATCTTGAGTCCTCCAGATGTGGTTATAGGTACACTATCCATATTCTTCCATGATGTTTATGCATTGATTGATCCGGGTTCTACCTTATCGTATATTACTCCATATATTGCTAATCGTATTGGGGTGAAACTTGAGCCAATAAAGCCTTTTGAGGTATCTACTCCTGTTGGTGACCCAGTAATTGCTAGGCAAGTCTATAAAAATTGTGTGATTGTGGTATGTGATCGTCAGACTAAAGTTGATTTGGTTGAGCTGGAAATGTTAGATTTTGATGTGATTATGGGCATGGATTGGTTGGCCTCTTGTTATGCTAATATTGATTGCAGAACAAAAATAGTTCGGTTTCAATTTCTGGGAGAACCAATGCTTAAATGGAAAGGTAACAAAACATCTCCAAGAGGTAGGTTTATTTCCTACCTTAAGGCAAGGAAGATGATCGCTAAAGGCTATATTTATCATCTAGTTTGAGTTCATGACACCGAAGCAAAGCCGCCAACTTTTCAATCCGTCTTAGTAGTAAATGAATTCCCGGATGTATTTCCAGATGAATTTTCAGGCCTTCCTCCGGAAAGAGAGATCGACTTTGCTATTGATGTGTTGCCGGAAACTAAGCCTATATCTATTCCTCCTTACCGAATGACTCCTGCAGAGTTGAAAGAACTAAAGGCGCAATTGAAGGATTTTCTTGAGAAAGGATTCATTAGACCTAGTTCATCACCGTGGGGAGCACCTGTCCTATTTGTGAGAAAGAAAGATGGTTCCCTACGGATGTGCATTGACTATAGGCAGCTGAACAAGGTGATGATAAAGAATAAATATCCGCTTCCAAGAATCGATGATTTGTTTGACCAACTGCAGGGTGCCAAATGGTTTTCCAAAATTGATCTGAGATCGGGGTATCACCAAGTGAGAGTTAGAGAAGAAGATATTCCCAAAACAGCTTTCAGAACTAGATATGGCCACTACGAATTTCGGGTGATGTCATTTGGGTTGACTAACGCTCCTGCGGTGTTTATGAATTTGATGAATAATGTATTCAGACCTTTCTTAGATTTTTTCGTGATCATGTTCATCGATGATATTCTGGTATACTCTCGGACAGAAGCAGAGCATGCAGGCCATTTACGTATTGCCCTTGGGATTCTTCGGACTCGTGAGTTGTATGCTAAGTTTTCGAAATTTGAGTTTTGGCTTAATTCCGTGACTTTTCTAGGCCATATTATTTCAGCGGATGGCATTCGAGTTGATACTCAGAAAATTAAGGCTGTGAAGACTTGGCCAAGACCCACAACACCTATAGAGGTTCGTAGCTTTTTGGGATTAGCAGGCTATTATAGAAGATTTGTGAAAGGACTTTCTTCCATTTCAGCACCATTAACGAAACTAACTTACAAATCAACAAAATTTTAATGGACCGATGGTTATGATCGCAGTTTCCAGGAATTGAAGGACAAATTAACTTTAGCCCCAGTCCTGACACTTCCAGAAGGACCAGATGGGTATGTTGTTTATTGTGATGCCTCTGGTGTTGGGTTGGGTTGTGTATTGATGCAGCACGGTAAAGTCATTGCCTACGCTTCCCGGCAGTTACGGAAACATGAAAAGAACTATCCGACCCATGATCTCGAATTGAAAATGTGGAGATATTACTTGTATGGTGTACATGTTGATATTTATACAGATCACAAGAGTCCAATATATTTTCAAGCAGAAGGAGTTAAATCGACGACAGAGGCGGTGGTTAGAATTATTAAAAGATTATGATGTGAGTATTTTATATCATCCTGAAAAAGCGAATGTAGTAGCTGATGCACTTAGCTGCAAATCAATAGGTATTCTATGTGAGGTCCCTCCGGAGAAGAAAGAATTAATCTGTGAGCTTCACTAGTTAGCCAGCCTTGGGGTTCGTCTAATTGATTTAGGCAATGCAGGGGTTGGTATTCATGATTCAGCTATTTCATCTTTATTTCCTCTTTAGACACGTAAGTAAGAAGGCGCCAATATGAAGATCCCCAGCTAAGTCATTATAGAGATACATTTCGTGAGAAAGAGAAGTCGTCATTTGAAGTTTCTACAGATGGAGTTCTTAGGTACCGAGACAGGCTATGTGTTCCAAATATTGCAGGACTACATCGTCAGATCCTAGAATAAGCTCATTACGCTTGGTATTCCATTCACCCAGGAGCGACAAAGATGTATCACGATCTCAAGTTATTGTATTGGTAGGATGAAATGATGAAAGACATAGCAGAATTTGTAGCTCATTGTCCAAATTGCCAACAAGTGAAAATTGAGCATCAAAAGCCAGGAGGATTGTTACAAGCGATGGAAATTCCATCCTGGAAATAGGAAGTGATCAACATCGATCTCATTGTAGGTTTGCCTCGCTCCCGACGCAAGTATGACTCCAGATGAGTGATTGTTGACAGACTCAAAAAGTCAACTTATTTTCTTCTAATCAGGACCACATATTCAGTAGAAGATTATGCAAGGTTGTATCTTAAGGAGATAGTGTGACTTCATAGTGTCCGGTATCTATTATCACAGACCGAGTAGCACAATTTACCGCTAAATTCTGAAAGTATTTCCAAGAAGATTCGGGAACTCAAGTGAGGCTTAGCACAACATTTCACCCTCAGATAGATGGACAAGCTGAACGCACCATTCAGACCTTGAAAGATATGTTACGGGCATATGTGCTAGATTTCGGAGGTAGCTAGGATGATCACTGGCCTCTTATTGAGTTTGCATACAACAACAACTATCATTCCAGTATTCAGATAGCCCCGTATGAAGCTCTATATGGAACGAAGTGTAGATCGCCAATTGGGTGGTTTGAAATAGGAGAGGTATAGCTAATAGGTCCGGAGTTGATTCAACAAGCGGTGGAAAAGATCAAGTTTATCCGAGATCGATTGTTGACTGCCTAAAGTAACCAAAAATATTATGCGAACAACCGTCGGCGATACTCAGAATTCCAAGTAAATTATTGGGTATTCCTGAAAATGTCACTAATGAAGGGCGTGATGAGATTTGGTAAGAAGGGAAAATTAAGTCCTCGATACATTGGACCCTATAAGATTGTCCGAAAGATATGCCAAGTAGCTTATGAGCTGGACTTACCTCCAGAACTTGAATCCGTCCATCCAGTATTCTGTGTATCGATGCTCCACAATTGTGTTGGGGATCCAGCTAAAATCGTGCCTGTAGATGATGTTCAAGTTATGAAAAAGTTGTCTTATGAAGAGGTACCCATTTCCAAACTAGATAGGCAAGTACGAAAACTAAGAAATAAAGAGGTAGCCTCAGTTAAGGTCTTGTGGAGAAATAACAACCGAGAGGAAATGACTTGCGAAGCGGAAGAAGATATGAAGTCCAAGTACCCGCAATTGTTTCAACCCCTGGAAGAGATTCAAGGTGAGACGCCGTTATCATAAGGTATGTGACACTTTCTTTTAGTGCTTTTGGTTGTGTGTGGCCATATTTTCTTGCTATTGTGTTGTAGCCATGTAAGGTAATGTTATTGTGGGTTGTTGTGACAGGATGGTAGCGCCATATTATAGGGAAAACTCTTGCGAAATTTTTGTAGAATTTCTGAGAATATAACATTCGAGGACGAATGATTTTAAAGGGGGGAAGAGTGTTACACCTTTGAAAAATTTCATGTCGTAGTGCGATAAATCGGCTAACGCAGGGTAAGTTGTATATGATGTCCCTACAAGTAAGAAGGGGTACCTCACGATCCTAATTAAGATTCCAAAGACAATTGAGTCAGGAGAAGAAAGTTCGTTGGGGAAGGCATGGTATAAGTCGTGTTTTTGAAGTGTTTTGCAAAGTACCGAGCTAATGTTGATTTAATGATGTCTTGAGGAAGAGTTATAACTCTCCTTAGATTGATAATGAAGTTTTAAACAAGTTCTAAGAAGGTTCCATAAGGATTGGAGATCAAACGAAATGACGAGAGCAAGTTCGGAGAGAGTGTGGATTATACGACCACTTATACGGTCCGTATAATATTACACGGTCTGTATAATATTATACAGTCCGTATAACCGTTACACTGAAGTTTCATCACTGATGGAGTTATACGGTCACTTATATGGACCGTATAAGGGTCCGTATAATTCCCGTCGAGCAGCTTTTAATTTTTATAAAAGATGACCCCAAGGTCTTATTTCTCATTTCTCATTTCCTCCACTTCTCTCAAAACCTCTAGAATATTCCACACACTTCATTTACATGACAAAGTAGTAGAATCAAAGATCAAATACCCAAGGGAAATCAAAGATCAAATACCCAAAAACTAGTAGAATCAAGTGCAAGAATGTTAACTAGGGTTGATGGACGATAGAAATCTCTTTGGAATTGCAGTTAGTGTTTTCTTCAAGTGAAGCATTTCCATCCAAAACCCAATCTTACACAATCAAAGGTGAGTTTTATGTTCATTTCATGCTATTAAGAGTATTGAATGGTTGAAAGACTTGGATTATGGAATGAAGTAGGAAATGGAGTACAAATATGAAAATAGTGGAATTCTTGAATGGTAACTTGATTTGAATCATAATTCATGACATGTTATGGGTATAATATTGTTATGAATAGTGTTAAGGATATTAAAGAAGCATTATATATGAATGAATGCGACGTTGGATGAGAGTTGTGGTTATGGATGACCTTGAAGAGGGAATTTTGAGAATTGAACAACATTTAGCTTAACAAGTTTATTGATCATGATATTATGGATGTTGTTGTTGATGTTGGGAGTTGTTATATTATATGGAGAAAGTTGTAGAAACAAAGGAAATGCTTCCCAATTTTCATTAGCTTTTAGTCGTTTTAGCTTAAGCATAAGTATGTTATCGATTATCTAATTTTAGTACGAATTCTCTTGAATGTAGAATTTGTGTGTATCGGAGGGGAGCACTTAGTCTCAAATTTAGTGAGGCGAAAAGGTATGTGAGGCTAGTCCCTTATTTTCTAAGGAATGACTTCCTTAATCATTCTATGACTCTCTTATATTCTGGAAACTATAGGTCTATTACTATTAAGAGCTTCTCATGAAATAAAGATAAGAGATGAGTTGTGAATATGACAATGATGATGATAGTCTTACGAAGCTAACTATTCCTGTATGATTCCATGATGTTATTCCATGTTGTTAGGCTTACCTTATAATGCTAGTTCCTTCAAAGTGAGACATGATGACCATGACTATTCCATAAAGGAATCGGGGGTTCTCGACCTTACGTCACCCAGATAGAGTTATAGTTTGTACTTGAGTTCTTATGCATGCTTTATAAGTACAAAATAAGGAGATTACACCGTGCCTATATGGCCGGACAGACACCGCTAAGGGGGCGGCATATACACCATGTTTAGATGGCATGGGCAAACACCACTAGTGGGCGGCATGAGATGTTTACCTCAGACGCGGGAGGCTTGGACGCGGGCTAATGATCGGGCAACTTATATATGCATACTCGATATGATGTTGCTTATGATGTAAGTTAGCATGCATAATTCTGTCTTAAGAGACATTCAGTTGCTGGTTGTTTTATTACTTGATGTATCCCTATCTCTTCGACATGTTATTATGGTTCATGCCTTACATACTCAGTATATTGTCCGTACTGACATCTTTTCTTTTATGGACGCTGTGTTCATGCCCACAGGTAGACAGGGAGGCGGTCCAGATTCTTAGGAGCTATTCGGCAGATTCACAGGAGCACTCCACTATTCCGGAGGTGCCACTTGTTGATGTATTATTTTGTGTATATATTTGGGCACGACGGGGTCCTGTCTCGTTCTTTTGTCTCAGTACTCTAGTAGAGGCTCGTAGATACGTATGCGTGGGTAGTAGTGTCTCATGGATACAACAATGTATATTTTTGTATATCATTTTTGCAACCGTGAGGGCTTATGTATATTTATGTATTGTGTTGGAGATTATTTATGTCTAGGATGGGTATAATGATTAGCGTGATGAGTGGTGATCGGTAGTCAGCTCCGGGTACCCGTTATGGTCCCCTAATCGGGTCGTGACAATATTGCCTTAGGTTGGGTCCTGATGTGAGGTGGGACTAGCCACCCCATTATATGAACTTGATTTTTTAATGGTGTTGGCTTGATGCCATGTGTAGTTGGTAGATAGTGAATGTTGCTTGTTGTCCCGATTGGGGATAGGATTGGCATACACTTGTTGGTATTTATACTATGATATATTATTGGCGTATCTGCTGTTGGTACTTGATTGTATATGTTGGCATACCCATTGTTGGTATTATGATGTGATGCATTACTGGCGTACCCCGTTGAGGTACTTATGATATTGAGCTTGTTTGTTGATGATTGATATATGCATTGCATGGATTCTCTCATAATTATTATGCATGGCCGATATCCGGTGATGATCTGATATCGTTGATTGAGCGAAACTGATATTTCATAAACTTTTTTACTTGAGTGATTATGAAAAAGGACGATGTCCGAAGATCCATTTCAGAATCGTTGTTTATATGAAACTGACACTTAATAAACTCTTTTACTTGAGCGATTGTGAGGAGGCCGATGTCAGAGGTTCAATTCCGAAATCGTTGATGTATGAAACTGATATTTGACAACTCTTTTGAGTGATTGTGAGAGGTCAATGTCCGATGGTATATTCGAGCATCGTTGTTGCATGGCCGTTTCTGATGTTATCCCGGATTCAATTGTAGTTCATGGGCATCACGGGTCTCCAAAGTGGTGCCGGTGAGACTCTCCTGTGAGCAATTAGCCAGGATCCCATCTGTCTGTTTGGCAAAGATCCGAGATGGGTGACACTCAGACTTCGCAAGTCACACTGGGTTATGCTGCCGAGACGTCGATATTTTCGTCCGGAGTACATGTGTACATCTCATTTGCATAGCATGGCATGGCATCACATTCATACCATTATTGCATTGCATTGCATTATGACTTCAGTGAGATGTCGTAATAACTGTATTGTGGTGGATTGTGTTGTTGATTCTATGGTGTTGATTGGTCCAGGAATTGATATATTTAGACTTATTATATTGGGGTTAGATACTTACATAGGTGTTGATGATTACTCGGTTACGATTATATTGTTTCATTCTTGATTTTTCTACTTGTTTATCTGCGTTATTCTCTGAATTGTGTTAACTATGCCTAGTCGGCCTATGATGCCTACCAGTACTGTTGTTTGTACTGACCTGCACTTGCTGCATTCTTTTATGAATGTAGAGTATCAGGTCGGATCTACTTCTCTGACTCGTGGTTGATCGACTCCTTGGCATCTACTTGAGTTTTCCAGGGTGAGCATAACATCCGCTGACCTCGAAGACTCTTCTATTGTTTATGTCTTACTTTCTTTTCAAGACATGATTTGAGACACTTTATGTATTATTATTCAGACTAGAGTTATTCGGATTTAGATGCTCTTGTATGACCAGACCATATACTGGGGTGAAGTCATTTACTTCCGTACTTTTCTATATTATGCTATATTGCGAGACTTACGTCATTTACTTCTTCCGTTATTTATCATATTTATTGATTGTGAACGTTGAGTTAAGGGTTCGCCTGCCGATGGGGGAATGGTAGGTGCCCGCATGACCTAGGATAAAATAGGTCGTGACAAATAGAAAGCCCAAATTTAAAATCATGTGCAAAGCAAAACCAGGTGAACCCAAACCAGTTGTCATGGGGAAAAATTGAAGGAGCGGGCCCAAATCAACTAACTACAAGGCCTACTGGTCAGACCACCCCATGATATTCCATCAATATACATTCGTATACACTGAGGTATACATGGAGCATATATCATGTATTCTTGATGTCACGACCCAGCTAGGGGCAGCGACGGGTACCCGGGGCTAACCACCGAGCACCGCTCGTACTATTACTTCTTACACTCATTCAACAATCATTTATCGATTTCATGCTCATTTTACTAAATAAACTGTTTTTCATTACAAAACATACATCAATATATTTACACAATATCCACGTCGTGAAATCACGTAACCCACATTAAGTATCTACGAGCCTCTATTGGATTACACATACAACTGTACACAAAAGATTCATCATAAGCACCTCCGGAACAAAGGAGTGCTTTCAATCGGCTAACAGCTACTACGAGTCTGGGTCAAGTTCTCCTCCTTGTCTACCTGTGGGCATGAACACAGCGTCCAAAGAAAACGGACGTCAGTACGAACATTGTACTGAGTATGTAAGGCAAGAATGAAATGAACAGTGTCATAGAAGCATCATGAATCATAAGAAAAGATATAACCTGTTTTACTGTTATAAGCAACATACTTTTACATATATCATATTTCACATCATCATAGTATATGTTTTGGCATATCCCATTTATCACCACATTCATCATCACATACATCATCACATACTTCATCACGTACATCGTACTCCGCATCATTACCCGCGTCCGGGTAATCCTCATATGTCGCCCACTAGTAGTGATCATGCCCGACCCTCTAGGCTCGGTGTAAACATAGCAGCCTGCATTAGCGGTGACATGCCCGGCCATATAGGCGCGGTGGAATCATACGCAGCCCGCATTCGCGGTGACATGCCCGGCCAAATAGGCACGGTTGAATCTTATCATCACAAAATCAATCATAACACATCACTATTACACATCCCATAACATAGCATCATCTTATCATTTCTTGGTGTCTTATACATATCATCATCGTATTACAAACTACCATTTTTAATCATCTTATAGACATATCATATATTAGCATTAAGAGCATACGTTAAGTTTTAAGGGCAACCACACTAAGTCGGGGTGAAGTAAGGTCGTGAACCCCCAATTATATTATGAACGTTTATGAGTATCGTGCCTCGCCTTGAAGGAAATAGAGCATAAGGCGAGTGTTAACAAAGATAACATCATTAGCCTTATAGGAACATCATGCCACAATTTCTTGAATCGCTATACTCTAGTTCATTATCATCACTATCATATTCATGTGTAATTCAATATATTGAAGGACTCATAGGCTTCGTTTTGTAGAAGGATTATATAAGACTTGAAGGATTCATGCCTTTTGAAAGAAAAGATAAGCCTCACATACCTTTTTCGTTTAACTATGCTATCATTTGCTTGATATCCTTTGATGTCATGTCTCTACCTTCAAGAGAGAATTCGTACCATCGTTAGTCAATTGACGAGAAGAACGCGCTACTATTTCTAGGGAAAATTGGGCAGCATTTCCTTTGTTTCTACTACTTTTCCCATGTTTCATTTCAACTACCAAACATTCACAACAACACTCACAATATCGTATCAACAATCGTCATTTATCCACATTTACCACATTCCACCATTTTTCTCCAATTTCTCCACATTTATGGGTTTTAGCTCATCATCACATTTTCTCATACATCACACCTATTTCATGGTCTACACGTCATTTATAACATATTTATATTCCCAACACATCAACACTCATAATTCAATCCAACTATCATTCAACTATGGCACTATTCACATTTTATAACCCATTTACTACACCCTTCTACAATCCCTGTGTTTCAACGTATAAATACTTCAATCATCGTGAGAAAGTCATAATACTTACCTTAGATGTAGTAGGAACGAGCCTTCAGTAGCAATACTCTTCTATACCAAAAACCCTACTTCACTTCCTTTGCAATTTCTTGATGTAGATGAACTTTGATGGGTTTCACACTCTTGATTTTATGGATTTGGTGTTATTGACCTTGATTTTCCTTTTATTCTCTTGTGGATGAATATTAGAGAGTATTCTAGATTTTTCTTGAAGTGTGGAGTGAAAATGAAATGAATGGAATGAAAAAGGGTCCCTTATACTTAACTTAAAATCTGATTTTTATGAACAGTAGTCGAAGTGCACAGTGGCCGTAAACCCAGTTTACGGGCCGTATTCTGGTTTACGGTCCATCCTTCACGACCGTATTTAAGCATAACAGACCAGAAAGGTTTGCTGAGGTCATGGTGGTTTACGGTCACGTGTACGGGCCGTATTTCGATTTACGGTCCGTATTCTGAGTCGTATTTAACCATTTAGACATTTGGCAGAAAGTTGAAGTTTTTTAATGTTGAAAGACGATAGCAGTTTACGGTCCGTAAACCACTTTATGGGCCGTATTCTATTTTACGACCAACTGGGCCGAAGTGCAAATCTGCAACTTTCGCATTTTCAAAACTCATAAGTAGTAATCCCCTTCTTAGTAAAACATCGTACACTCATACTCTTCGTTGGTCTATTCATTGTACGTTCACGAAGAAATTTCCGACGTGTAACATTCTTCCCCCCTTTTGGAACATTCGTCCTCGAATGTTAAGTCAGCGAGGGTTCTAAAAAAATTTTGCCAGAGTTTCCTTTATAATATGGCACTACCATCCTGTCACAACAACCCATAATATCACATCACTGCCTCACAGGGCCATAACACAATAAAATTCTGAGAAATGATGGGAGTAGGGGTGTTTAGATACTTTAATTATTACACTTCATTTAATGCATGCATACCTTATGTTGTTGGCGTTCCACTTTGAATTTCTCGTGGGTGTTGGAATAAATATGGGTATTTGAATTTCATCTTTTCTTCCGCTTCCCAAGTCATTTCGTCCGTGTTGTTATTTCGCCACAGCACTTTTACTGAAGCTACTTCTTTATTTCGAAGTCTTCGCACTTGCCTGTCTAGAATGGCCATAGGCACTTCTTCGTAGGTTAGCTTTTCTGTCACTTGAACGTCGTCAATTGGAACAATCTTCGTAGGATCTCCAACACACTTGCGAAGCATCGAAACATGGAAGACTGGATAAAGTGATTCAAGTTCCGAAGGCAAGTCTAATTCATAAGCTACACGACCCACCTTACGGATAATTTTATAGGGTCCAACGTACCTTGGACTTAAATTCCCTTTCTTGCCAAATATCATCACCCCTTTCATTGGCGATACTTTCAAAAATACCAAATCATTAACCTGGAATTCCAAGTCTCGTCAGCGGTTGTCCGCATAAGACTTTTGGCGACTTTGGGCTGTTAACAATCGGTCTCTAATCACCTTGACTTTTTCGACTGCTTGTTGAATCAATTCAGGGCCTATTAATTGTGCTTCTCCTGTTTCAAACCACCCAATTGGAGACCTGCACTTCCTTCCATACAAAGCCATTTGAATACCGGAATGATAGCTATTGTTGTACGCAAATTCAATAAGGGGTAGATGGTCATCCCAACTACCATCAAACTCCAGCACACACGCTCGTAGCATATCCTCCAAGGTCTGAATAGTACGCTCGGCTTGTCCATCGGTCTGCGGATGGAGCGCCGTGCTAAGCTTGACTGGAGTACCAAGACCTTCTTGAAAGGACATCCAGAACTTGGCTGTAAACTATGCCCCTCGGTCTATAATAACAGATAATGGAATTCCATGAAGTCGCACAATTTCTTTTAAATACAACCTAGCATAATCTTCCGCTGAATACGTGGTTCTGACTGGAAGAAAATGAGCTACTTTTGTGAGTCTGTCCACGATCACCCATATAGAATCATATCTCCCTCATGAACGGGGTAATCCCACAATAATATCCATATTAATCACTTCCCATTTCCATATAGGAATTTCCATCGCTTGTAATAAGCCCCCTGGCTTCTGATGTTCGACTTTTACTTGTTGGAAATTTGGACACTGTGCTACAAATTCTGCTATGTCCCTCTTCATGCCATCCCACCAATATATCAACTTGAGATCATGATACATTTTGGTCGCACCTGGATGAATGGAATACCGAGAATAATGTGCTTCCTCTAGAATTCGTGCAATTCTGCCATATTCGGCACACATAGTCTACCTCGGTACCTAAGAATTCCATCAATAGAAACTTCAAATGGAGACTTCTCCTTTTCATGAGATAGGTCTCTGCAATGGCACAATTGGGAGTCTTCATATTGTCGCTCCTTCACTTCTACATTCAAAGATGAAACTGCAGGATCGTTAATGCTGACCCTCGCACTACCTGAATCGACTACACGTACTCCAAGATTAGCTAATTGATGGAGCTCACGAATCATTTCTTTCCTTTCTGAAGGAACTTCACATAGACTACCCATGGATCGGCGGCTAAGCGCGTCGGCTTCTACATTCGCTTTTCCAGGGTGGTACAAAATGTTCACATCATAATCTTTCAACAATTCTAACCACCGCCTCTGCCGCAGGTTCAACTCCTTCTGCTTGAAAATATGTTGGAGACTCTTGTGATCTGTATAGATATCGACGTGCACACCATACAAATAATGTCTCCATATCTTCAACGCATGAATCACTGCAGCCAATCCAAGATCATGAGTCGGGTAATTCTTTTCATGTTTCCGCAGTTGTCTCGAAGCATATGCAATAACTCTCCCATGTTGCATCAATACGCATCCTAATCCCACTCCGGAAGCATCACAATACACAACATAGCCATTCGGCCCTTCTGGAAGTGTTAAAACTGGAGCTGAGGTCAATCGGTCTTTCAGCTCTTGGAAACCACGCTCACAAGCATCGTTCCACTGAAATTTTACTGACTTCTGGGTTAGCTTCGTCAATGGGGCTGAAATAAACGAGAAACCCTCTACGAACCTTCTGTAATAACCTGCCAACCCCAAAAAACTACTGACTTCTGTAGGTGTCGTAGGCCTTGGCCAAGTCTTCACAACCTCAATTTTCTGAGTATCGACTCGTATACCATCATTTGAAATGACATGGCCCAGAAATGTTACAAAATTCAGCCAGAACTCACACTTTGAAAATTTCGCATATAATACTCGGGCTCGAAGAATACCAAGAACAATTCGCAAATGATCTGCATGTTCTGATTCATTGCGAGAATATACTAGAATATCATCAAAAAATACTATTACAAATAAATCCAAGAGTGGCCTGAACACATTATTCATCAAGTTCATAAACACGGCCGGAGCATTAGTCAATCCAAATGACATTACTCGAAACTCATAATGGCCATATCTTGTCCTGAAAGAAGTCTTGGGAATATCCGCTTCTCTAACTCTTACCTGATGATAACCCGACCTCAAGTCGATTTTTGAAAACCACTTGGCACCCTACAGCTGATCAAACAAGTCATCAATCCTCGAAAGAGGATATTTTTTCTTCATCGTCACCTTGTTCAGCTGTCTGTAATCAATGCACATTCGTAGGGAACCGTCCTTCTTTCTCACGAACAAAACTGGTGCTCCCCACGGCGATGAACTGGGTCTAATAAACCCCTTGTGAAGCAAGTCTTTCAGTTGTGCCTTTAGCTCTTTTAATTCTGCCGGAGCCATTCGATAAGGAGGAATAGAAATGGGCTCGGTGTCCGGCAACACATCAATGAGGAAATCAATTTCTCTTTCTGGGGGAAGACCTGGGAGTTCATCTGGGAATACATCCGAAAATTCATTCACCACCGGAACAGATTGAAATGTTGGCGACTTTGCTTCTGTGTCATGTACCCGAACTAGATGATAAATATAGCCTTTCGCTATCATCTTTCTCGCCTTAAGGTAGAAAATAACCCGACCTTTTGGGGATGCCGTGTTACCCTTCCATTCAAGTACGGGATCTCCCGGGAATTGAAATCGAACCACATTTGTGCGGCAATCAACATTTGCATAACACGAGGCCAACCAATCCATACCCATGATCACATCGAAATCTATCATTTTCAGCTCAATCGAATCAGCTTTGGTCTGACGATCACATACCACAATGACACAATTTTTGTACCCTTTCCTTACTATCACGGGATCACCAACCGGAGTGAGTACCTCAAAAGGTTTAATTGACTCGGGTTTCACCCCAAAATAACCAGCAACATATGGAGTGATATAAGAGAATGTAGAACCGGGATCTATCAATGCATACACATCACGGGAAAATATAGACAATATACCTGTAACCACATCCGGGGAGGACTCGAGATCCTGTCGTCCGGCTAAATCATATACGCGGGGCTGGGTGGCACCTGAAGTAGATGTTGCCCCTCTGCCTCTACCTCAGCCTGCTGACATCTGGGGAGCCTGCCCTACCGGGCGCGCTGACGAGGAACCAGCTGCTGAGCCTGTGGGCTGAAACCCACCTATACCATACCGTAAGGGAAAATCTCGCATCATATTCCCAGTCTGCCCACAAACATAACAGGCATCTATGTCCTGGCGACATGGCCCTGAGTATAATTTGCGGCACCGACTGCATCGTGGAACTGGGGGTCTCCCTTGACTATAATCACCCTCGAACTGGAAACCCGAAGCCCTCGAGCTCTGACCCTGCCCTGAGCGAAAGGAGCGGTCAAATCTTCTATCTGGAAATCTAGGAGGTGCGCTAGTCGCCATCTGGCCTGACTGCCTAGAATAATTCTGCCTCGATCCCCCTCTGTACTCGCTGCTCGCTCCCATAGATCTAGCCCTCTTGCTCTGTATCCTATCCATATCATGATCACTCCTCAATGGTTGTTGTCGCCCCTCTAAGTTCTGGGCATAGGCCTGTATACGGGAAATATCCATCCCATCTTGCAATGAAGCCGTCAAACAATCTTTGAATAAATGTGGTCCCAAACCACTCACAAATCTGTGAACACGATCCCCCATGTCAGCCACCATAGCCGGGGTGTACCTGGCCAAAGAATTAAATTGCATACTATACTCCCGAGCACTCATATTTCCTTGCTTCAAATTTAGAAATATATCCGCCCTAGCTCGGCGAATCTCGGGTGGTAAATAGTGACGAATAAAAGCATCCACAAATTCCTGCCATACGGGTGGAGGCGCATTCTCTCCTCTTGATAATACCCAATTATTATACCATAAGACTGCCACATCCCGGAGTCTATAAGAGGCCAACTCCACGGATTCAGTCTCGGAGGCATGAATAATCTTTAAAGTCCTCAATATCTCATCGATAAAGCCTTGCGGATCCTCATCCGGCTTTGACCCAAAGAAATCCGGAGGGTTTAAAGTCATGAAGTCACGGGCTCTAGTACTGCTTATCGATCACTCGGGCTCGCATTTTGCCGCTGTGCCTGGGCGTCAACCAACTGTGTCAATAACTGAATGGCCTCGGTCATTTGTTGACCCGAAGCAACCGGCGGAGGAATTGGAGCTGGAGCTCCTCCTTGCTCTTCTACATTAGGCGAGGTAGAGGAAGTATTAGACAAGGACTCATTATGAGATTCGCCTTCTTCTATATTCATCGAAGGCTCTCTTTCCACCCGCCTCTTTGTCGTAGTCTTGCCCTTCTGGGCGACGGTACTCTTTCCCTTTGGCGGCATTCTGAAATCATAACGCACTATCTGGGAGGATTAAATCTTATACACGGCTCTATCGTACGATCTCATAAGAAGAAAGATCGTCATTTTTTTTCCTAAATGCCCTATAGCCTCTAGTTTATTGATGTAGCGTGCAACACACCATAAACAAGACTCTACTAGACACGGATCGTAGACACTTCCTAGGACGAACTGCTCTGATACCACTTTTGTCACGACCCAGCTAGGGGCCGCGACGGGTACCCGGGGCTAACTACCGAGCACCGCTCGTACTATTACTTCTTAGACTCATTCAACAATCATTTATCGATTTCATGCTAATTTTACTAAAGAAACTGCTTTTCATTACAAAACATACATCAATATATTTACACAATATCCACGTCGTGAAACCACATAACCCATATTAAGTATCTACGAGCCTTTATTGGATTTCACATACAGCTGTACACAAAAGATTCATCATAAGCACCTCCGGAACAAGGGAGTACTTTCAATCGGCTGACAGCTACTACGAGTCTGGGTCAAGCTCTCCTCCTTGTCTACCTGTGGGCATGAACACAGCGTCCAAAGAAAACGGATATCGGTACGAACATTGTACTGAGTATGTAAGGCAGTAATGAAATGAACAGTGTCATAGAAGCATCATGAATCATAAAAAAAGACATAACCTGTTTGAGTGTTATAAGCAACATCCTTTTACATATATCATATTTTACATCATCATAGTATATGTTTTGGCATATCCCATTTATCATCACATTCATCATCACATACTTCATCACGTACATCGTACTCCGCATCATTACCCGCGTCCGGGTAATCCTCATATGCCGCCCACTAGTGGTGATCATGCCCGACACTCTAGGCTCGGTGTAAACATAGCAACCCTCATTAGCGGTGACATGCCCGGCCATATAGGCGCGGTGGAATCATACGCAGCCCGCATTCGCGGTGACATGCCCGGCCAAATAGGCACGGTGGAATCTTATCATCACAAAATCAATCATAACACATCACTATTACACATCCCATAACATAGCATCATCTTATCATTTCTTGGTGTCTTATACATATCATCATCGTATTACAAACTAGCATTGTTAATCATCTTATAGACATATCATATATTAGCATTAAGAGCATACATTAAGCTTTAAGGGCAACCACACAAAGTCGAGGTGACGTAAGGTCGTGAACCCCTGATTATATTATGAACGTTTATGAGTATCGTGCCTCGCCTTGAAGGAAATAGAGCATAAGGCGAGTGTTAACAAAGATAACATCATTAGCCTTATAGAAATATCATTCCACAATTTCTTGAATCGCTATACTCTAGTTCATTATCATCACCATCATATTCATGTGTAATTCAATATATTGAAGGACTCATAGGCTTCGTTTTGTAGAAGGATTATATAAGACTTGAAGGAATCATGCCTTTTGAAAGAAAAGATAAGCCTCACATACCTTTGTCGTTTAACTATGCTATCGTTTGCTTGATTTCCTTTGATGTCACGTCTCTACCTTCAAGAGAGAATTCGTACCATCGTTAGTCAATCGACGAGAAGAACGCGCTACTATTTCTAGGGAAAATTGGGCAGCATTTCCTTTGTTTCTACTACTTTTCCCATGTTTCATTTCAACTACCAAACATTCACAACAACACTCACAATATCGTATCAACAATCGTCATTTATCCACATTTACCACATTCCACCATTTTTCTCCAATTTCTCCACATTTATGGGTTTTAGCTCATCATCACATTTTCTCATACATCACACCTATTTCATGGTATACACGTCATTTATAACATATTTATACTCCCAACTCATCAACACTCATAATTCAATCCAACTATCATTCAACTATGGCACTATTCACATTTTATAACCCATTTACTACACCCTTCTACAATCCCAGTGTTTCAACGTATAAATACTTCAATCATCGTGAGAAAGTCATAATACTTACCTTAGATGTAGTAGGAACGAGCCTTCAGTAGCAATACTCTTCTATACCAAAAACCCTACTTCACTTCCTTTGCAATTTCTTGGTGTAGATGAACTTTGATGGGTTTCACACTCTTGATTTTATGGATTTGGTGTTGTTGACCTTGATTTTCCTTTGATTCTCTTGTGGATGAATATTAGAGAGTATTCTAGATGTTTCTTGAAGTGTGGAGTGAAAATGAAATGAATGGAATGAAAAAGGGTCCCTTATACTTAACTAAAAATCTGATTTTTATGAACAGTAGTCGAAGTGCACAGTGGCCGTAAACCCAGTTTACGGGCCGTATTCTGGTTTACGGTCCATCCTTCACGACCGTATTTAAGCATAACAGACCAGAAAGGTTTGCTGAGGTCATGGTGGTTTACGGTCACAGTTTACGGGCCGTATTTCGATTTACAGTCTGTATTCTGAGTCGTATTTAACCATTTAGACATTTGGCAGAAAGTTGAAGTTTTGGAATGTTGAAAGACAATAGCAGTTTATAGTCCGTAAACCACTTTACGGGCCGTATTCTATTTTACGACCAACTGGGCCGAAGTGCAAATCTGCAACTTTCGCATTTTCAAAACTCATAAGTAGTCATCCCCTTCTTAGTAAAACATCGTACACTCATACTCTTCATTGGTCTATTCGTTGTACGTTCAGGGAGAAATTTCTGAGGTGTAACGCTTGATGTATATCATGCTGTAGAATTAGAAAGTGAAAGAAAACAGGAAAGAAGAAGAGAAACCTCGGATGAATTCAACATCAATACATCAAATCATCATTATATATATATATATATACAGTGATAAACGAGACATATACTCACTGCTACCAAAAAAAAGGAACTTCTATGATAATTCATTAATACAGGGATCAGTTGCCTCACATATATCACTCATTAATCACATTCTAATCATGCCTTGACTTCACAATGCATACATGTGACTCAATCAGTAGAGAAATGAAAAGAAAGTATTATGGTGTTTTGACAAATGTTGTGTACCCCTTAATCACATAGTGAATTCATTTTTTTGACATCTAGAGACTGAGTTGGCCTATGCCTAGATGATCCTTACAAAATTTAGGCGCATTTTATCAATAAATGCAGGTGTTCCTATGGTCCATTCCTCAAAAAGGATTTAACAAGGTAAGACACTCACATCAATTTATTACAGGTCTAGGAGAATGTAATGACCCGTTTGGCCGTTACCGACTTTCCTCTACTTGAGTCCTAATCTTTCTTGATCAGTTGTGCCCGTTAGTTGTATACGAGGGATTTTCAGCTTAAGTTTACCGTAGTCAAGATACAAGGAAATTAAAAATTGAGTTAGGGCCATTGGGCCCAGTACTTCGCCACAGCGACGGGTAAACCGCTGCAGCGGGATCGCCCTAGCGAATCATTACTCGCTATAGCGGGCTATTCGCAACCTAAGGTTTCCGCCACAGCAGATTCTATTTCTGCCAAGGCAGAAGAGACAGACCACCTCAAGACCGCCCCCACGGTCTTTACTTTGCCGCAGCCGTTGCTCACTACAGCGGTCCCTTGACCACCACAGCGAATGGCGCTATGCATACCTAGTATATAAAGTTCATATCAGGTTTTTACCTCATTTTCACCCAATTCTCAATCTATGCCGCCATTTGGGGCATTTTCAGAGCAAATCTCGTGGAACCTAAGGAAAGGTGACATCCTATTTCTTCCACTATTTTGCGAATGGGTTAAGTCTAGGGTTTTCTTGAAATTGGGGATATTAAGAAAGAATGCAATTTATGACTTGTTTTATTGTAGATAACCATAAGATCTAGATTATTAGTCAATGAAAACCTAAAAAATCTTATTCGAGGAAAAAGTTTCAATTTTACCCTTGTGGGCCCGGAGTTGTATTTAGATTCTCTAGATTCTTAACAGGTATGAATACCTTAATCCTTGACACTTACTTACTCAGATTCCTTTTTATTCCTAGACCTTTGTACCTCGGCTTCCTTTTCAGAAATAGAATATGAAGATCAAGTGGATGCTCGTGGCACCTTCTCGGCCTCGAGGTAGGTTACGGTTTACTTGACTTAGACTCCGATTAAGATTTCATATATGTACAATAGAGATTGACGGAGAAAGCATGCCTAGGTATTCGGACATGGTGTTGGGATGGATAGTCCTAGGTTTGTACTGTTATATGTGGATTGTCGCCTCGTGATTCTTGTTGGTTGTGAGTGTTAGTAACCTTTACATGACTGAGTCTGTGTCGTATTATTTGAATTCTATTGATGATTCTAGATTACTTTATAGTTAGACTTTGGTTAGCGAAGCATATGTACAGTTAATGATTGTCGGTGAAAGCATGTTACGCCTTCGGGTATGAAATTGGGATGGATTCCCTAGGTTTGTACAATTGTTTGATTGTGGTCTTGTTTCCTTGTTGTGATCTATTGGCTTGTTTCCACGTGTGTGACATAGACTTGATACTTAGTCGTCTTATCATGGTTTTGAAACTGCTATCCCTCATTTATTAGGTGTTATCTTAGATAGAAGACAGAACTTAACTTATTATTGATTTTGAGATATGTATCCAAGTGTGGCATGATTGATTTGATGTGTTATCATTGATCATTGACATTAGGCATAACACTCATTCTCATCTTTCATGATACACTGATATGAGTTGAGACTTAGTACTGATGATGATGAGAGAGATAAGAGGTTGATGCCTGAGGTCTGTACCAAGATTGAGAGAGTGCACCATGCTCAAGGTCTTTTTTAGGATCGCGAGAGTGATAAATGAAATTCATAGGTCCCTCATGGGTTATGACTGTAGAGGCGTGGAGGTATTCCACCCGGAGCATGTGTGTACGGAGATTACATTGGCCATTGCATATCATTGCATTACATATGCATTCGTTATCATCATCTCATTTTACATCTATTGATCAGATTTATTGGTTGTACTTGTGTTTGTGGTTATTCCAAGGAATTGTGGGAAACTTGGCAGACTTGCATTTAGGTGCTTCACCATAGGCTATGAATCGGCTATTTGATCTTTCTGTACTTGAGTTGCTATTTTGGGACTATGTTTGTAATGGTATTTGCTCACTAGGGTATTTGTATATGGTATCTTGAGTCCCTGTGTCGTTCACCCTCGTAGCATGAGTTGCCCTGTTTATTTCATTAGTAAGGTGGTGTAGTCCCCTGTGGAGAGTAGGCGTAGACTTAATTTATATTTGGACTTAGTAAGGTTATTCCTATCGATAGTCTAAGGTAGTACATGTGAATCTTGGTTTGTGTTGTATGTTAGTACATTGAGGAGTAGAAGTTCATACCTAAGCTTGGATGTTGTGTTGTATCTCTTGTGATAAAATCCGTATCTGATTTTTGGATTGACTGAGTTACCGCCTACCATACTTATCTGTTGATTGCTATTGTTATTGTGTTCTCCTAATTGTTGTCGGCCTATGATGCTTACCAGTACGAGTGTTGTACCGATACTACTCTTGCTACACCCTATTCGGGGTATAGAGTTGTTACAGGTTGAGTTCATGGATTAGTAGCTTTCGAGGATTCTTTGTTGTCCATCTTGAAGACTTCTGTTAATTCTATTGCAAAACAGAGGTTGTGCTCCATTGTATATTAATTATTCAGTTGTTAATTTTAGAAGCTCTTGTACTAGTCTAGACCCGATTTTGGGAATTGGTTATTATAGAAGTATTTCTTGTATTATTTTTTATTTCAAGTGGATAACAGAAATTGCTAGTGTTGTGTTATTTGTTCTTATATATAATGAGTGTTTTTGGAAAACGGGTTCACCTCCTAGGTAGGATTTGAGGAGGTACCCACGCGATCCCTGATTTGGGTCTTGACAAGTTGATATCAGAGCTTTAGGTTACCAGTCTCACAAGTACAAGAGTAATGTCTAGTAGAGTCTCGTAGAATGGTAAGTAGATATCCGTACCCATGCACAAGAGGCTATAGGGCATCTAGGAAACTTCCCTTCTTTCTCTCTTATCAATCCACCTCAGTCAATTGGCATCTATACATGTCCCATTGGTACCTAGTTGAGTCCAATTGGTATTGAGATATGTCCAATTGGTATTAGTTGATTCCAATTGGTATCTAACAATAGTATTATTATTGTGTTGTATGGTATGTTTCGTGTGCAAAAAGCTATTCGACAAGTTCCAAGTGTTGTGCAAGTCTTGAGGACATCAGAATTGCCCACTGAATCACCCTTCTCGCCGCAGCGATCAAGGGTTTACGCCAACGGTCCAGCGCCCGCGAAGGGAAGACTGCCGTGGCGGTAGGTATTGTGTTAAGTGTCATGCCAGCGGAGTTTACTCTTCAGTAACAAGGCCGCCATAGCAGATTTTTCTCCGCTGGAGGGGACTCCTCATGTTCTTTTTGTCTGTTGTCACGTATCATTCTTCATGGTGGCGTGTTCGCCATAGCGAACCCTTGTCTGCCGTAGCGAATCTCTTACCTTTCCATACCCGCGTTTGTGAGGTGCTAGTAGTGATAGGGATATCGTTACAGCGGTAATATTGCAGGAACCAGTAAGTTACAGCCCAAATCTCCAAAACCTGCCTGAACTCAAAAATTGAAGAAACAACATTTCATAACCAGCAAATTCAGATACATCACAAAGCCCGGCAAAGTCAATACCCGTCAAAGTCAATCACAAAAATAAATACGAAAAAATAAGAAGAAAAAAACAATTTTTCAATCATTCATCAAGAGAAACCAAAATCTAATGTCTTAAAATAAGGTCCTACAAGGGCAAAACCATGACTAAGATGGAAAAGACCCTTTCTCCTTCCTTGTGCTAGTGGTTTCATTTCCCTCATGATTTGAACTGCCACCAACATCGGGCTCGTTCAGAAAATATCAGGCTCGCTCAGAAAGGAGTAATGCTCTGAATCGTCCTTGTCCGCAATCCAAAGCCTTGCCTTCTGTTGCATGACCTTGAACATCCCTTTGGCGCCTCTCCACATCTTTATGAACAGTTTGTCCCTGGACTTGTTCTTCTTCCTCTCTTTGTCCAAATCCTTCCGGAGCTCACCATGGTCCTTAGCCATGGAGGTGTAAACAGTCTGTAAGGTGGCCATTGAAGGCTTCATCTCATTTTGTGCCTTCAAATGCTCCTTCATCTCGTCTTGAGTGAAGTAGCCAGCAGCAGTACCTGATGGGCCAGCCTCGGTGGAAGGTCTAGGAAGCTGTCACAACCCAACCCCGTAGGCCGTGACTAGTGCCCGAGCTGGACACTCGTATACACCTGTTAACTATAATCATCTACAGCTAGCATAACAAGAACTTATATATATAAAGACAAGATGTTACTTTAAAGTTGTCGTATATATGCATGTCACAACCACCTGTCTCCTGAGGAGTTACAACTTTCAACAGATTATATCGAACATAAGCCGGCAAGGCTGTCATATATAGGGGAACGTCCCAGCTATACAGAAGCCAACAAGGCTACCATAATATACAGCTTTCACAACAAATATATATATATATATCTACGCAAGCCGGCAAGGCTCCCACTACACACAACATCCCAAACATATATATATATATACGCAAGCCGACAAGGCCGCCACTACGAATGGGTACGCCCGAAACATAAGTCATGTCCACACAAAGAAACAGCAACTATATACAGACCCCTACATATGTCTACAGACCTCTAAGAGTATCGACAGTATCATATGACGGGACAGGGCCCCGCCGTACCCTGAACAAACACTTATATATACAACAAAAAGGATCTATACCACAAAACTAGGCTCCGGAATAAAGGAAAACTCC
This sequence comes from Lycium barbarum, assembly GCF_019175385.1. Taxonomy (NCBI): domain Eukaryota; kingdom Viridiplantae; phylum Streptophyta; class Magnoliopsida; order Solanales; family Solanaceae; genus Lycium; species Lycium barbarum. Next base: position 54,846,640 of record NC_083338.1, read on the forward strand.
AAAATAGCTGAATAGATATCCTAGGCTGGCGGATCTCCGAAACGAGCGTCTGTACCTGCGGGCATGAAACACAGCCCCCCGAAGAAAGGGGGTCAGTACGGAGTATGTACTGAGCATGTAAAGCATGAAATATAGTAAATAGGATCATACTGAGACAAGGAGTGCAGGACCCAGTGCAACAACCAGAAAAACCATAAAACTTACTTTTGAACATAAATCGTATGTGTCAACATCATACCCATATCATTATAGGATTTAATAATCATAGTTGGATAATCATATTGTATATAAGCATATATAATGTGTCCCGGCCCTCTAGTGAGGGGCTCGGTAAATAAAATCATCATATACATGTACATATAACGTGTCCTGGCCCTCTAGTGAGGGACTCGGTGAATAAAATGATCATATGCCATCCTGGCCGCCATCCCCATATCATCATGTCATCATATCATCATGTCCTGGATCTGCGCACGAAAACATGTCCTGGCCCGGGACTCAGTGAAGGATGTAACGGTAAGCACGAGCAGAGTGATAAGCAACCATATACATATAAATCATCTTTTGAGACTCAATAGATAAGTAAACTAATAAGCTCTCAAGTATCAGGATAACAATCATAATAAGTTCTTCTAAATGTCATCACGAACTATAACAAGGATCGTTTCAGGGATCATATACATGTATCAAATTAACATGAGATAGCTTATGAAATTCAAGTACACCTCTAATTATGGAATTCTTCAAGGATAGGAACTTCTATACATCATATATTAGTCAATCATATAATAGACTCGAGACAATAGCTTGACTATCCTGAAAGTTTTAACATCAAGAACGAATAAAAATCATGAGTCATGCTTGGAACTAGAGAGTAGAATTACCCCAAGGCTCATATCACATCTTACTTACATCTAGGACATGCCAAAAGAAAGAAGGGATAGGCTTTACATACCTTTAGCGTTTAGTCGTAATACAACTCGTACACGCTGCCCAATAGTATTTTATCATATATTAAGATATCAAAACTATGATTAGTCTACGAGGGAATTCAATACGTATTCTAACGTTAATAACCCCTCTCTAAACAATTAGACGACATTTCGTTCGTATTCAAACCAACTACTACCACAAGCCAATATTGCTAGTCATGCATTCAAGTATCAACCCGAGACTATTTAAACATGACTCGAGGGAACTCCGGACAGCCCGTACAATATTCAAAACAACCCAACCAATATATCAAACAACCCGCAATCTTCACACTTGACAAGAACAACAACACATACTTTCTTCCAATTCACAAATCCTATCAACAACCACACGTTTAACTACATCATTAGACAAATACAAGAAACTATATTAACTTTACCTTAGTTTCTACCTCAGCCCACAACGAGTACAACAACAATTTGGACCATTTAAACTTCATCCTTACGGTAATGTTTGTAACGACAACAACAACCAAAACTTCAATTAAATCAACCTACCAATACCATTTAACACAGCCCCCCACACGGCTTCAACATCAACATACATGACTTCATAAATTTCATCCATAACTACACATTACAACACTCTCAATTCACCCTTAATACATGTAAAAGAGGGTTGAATCTTACCTTAACAAGTTAGCTTCTCAATTTGGCGAATACGTAGTGAACCAAAACGTTGCACCTTCTTGTTATTACAATGGCTAATTCTCACTCTTATGACCTTCAATTTACCTAGAACACCTTGTAAAATTAACTTGAAATCAAAGCTTGAGAGCTTGGCTTCATTCGGCCATAGCCGTGCTCTCCCTCTCCCTATCCTTGAGTTCCAATGTTTGTGATTGTGGAAATGAATTATGTTGGTCCATATTAGTCATCATATGAATATTTATATGGAGTTTGTGGGATGAACACGTGTCCCACCCAAGGCACAGGCCAATCAAATTTGGCCATGCCATTGTGGGGTCCACACGGCCCACTAAGTGCTTAATTAATGAAGTGGTTAAATTTTTAATCCCACTTAATAATCTAATCATTGTTAATAAATCCCCAATATCCAATAATATTTTTTCTATACCAAATAAAATTTATAGGCAACTTGTGCCTTGAACAAAAATCGGGAGTTAAAAGTCTCTACCTCGTGCCCTAAAATAGTCTTGTCTTTAACTTGTCGCGTTTAGCTTAAAATATCCCAATGTACAAAAATACGGGGTATAACAGAAGTCCAGGGATCAATCCTTTCATCTCCTCCATCTTTGAACCAAGCTGCTTGAAGGGTCCCTGAGTCTGTGAAGTGTAGCCTCATCCTCACCCTCCCCGAGGCTTACATCGAACTAACACCCTCATCAACCTTCTTTTTCTTGCTCTGGATAGAAAAACCATATCCCTTCACTTTCAGAGGGTTGAAGTCAATGTTTGAGTCAACCCAATCATCTTTATTTATCTGCGGGACATCTGCCTCTTGGCATAGGGAGGTAATGAGAGTGGGGAACATCTAGCTCAGACACAGATCCACCACAAACTCCCTCCACTCTTGGATAACATGATGACCCACATTTACAGGAACATCATCTAGGATGCAAGCAATTATGAGAGCTCGAAGGTAGGTAATATCGGTAGTGTTACTCGAGGGGCATACCCGTCGAGAAATGATGTCCAGCCACCTCCTGGCCTCAACAGTGAAATTGATACTCTTGATTCCAATCCTTTTATTTACCCAATGGACCGACCTTCTCTCCTTCTCTGCTACTAGCTTCGACACTAACCAAGCCCTGTTACCCTCGTAGTCTTTCTCAGCCATGGCCTCCACCGGATGGTACTCCAAGTAGTGTTGGGCATTGATCACCTTAGCCCTAATATTCACCACGGTGCCCCGAATAATTATTTTCGAATCCGGAGTGGACAAGTCTACCGTTTGGAGCATAGCATAAAACTCTCTTACCCAAGTTTCATTTGATTTGCCGGGATCAGTGGTGCAGCAATCCCACCCAATTCTATATAACCGATTATAGAACTCTGGGGCACATCGCTCTACCTTGTTCATGTTAAGCCCCTTCTCAAATAGCAACCCCTCCTTTGTTTTGAGCCATGTTTCCAAATTTCGTACCTAAATCAATCGATGAAGTTAGTTTCAGCAATTACGCCAAGTCAAGTGAATAATTACATGTTTTACAAGCTAGGGAAACCAGCAAAAATAACCCCAGTTACGTCAGTGCAAGGCTACTATTTTTCGCCAATTTGGTGTAGGCTTTGCTGCAGTGGTAGTAGCACCGCTGTAGTGAGACCACAGCTGCGAAATATGTCCGCCAAGGCATACACGATCTGCGATAGCATTTGGTGAGATGCGGGGGAGCTCTCCCATCCGCTTAATATCCCTACCCCCTTCATCCGCGCCAGTTCACTATTGTGCGCCATGGCGGAGTCGCGCCAGAGGATCTATTTCTGTCGTGACGGACTCATCGTCCCCAGTGAAACAACCCAAAAATGTTTAAAACATTTCCTCAACTTTTGGACTCAAAATCAGTGTTTTACTCACTGATCGGCTAATATTCAAGCATACATGATCTTTAAAGTTTATGGAAAATGATATCAAGCAACAAACACCCCCAAAGATTTCAAAGGAACTAACCTAACTACCAAGAACAACCCACCATAATTTTCGAGTTTCTCACCTCAAAAATTGAGCAATTCTAAAGCTTTACGTAGTGATGAAACTATTTTGACGCTAAACAAGTCACAAATTTTGGATCCTCCCCCCCCCCCCCCCCCACCAACCCATCAACCCAAGGCTATTAGGCATGAAGAGTTCAGATTAGTAGTTTCCTATTTATTCTAAAGTTGATAGAAACGATTATATACCTTGATTGAGAACTAGGGGAGATTGCATTGTGTTTTTCTCACCCTCTTTGCTAAAGCAATTTTTCCCTTTTGTTTTGTAGGATTTTCAAGTGTTTGGTAGAGAATGGGTTTTGAGTAAGGGTGAGGGAAGTGTTTATGTACTGAAGAGGGGAGTTGAGAAGTTGAATTGTTGTAGGAGTGGGAAAGAAATTTGGGTAGTGGGGGAAGTGGAGTGAAAGTAAGGAAGGTGAAAAATCACCCCCTTTGTATCTGGAATGTAGCGGAAGTGGACCGCCACAACGGAGATGTCGCCATAGCGACCAATCCAGCCGCTACAGTGGCTCATGCCCTTTTCTTGGATTTTCGCTTCAGCGCTTTGTGATCTGCGCCCGCGGGCGGTATTTCCCTGTAGCAAGACTTATTGTTCCCTTGGCCAGTCGAGAGTAATTGTTCCGTTTTAACACAACCCGGGTCTATTCCTAGTTGGAGTGTGACCCTAGTGAGCCTGGTAGGTCATTAAAAATTGATACCCCGTGATTTCATAAGTTAGTAAGAATCTTTAAATATTTTACCTCGTAGAGTGTGTTCTTAATTTGTATCCGTAAATGGACGGCCCCAATCCTTTTGCAAACAGGATCTGGCTCGTAAACAAAAGCTAGAATCAAAAAGTTCAGATGTAGGATTGTGACATTGACCCTGATTATTTTTTGGTTACATGTTGTGTCGACCTGAATCTCCTCTTTTCCGTTCCACGCCATTCGAGGATGAATAGATGTTTAATTGGTATCAAATTTAACGACCTATTTGACCGTTACCAACTTTCCTCTACTTGAGTCCTAATCTTTCTTGATCAGTTGTGCCGGTTAGTTGTATGCAAGGGATTTTCAGCTTAAGTATACCCATAGTCAAGATAGAAGGAAATTAAAAGTTGAGGGGTGGAGTGCTGCAAGGGGACCGCCCCAGCGAATCATTACTGGCTATACTGGCTATTCGCGACCTAAGGTTTCCGCCCCAGCGGATTCTATTTCCGCCACGGTGGAAGAGACGGACCACCTCAAGACTGCCCGCACAGTCTTTACTTCACCGTAGCGGTTGCTCGCTACAACAGTCCCTTGACTGCCACAGTGAATCACTCTAGGCAGACCTAGAATATAAAGTTCATTTCGTGTGTTGACCTCATTTTCACCCAATTCTCAATCCAAGCCGCCATTTGGGGCATTTTTATAGCAAATCTCGTGGAACCTCGGGAAAAGTAACATCTAGGCCTTATTTATTCCAACTCTCTTGAATCTCTTCCTTTATTTGCTAAGTTTCGATTATAGGTATTATTAAAAATTGTGATTTTCTAACTTGCAAAACCTTAGGAAGTAAAATGGGTTTCTTCACTTAGAAACATGGCACTTTCGAAGGAACTTTTAGATTCCTATTCTAGGCTAATTAACCAACCCCAAATCCGATTTCTTCTACTATTTTGCAAATGGGTTAAGTCTTGGATTTTCTTGAAATTGGAGATTTTAAGGAAGAATGCAATTTATGACTTGTTTTGGTGTAGATAACCATAAGATCTAGATTATTAGTCAATGGAAACCTAGAAAACCTAATTTGAGAAAAAAGTTCCTATTTAAACCTTGTGGGCTCGGAGTTGTATTTAGATTCTCTAGATTCTTAACGGGTATGTATACCTTAATCCTTGACACTTACTTACTCGGATTCCTTTCTATTCCTAGACCTTTCTGCCTCATCTTCCTTTTCGGAAATGGAAGGTGAAGATCAAGTGAATGTTCGCGGCACCTGCTCGACCTCGAGGTAGGTTACGGCTTACTTGAGTTAGACTCCGATTAGGATTTCATATATGTACAGTAGAGATTGATGAAGAAAGCATGCCTAGGTCTACGGACATGGTGTTTGGATGGATAGTCCTAGGTTGGTACTGTTATGTGTGGATTGTCGCCTCGTGATTCTTGTTGGGTGTCTTGTTGGTTGTGAGTGTTAGTGACCGTTTAGCATGAATGAGTCTGTGTCACATTATTTGAATTCTATTGATGATTCTAGCTTACCATATGGTTAGACTTTGGTAAGCGAAGCATATGTAGAGTTAGTGATTATCGGTGAAAGCATGTTACACATTTGGGTATGAAGTTAGGATGGATTACCTAGGTTGGCACTGTTGTTTGATTGTGGGCTTGTTTCCTTGTGGTGATCTATTGGCTATTTTACACGTGTGTGATATTAGACTTGATATTTAGTCGCCTTATCATGATTGTGAAACTACTATCCCTCATTTATTGGGTGTTATCTTAGATAGAGGACAAAACTTGACTTATTAATTTTGAGATATGTGTCCATGTGTGTCATGACCCAACCCCGTAGGCCGTGACTAAGTACCCTAACTAGGCACTCGTATACACTCCCGTTAGTTACATGTTCAGTCCACAACAAACACCATATGGGACTCATAACGACCAAACCATGGTCTCAGATTTGTCGCATAATTATTCATATAAAAGCAAGCCGACAAGGTTGCCATCACATATCAATATCATATGCAAGCCGACAAGGCTGCCATCACATATCAATATCATATGAAAGCTGACAAGGCTGCCATTATAGACGAACATCATACCACAACACATCGTATAGACACAGCGGAACAGAACCCATACACAACCCACACATATGTCTGCAGACCTCTAAGAGTATCAACCGTAACGTAACATATGACGGGACAGGGCCCCGTCGTACCCCTGGATAACCATATTCATATATATATATATATATATATATATATATATATATATATATATATATATATATATATATATATTCATATATCATGAGATTTGTATTAGAGGTCTAAACTCCGGAACAATGGAGTTCACCAAGATAGCTGAGTAGGAGTCCTATGTTGAAGGGTCACCAAACCGATTGTCTGTACCTGCGGGCATGAATCGCATCCCTCCCCCCCCCCCCCCCCCCCCCCCCCGAAGAAAGGGGGTCAGTACGGAAAATGTACTGAGCATGTAAAGAATGAAATACAGTAAACAGGATCATAACTGAATAAGGAGTATAGGTAACGAGTACAATAACCAGAATGAAAATACTTGTTTTTGAAACATAACTCATGCATGTCAATATCATATATCATATCCGGCCCCTTTATGGAACTCGGTGAACATGGTCGCCACCCCGTCTCTGGCGCCATAACACAGCATACTCCAGAATATAATATAACTCCGTAACACAGCATAACTCTGTAACACAGCATAACACCATAACATAGCATAACACCATAACACAGCATAACACCAAATACATATATATATCGTACCCGACCCTCTAGTGAGGGACTCGGTGAACAATGCAGTGGAAGTGTGCACGATAACATACCCGGCCCAGGACTCGGTGAAAGATATATTGAGGTATGCACGAGCAGAGTAGTGAGAAACTATATGCAGTTCGAAACATTTTTAAGGACTCAATAGGATAGTCAACACAAACCATCGTTCGCAATTTCAAATAATAGTCATACCATATACCTTTCGGATGTCCCTGTGGATCATATCAAAATGGAACTTTGAAATCATGTGTACATATCAATATATAAAACAAAACATAAGTTATGGGAATCAAGATCAATGGCCATCCTAGTGGCTCTAAGAATAGGAATTTCCTTTGGAATCGTATATATATCGTATATTCATTTCACAACGATCATGCCAAAAAGAAAGAAGGGTTAGCTTCACATACCTTTAGCGCTTATTCGTCACACAATATGTTTACGCTGCCCAATAATACATCAACCTATATTAAGATGCCAACAACTACGTTTAAGTTACGGGGAGATTCAAAACGAATTCTAACGTTAGTAACTCCTTTCTAGATGTTTAGACGACGTTTTCTCTTGTATCCAAACCAACCACATAGAACCAATCCAACATCAATAGTTATGTGTTCAATACCAATCCGGAAAGCCAACATAATATCCCAAACAACCAACATTCGCAGCATGCAATAACGATTCACATACGGCTACTACATTCTCAAGTTACTTCTAATAGTTTGTAGCCTTAACGTTTGCATGTAACAACTTATAACAGCCTATCCAACACAATGCATAATCTTAATTATCATTAATCTCACAAGCTCAATAAGAATAACAACAACGTGTAAAAACAATCCGCACATTACAACACCCAATAATAGTCTACATACGATTTTGACACGTCCAATTTATTCTTGTTAGTCTATAGACATAACATTTCGTCGAAACGATTCTATAACATCCAAACCACTATGACAACATGATGTATATTCTTAACTATAATTAGTTTTTCCAACTTAGCCAAAAAAACACGTCAAAAACAGTCCCTAACCAACAACATGTCCAAAACAGTCCCTAACCGACAACATAAAAATGTTCGGAATTCTTGCAAACGTTTACGAACATACTAAGCAAACCACATATGATTCTTACACATTATTTCATGTCTTCTTTTCATATAATTTCAGTAAGTTATGACCAGATATCCACACGACAAGTACAACATCAATTCATACGCAACTAAGCTACATCGTCATCTCTATAATCCTTACAACAATTCACAAACGACTTTGGTTTCAGCTCCAACCATTAAACACCTTCATTTCCATCATAAAATTCATGACAATAACAATCAAAATATCAAGTACAATCAGGTCACTAACTTCTTACAAAAACAGTCCATACACGGTTTCAACATGCTTCAACATCACTCACATAAAATCATAGATTCAATTATTTTCATACTAACACAACTTCACTTTTAACCTTCCAATTCTTTTCATTCCTTTTTACCATGAGATCTATGATAGTAACAACCATATTTATTAAATAACATTAGTTCATTAATTCCACAAAAACAGTCCCCTCGGCCACATAGTCATTCCAACACCAACATTCATGATTTTATGCATGCGATTCATGTTCATCAAGTTACAACCATACTTCAACATCAACACCTATAACCTCATGGTTAATATCATGTTCCCACATCAACACACCTTATTTAATGCATAAAACTTATATTTACACATCTACATCACCCTTAATACATGAAAAAGAAAGTTAGATCTTACCTTGACAACTTGACTTCTCAACTTGGCTAGAGTTTGTGAATTGAAATGAAAATGGTTCTTGTTGCTCCAATGACTATCTTCACGTTTCTAGGGACCTTATAAAGGGTTGAAACACCTTGGAAAATAATTTTTGGATCAAGACTCAAGAGCTCAAAAATATCTTTCTCTCTCTAGGTTTAGGTTTTCTTTCTTTGTGTTGTGTAGTTGAAATGAATGTATTTTCTGATCTCCTTAGTCCTTATTTTGTTAAACTGTGATGCCTACAAGGTGGCCACATGCTCCACTCATGACATTGAGCCACTCAAATAAACTTTACACTAAAATTCTAATTCTTTCCCTTCAACTTTCGGCTAGCCTCTTGGCCGAGGCCCCCCTCTCTTTTCTTCTTTCTTTTCAATTTTTTACAAGACAATTCCATGTGTGGTGGATGATTCATACACTACCCTTTGTCCATTGCAATCATACAAGATGAATGGTCAATATTTAAATATGAAATGATTCCTCCAACATGTTATGTCTTCATAAAATAATGCATGCCTTCATTATTCAATTGCATGCTTCAACTTTTTCTCCTCCAATTTTCAGCCATCTTGGCCGAATATTACATGTATATTTCATCCAATTTAATTGTCCACAATATAATGAAAGTGTAGTGGATGAATCAACATTAAATGCATATGTGTATGTCTTCCATAATAGCCTTGTTTTAGATGACTTTGAGTCATCTTTTGTGTATTGCACGTTGGTGTTCCTTCTTGGTTCATGGTTGTCACAAAATTTTAATTAACACCACAATTAAGTAGTTCCTAATCTCCAATAACATTTTTATACTAAGTAAAATTTATAACCGATTAGTTCTAGTTTAGAAATTAAAAATCCGAGGTTTCTATCTCATGTCGATTCCTTCGCGAATAGCTCGACGTATAAAATACGGGGTCTAACGTTCTCCCCCCCCCCCCCCCTTAGGTCATTCGTCCTTGAATGTTGAATTTGGTCCCGTGACGTTCTATACGAATTTTGTGGAAGTCTCCCTTATCGTTATAACATATAGTTCATCAGGAAATTTATATAATCAAGTGAGGAGTTTGAGTTACCTGTAGGCGTAGAGAACAAGTAAGGATACTTGTCTTTCATCTCCTCATCGGCTTCCCAGGTCATCTCTTCCCTATTGTTGTTTCGCCATAATACTTTAACTGAAGCCACGTCCTTAGTTCGTAACCTCCTAACCTGCCGATCAAGTATGGCTATAGGCTACTCCTCGTAGGATAATTCCTCTGTTACTTGGACATCATCTACGGGGAATACTATGGAAGGATTGCCTATACATTTGCGAAGCATTGACACGTGAAAAACTGGATGCACTGCTTCCAAATTAGCCGGTAGGTCTAACTCGTAGGCAACCTGGCCTACTCTACGGACAATCTGATAAGGTCCAATATATCTCAGGCTTAGCTTCCCTTTCCTGCCAAATCTCATAACACCTTTCATGGGTGACACTTTCAAGAACACCCAGTCACCAACCTGAAATTCTAAGTGTCGACGTCGATTATCTGCATATGATTTCTGCCGACTCTGGGCTGCCAGTAATCTCTCCTGAATAAGCTTCACTTTATCAACGACTTGCTGCATCGCATCTGGGCTGATTAACTTAGTTTTACCAACATCAACCGAAACAATAGGTGACTTGCACTTCTTGCTGTACTAGGCCTCATACGGTGCCATCTGAATACTAGAATGGTAGCTACTATATTAGGCAAACTCGATAAGTGGCAAATAATCGTCCCAGCTACCTCTGAAGTCAATAACTCAGGCCCACAACATATCTTCTAGCGTCTAAATACTACGCTCGGCCTGTCCGCCAGTCTGAGGGTGAGATGTTGTACTAAGACTCACTTGTGTCTCCAATCCCTTCTGGAATGATTTCCAGAAGTTAGCTGTAAACTGAGCTCCTGTGTTTGAGTTAATAGATGTGAAAACCTCATGAAGTCTTACTATCCCATGAAGTCTTACTATCTCCTTGATATGTAACTTCGCATAGTCCTCAGCTGAATAAGTAGTCCTGACTGGAAGAAAATGGGCTGATTTTGTCAGCCTATCCACAATAACCCATATAGAGTCATACTTCAGTGGAGCGCGGGGTAAGCTTGTAATGAAGTCCATATTCTGGAATCTTCCGCATCATGTGTCACTCCTCGACCTTCTTTTTAAAAGATTTTAACTGTCATTTTTGCTTCTAGCTCTTGATCTCAATCTTTAGAGTTGGCTATCAAGTAGCGCTGGAGCTTCCTCTTATAGTAATTCTACGTAGTCTCTCTGTGATCTGACTATCATTAACTGGTATAATTCTGAAAGAATTTTTTAATCTGACATCTAAATTCACCGTCTTCTAGTAATCAGCTCATTCTGATCGTCTTACATAAACCATTTCACAATTTCCCTTAACCCGACTTGTAACCCTTTAGGCATATTTTATTGCCTCTTTACTCGGATTTTCGTCTTTAGTTTTCCTATTACACATTATGCTGGAATCTTTACAAGAATACGCGAAGGCGCTTAAATCAGCCTGAGAAATACCTTGGCGTCGTTTCATCAGTCTTTATGCATACCTTACGTTCTTCTCTTATATCTTTCAATTGATATCAGGGCTCAACTATGGCTTTTGCCCTCAGTACTAATTCTATCTCGGTACTTTGGTTCAAACCATCTTACACCTTTCCTTACTGTGTCCAGAATATCGCAACCACATTGTTATTACTGAATCCTTACTTTTCTTATCAAGTATACAAATATTTGTAGGTTGCATAACCTTCCTGTACAACTCGTATAAAGTACATCCAATCTTAATCATAATCCTTCCTTCTCCTGGTTCATTCTGCTTTGCATGACTTATTTGTATAAAAATTCACTTGTTGTCTATCTTGTCATACTTCTTTCCCTTTCTTTATTCACCCCTTAGATTTTCTTGTATCCTACTATAGGAGATTTTCTACCCTTTCTCCTTTTGCTACTTATAAGTCACAATATTATTAACGAACAACTCCATTGCCAACATCTTAGCCTCTAATCTGGTATAGCATTGCTATCCTTTATAATATCTCTTGTCATATTCTTTCTTTTCATAAGCATCCACTTTCTAATGTCATATTATCCAAGGTCTGTACAAATAATTCTCAGTACTGCCTCAGATACCATCCTGACTTCTATCCATTTATTGTTGGCTTTCAGATCTTACTAACTTGTCCCAGCGAGGGATCTCACTTAAGGTTTAAGCATTCATATTAAATATATTGTAGTGTCCATTGTTTCCATCTTACACTTGCATTTCTCTTATCCGCTTCCCCTCTTAAGGGTGTACTTATACCATTTTCTGTTTATATCCTGCTCTATGTCCCTATTTCCAATCTCAAATTCATCTGATCCCTTTTTCAATTCTCTTGGTATCCTGTACCATATCCATGTATTTCTTTATAATTTATAGCTTTGATTATCCACGTTCAAAACCTTAACAAAAATCATGAAGCGATGAGAGCCTTTCTATATATATAGTACAAATCTTATCTGATAATCTGTACTCGAGTAATGCGACCAATGTAGCAACTCATCCAAGGCCACATTCCACTATTTCCGAGGTGAGGTCGTGTACAGGCAGTACTCCTTTATGCCCTTTTACCCTTGTGTGTGCCCCGTACCGAGTTCTAACTTACTCAAGATCGTATCAGATTCATTTTAATGATAGCCTTATCTTATCACCTCATCATCGTACTACACCTTTAAGTTCATAAATATATATTCCCCTTTCGTTCCATACCCGTACTCAATTAATTATGTCTATCTTAGGTGCTTCCTTTAGAATTCCCTTATCATTTCTCCTGCCCATGTCTATCTTTTTATTCTGTGCACGAAGAATCTTATGCTACCTCTGTACCCTTCGGAAAACATCACTTGTGCATAACCCTTTTCTTATTTTCAAAGCGTATTCTGTCCATCCCTGTTTATTCTTGTCATACCAGTCATTTCTTGGCACTCATTCTACGTCGTTGCTCATCTTTCTATAACTTGGTTTATCACAGTTCCGTCACTTATAGTACTCGTGTCCTTGGCGACACATGTCGTGACCTATTACCACCTTGTTATCTCGCTTCCTTTTTATCTCCTTCTTTCAATTACTCTTTCTTTTCCCGTACACGTTATCTTTTCCGTTATCATATAACCTTTACTCTAAACTTTCTCTACAAAACTTGATAAATCTTTCTTATTCGTTCTATAACTCGCTTTTCCATTTCACACTTACCTTTATATTCTAGTCACATAGGTCACGTCATATCTTTTAGTCGCTTCCTCACTAAGCTTCATTCATTTTCATAATAATCCTTATTTTATTCACTTTATATCTTGTTCGTATTCGACATCTATAGTCAATCTTATCCTTTAATCCCTCACAAGCTGTCTTTCCTCACAATCTGTCTTATCAATATATTCACATCCGTCACAATTCTTTTTCTTCTATACTCTTGTCTTAATCATACTATTACTTCTTTTAACTATATATTCGTCATAATTTATCCCTGCTTATCAATTCAGTCGGTACCTCATATAACACCCTATTAAGATTTGCTAGCCTTTTCTAAATCATCTCTTATTATCACAAACCCTTCCAAATTGCCCTAGCATTTCCTTTTTACTATATTGATATCGATCTCATAATTACTATTACCATCAATTCAACGATTAACTTATTTCTCGCAGTAAACTACATTCACCACTTAGTCAACTCTTATCATTACCGTTGACACGACCTCTCAAAACATATTACGAACTAATATCTCATTCCTTTTATATTTGTGGGAAAAGTTTAGTAGAGTTCCCTCTGTATTTCTTACTATCCCAGAACCTGCACGCAGGAAATACCAACAATGCCTTACAGGACCAACATTTATAGGTATATATCATATCGTATCATAGCCACACAGGGCTCCCAATATCAACAACAATATGAAAATGATGAACATACCTCGTATGCCCAACTCAAACTGCACCTGTTATACTTTCCTGTTTACTTTTCTCTTTCAATCTTTAACTTTACATTTCAATCGTACTTCCATACCTTACTTGACATATATCTTTCGTACCTTTGCTTACCTGCGTACTTTGTAACTTCAAATATCATCAGCCACTTTCTTCTGTCGATGCCGTTCTTCATCTGAAATCAAGGGTTAGTATAAGGAATTTCATTTCCTATGGATTGGGCTCTATCGTACGATCTCAGATATGAAAGAAAGGTAAAATCCTAAATATCTTGTAGCTTCCTGTTTATAGATGTGGTGCACAACACACCGATAAACAAGACTCTACTAGACACGGTCTGTAGACACTCCGAGGATGAACTACTCTGATACCACTTTTGTCACGACCCAACCCCGTAGGCCGTGACTAAGTACCCGAACTAGGCACTCGTATACACTCCCGTTAGTCACATGTTCAGTCCACAACAAACACCATATGGGACTCATAACGACCAAACCATGGTCTCAGATTCGTCGCATAATTATTCATATAAAAGCAAGCCGACAAGGTTGCCATCACATATCAATATCATATGCAAGCTGACAAGGCTGCCATCACATATAAATATCATATGCAAGCCGACAAGGCTGCCACTATAGACGAACATCATACCACAGCACATCGTATAGACAGAGCTGAACAGAACCCATACACAACCCACACATATGTCTGCAGACCTCTAAGAGTATCAACTGTAACGTAACATATGACGGGACAGGGCCCCGTCGTACCCCTGTATAACCATATTCATATATATATATATATATATATATTCATATATCATGAGATCTGTATTAGAGGTCTAAACTCTGACTGTCTGTACCTGCGGGCATGAAACGCAGCCCCCCCCCCCCCCCTTGGAAGAAAGGGGGTCAGTACGGAATATGTACTGAGCATGTAAAGCATGAAATACAGTAAACAGGATCATAACTGAATAAGGAGTATAGGTAACGAGTACAATAACCAGAATGCAAAATAATTGTTTTTGAAACATAACTCATGCATGTCAATATCATATATCATATCCGGCCCCTTTATGGAACTCGGTGAACATGGTCGCCACCCCGTCTCTGGCGCCATAACACAGCATACTCCAGAATATAATATAACTCCGTAACACAGCATAACTCCGTAACACAGCATAACACCATAACATATCTTAACACCATAACACAGCATAACACCAAATACATATATATACCGTACCCGGCCCTCTAGTGAGGGACTCGGTGAACAATGCAGTGGAAGTGTGCACGATAATATACCCGGCCCGGGACTCGGTGAAAGATATATTGAGGTATGCACGAGTAGAGTAGTGAGAAACTATATGCAGTTCAAAACAATTTTAAGGACTCAATAGGATAGTCAACACGAACCATCGTTCGCAATTTCAAATAATAGTCATACCATATACCTTTCGGATATCCCTGTGGATCATATCAAAATGGAACTTTGAAATCATGTGTACATATCAATATATAAAACAAAACATAAATTATGGGAATCAAGATCAATGGCCATCCTAGTGGCTCTAAGAATATGAATTTCCTTTGGAATCGTATATATATCGTATATTCATTTCACAACGATCATGCCAAAAAGGAAGAAGGGTTAGCTTCACATACCTTTAGCGCTTATTCGTCACACAATATGTATACGCTGCCCAATAATACTTCAACCTATATTAAGATGCCAACAACTACGTTTAAGTTACGGGGAGATTCAAAACGTATTCTAACGTTAGTAACTCCGTTCTAGATGTTTAGACGACGTTTTCTCTTGTATCCAAACCAACCACATAGAACCAATCCAACATAAATAATTATGTGTTAAATACCAATCCGGACAGCCCACACAATATCCCAAACAGCTCACATTCACAGCATGCAATAACGATTCACATACGGCTACTACATTCTCAAGTTACTTCTAATAGTTCGTAGCCTTAACGTTTGCATGTAACAACTTATAACGGCCTATACAACACAATGCATAATCTTAATTATCATTAATCTCACAAGCTCAATAAGAATAACAACAACGTGTCAAAACAGTCCGCACATTACAACACCCAATAATAGTCTACATGCCATTTTGACACGTCCAATTTATTCTTGTTAGTCTATAGTCATAACATTTCGTCGAAACGATTCTATAACATCCCAACCCCTATGAAAACATGATGTATATTCTTAAGTATAATTATTTTTTCCAACTTATCCAAAACAACACGTCCAAAACAGTCCCTAACCAACAACATGTCCAAAACAGTCCCTAACCGACGACATAAAAATGTTTAGAATTCTGGCAAACGTTTACGAACATACTAAGCAAACCACATATGATTCTTACACATTAGTTCATGTCTTATTTTCAAATAATTTCAGTAAGTTATGACCAGCTATCCTCACGACAAGTACAACATCAATTCATATGCAACTAAGCTACATCGTCATCTCTATAATCCTTACAACAACTCACAAACGACTTTGGTTTCAGCTCCAACCATTAAACACCTTCATTTCAATCATAAAATTCATGACAATAAAAATCAAAATATCAAGTAACATCAGTTCACTAACTTCTTACAAAAACAGTCCATACACGGTTTCAACATGCTTCAACATCACTCACATAAAATCATAGATTCAATTATTTTCATACTAACACAACTTCACTTTTAACCTTCCAATTCTTTTCATTCCTTTTTACCATGAGATCTATGATAGTAACAACCATATTTATTAAAGAAAATTAGTTCATTAATTCCACAAAAACAGTCCCCTAGGCCACATAGTCATTCCAACACCAACATTCATGATTTTATGCATGCGATTCATGTTCATCAAGTTACAACCATACTTCAACATCAACACCTATAAACTCATGGTTAATATCCTGTTCCCACATCAACACACCTTATTTCATGCATACAACTTATATTTACACATCTACATCACCCTTAATACATGAAAAAGAAAGTTAGATCTTACCTTGACAACTTGACTTCTCAACTTGGCTAGAGTTTGTGAATTGAAATGAAAATGGTTCTTGTTGCTCCAATGGCTATCTTCACGTTTCTAGGGACCTTCTAAAGGGTTGAAACACCTTGGAAATTAATTTTTGGATCAAGACTCAAGAGCTCAAAAATCAGTCAATATTTAAATATGAAATGATTCCTCCAACATGTTATGTCTTCATAAAATAATGCATGCCTTCATTCTTCAACTGCATGCTTCAACTTTTTCTCCTCCAATTTTCAGCCATCTTGGCCGAGTATTGCATGTATATTTCTTCCAATTTAATTGTCCACAATATAATGAAAGTGTAGTGGATGAATCAAGATTAAATGCATATGTGTATGTCTTCCATAATAGCCTTGTTTTAGATGACTTTGAGTCATCTTTTGTGTATTGCACGTTAGTGTTCCTACTTGGTTCATGGTTGTCACAAAATTTTAATTAACACCACAATTAAGTAGTTCCTAATCTCTAATAACATTTTTATACTAAGTAAAATTTATAACCGATTAGTTCTAGTTTAGAAATTAAACATCTGAGGTTTCTATCTCACGTCGATTCCTTCGCGAATAACTCGACGTATAAAATACGGGGTCTAACAATGTGTGGCACGATTGATTTGATATGTTATCATTGATCATTGACATCATGCATAACACTCTGTCACGACCTAAACTGATCGGCCATGACTAGTGCCCGAGTTGGACACTCGTATACGAACCTGTTAGATATAATTAGACTGATACTAAGGACAATGTGGAAAATTTGCAAAAACATGCTGTAAACTCATAATGCCATATATCAGAATGAACCCTTCTCCTGAGGAGGCACAGTTAACCAAACATAACAAAATATGCAAGCCGACAAGGCTGCCACTATACGCGGAAATATCCAAAACGAATTACATCTGTATAGCTGACCAAACCATATATACACCCACATATTTCCATAGACCTCTATGAGTATAACCGTGAAATATGGCGGTACAGGGCCCTGCCGTACCCCTGAATATGCATATGTCTATGTCAAAAGGATCTGTACCAAAATGACTCAAGCTCCAGAACAATGGAGCTCTCCAAGCAGCTGAACAGAAGTCCTAGGCTGGAGGATCACCAAACTGAGTGTCCCTACCTGCGGGTATGAAACACAACCCCCGAAGAAAGGGGTTCAGTACGAAAAATGTACTGAATATGTAAAGCATGAAACACAGTGGTGAAGGTCCTGACTGAATGAAAAGATGACATGAGATAAGTATGATAATTAAGGGATACCAATGCATATGTACCTTATGTGGTGAGTCATGCATATATATACGTTGTATACCGTACCCGGCCCATTATGGGACTCGGTTATATAAATATATACCGTACCCGGCCCTTTAGTAAGGGACTCGATTATGTAAATATATATCGTACCCGGCCCTTTAGTGAGGGACTCGGTTATATAAATATATACCGTACCCGACCCTTTAGTAAGGGACTCAGTTATGTAAATATATACCGTACCAGGCCCTTTAGTAAGGGACTCGATTATATAAATATATACCCTACCCGGCCCTTTATAGGACTCGATGAAAAATAATATGTACCCGGCCCATTATGGAACTCGGTGAAATATAATACGTACCCGACCCATTATGGGACTCGGTGAAATATAATACATACCCGGCTCATTATGGGACTCGGTGAAATATAATACATACCCAACCCTCTAGTGAGGGACTCGGCGAAATATAATACGTACCCGGCCCATTATGGGACTCGGTGTAATATAATTCGTACCCGACCCTCTAGTGAGGGACTCGGTGACATATAATACGTACCCGGCCCTCTAGGGAGGGACTCAATGAAATATAATACGTACCCGGCCCTCTAGTGAGGGACTCGGTGAAATAATGCAATGAAAATGTGCACAAGTAATAGGAGCAATCATGTACAAAATGAATCATCATTTGGGATTCAAGAGAATAATCAGAATGAACCAACACTTGAGAATCAAAGACAACTGTCATGTCAAGTACTACTGAAAACTAGAGTTCATTGGAGTTATGTATGTTCGTCGTTCGCTCATTTTATGTAATTCATGCCAAAAAGAAAAAAAGGGATAGCCTTACATACCTTGAAGCTTATCTATTTTTCCAACTTCTACTTATTGAACTCGCAAATCTTTTCTTACTAAAACAACAATATCTTCGGTGTTCGCCTAGAATCCAAACCAAAATCCACCTCCAAACGATACCACAATCACCACTGCGCGCTATCCGCACCTAAACTAATACTCCGCCACTTGAAAATCACTCAATTCTTGATATTCTCACACCCTCAATTGTTTTTATTTTGGGGGAAAATCCCGTTAAAAAAAGGGGTTTTACCCTTTATATAGGGGGTCAAATTTGGGTCGGGTCACTGTAGCAGTACTGTAGCACGCGTTTCTGCTTTGTCAGCCGAACTTGTAACGTCCATAATTCTCTACTCAGATGTCCAATTGGCGAGTGGTTTGTTGTGTTGAAAACTAGACTCATAGAACTTCATTTTAGGCTTTTGTTTTACTTCAAACCCATCATATGTTAAGAGATATTCTTCCCTCGAGTTAGACCAAAATTTTCACACGAAACTTTACCCATTCTTCCTCCAAAGTCGTACTACTCCACTTCTTCCACTCATTTCCTTATAGGACCCTCCGGTATACCTTATATACATCCTTCACTCATTAAACATACTTAATAATGCTTGCTCCTTATATTCCAAAGTGGTTTTACTTAACCATAACTCAACGTACTTATGTTTTAAATTTGATAAGTGCTTATTCGAAGATACGGGGTGTAACCTCCTTCCCCTCTTAAAAACATTTGTCCTCAAATGTTGTAGTGCGCCGATCCTCAATTTCCTCATTGAATTTTTTGTTCAATTACCGTATGCTTATATTATAATTTGGTCAGCTTCGTCATGTTCTTTCTTAGCTCTTTATCAAATTCATTTGTGAGTCGTACAACCTTCAATCCTCATGTATACAAGTCAGCTAGTATTCCATTCTCATTCTATCTTCATTCCTGTGGTTTAACTGGCCATGCCAAGGCTACTCGTCGTCGTCTGAGTGTCCTTCCTCTTCGTTCCTTATTTCTTTATTAACGGATAACTCTCTTGCTCGAATACAATACATTCTTTTGTTGACTCCTCCGATGCTATCTTGGATATCCCTACTTGTACTTGTTGAGCTTAGATACGTGCTAGATTATCCCCTCGTAATTCATCAGCCAAGCTTTCTGATTCATCATAAATTTTCTTATACTAATGTCTCGTTGCTTCTTCAGCGTTACTCTGCTACTGACAAATCCTTACTCTTAATGGTTACGTTTCTTCAACCATCCATCTTAATTCCTTTCCATGATCAGTTATAACCATATCCTCAATACTATTTCTTAAATACGTATATTCCTAATTGATACACCTTGGAAAATCCCCCGCATATGTATAGTGAATGAGCTAACCAGGGGCATAGCGTATGCGATGTTTTGATGAGTAAGAAAGAGTATTAGATAACCCTCGACGAGGTTCTAAAGGCATTCGATGCAAGGAAAGAAGGCTGCTAAGGAAAGTGAACCATATGTTGTGTAACAGACAAAGAATGCCGAGTAACGATTTGGTGATGGTACAATGATGTCTTATAGAAGGGTAATGATGTCCCTAAGATTGATATTGAGGTGTTAAACAAGTGCCAAGAAGGTTCCATAAGGATCGGAGATCAAACGAGACAACGAGAACGAAAACGGAACCCCTAGGCATTATACGGTTCAATCTACGGACCGTATAATTTATACCAGCCGTAGATTTGGCCGTATAATTGGAAAAAGAGAGGACCAGCCTCTGGACCAAATGTACGCCAGTACATACGTTCCGTATAAATAGTACGGACCGTATGTTGGTCCGTAGAAGTTGGCTCGGCCAGCTTTTTAATTCACTTAAGGGATCATTTTTCATTCCATGTTATTTCACCTCTTCCACTCTCCAACTCAAGAACACTCTAGAATATTCTCCAAACCCTTCAATCACAAGAATACCAAGGAAATCAATGATCAACAATATCAAATTAATGAAACAAAGTGTGTGAACTAGATTGGAAGTCATCTTCTTCAAGAAATCCCAAAAGAGGTGAAGAAGGGTTTTAGTGCTAGAGGAGTATTATCATTCAAGACTTGTTCAACCATCACTCAAGGTAATTTTCATGACCTTTTCATGATGTTTAAGGTATTGGAAGGTTAAGATACCCGAATTATAGAAAAGCATAGCAAATGGGTCATTCAAGAGTGAATAGTATCATGAGTGAAGGGTAATTGAATTGAATCAAGAATGTTAGGGTGTTGTGAGTATGAATGCGTTATAAATGACATGTAAACCAGGAGATAAGTGTGATACATGAGAATAATACGATAGTGAACCCAAAACCATAAATGTGAAGAAAATTGGAGAGAAATGGTGGATTTTGCCTAAAGTATATGAATGATGATTGTTGTTTGCGATATTGTGAGTCGTGTTGTAGATGATTGGGAGTTGAACTAAAACATGGGAAAAGTAGTATAAACAAAGGAAATGCCGCCCAATTTTCTCTAGAAATAGTAGTGCGTTCTTATGGCTAATTGACTAATGTTAGTACGACTCCTCTTTTGAAGGTAGAGGCGTAACATCGAAGGAGAACAAGCGAACGCTAAATTGCTTAAACGAGAAAGGTATGTGAGGCTTAACTCTTCTTTCAAAAGGCATGAATCCTTCAATCTTTCTATAATCCTCCTACAAAATGACGCTTATGAGTCCTTTTACATACTAAATCACCTATGAGCATGATGACGATGTCAATAAGCTAAAGTATAGAGATTCAAGGAATTGTGACACGAACACTCGCCTTATGTCTTATTTCCCTTCGAGGCGAGGCATGATACTCATGAATGTCCATAATACTATCGAGGGTTCACGACCTTACGTCACTCCGACATGGTGTGGCTATCTTAAAGCCTAATATATGCCCTTAATGCTAACATTTAATATGATGACAAGATAACGAATAATGCTAACCCTTAATATACTAAGAATGATAACATGAGGCTATGGCATGTGATGTGTATGATTGATGTTGTGATGATACGATTCCACCGCGCCTATATAGCCAGGCATGTCACCGCTAACGCGGGCTGCTATGATTCCACCGCGCCTATATGGCCGGGCATGTCACTGCTAATGCGGGCTGCTATGTTTACACTGAGCCTAGAGGGCCGGGCATGATCACCACTAGTGGGCGGCATATGAGGGTTACCCGAACGCGGGTGACGATACAGAGGATGATGTGACGATACAGATGATGATGCGATGATGTATGGGATGTGCTAACATGTATACTATGATTATGTAAAATGTGACATAAGTAAGTAATATATTTTCCTATGACATTGTGCAGGTTATATCCTTGCCTCTTGACTTATGATCTTTCTATTATGCTATTTATTTCATTCCTGCCTTACATACTCACTACAATATTCGTACTGACGTCCTTTTCTTTGGACGCTGTGTTCATGCCCACAGGTAGACAGGGAGAAGATCTCGCTCTGGATTCTTAGAGGCTGCTAGCTGACTGAAAGCCCTCCGTTGTCCCGGAGGTGCCTATGATGATCCTTTTGTGTACAATTGTAGATGTCATCTCATAGAGGCTCGTAGATACTCGATGTGGGTCGTGCGGTTTCATGGCAGGGTCATTGTGTGTGTGTGTATATATATATATATATATATATATATATATATATATATATATATATATTATTTTGCTAGCCTAAGGGCTCATGTGTATAAAAGTACTTTGTTTCTAAATGAAACGGTTTCTTTTTATAAATTGAGCATGAATTGGATAATTGATTGTTAATAAGCCTGAGAAGTAACAGTACGAGTGGTGCTCGATGGTTAGCCCCGGGTACCTTTCATGGCCCCTAGCCGGGTCGTGACAAAAGTGGTATCAGAGCAGTTCGGTCATAGGAAGTGTCTACGACCCGTGTTTAGTAGAGTCTTATTTATGGTGTGTTGCGCGCCACATCAATAAACAAGAGGCTACAGGGCATTTAGGAAAAATGACCATCTTTCTTCTGTGATATCGTGCGATAGAGCCATTCATAAGATTTTATCCTCCCTAATAGTGTGTTATGATTTCAGAATGCTGCCGAAAGGAAACATGAGTGCCCGGGAGTATAGCATACAATTTAATTCCTTGGCTAGATATGATCCGACTATGGTGATTGATATGGGAGATCGGGTACATAGATTTGTGAGTGGTTTGGGACCGCATTTATTCAGAGATTGTCTGACGGCTTCCTTGCAAGACGGGATGGACATTTCCCGGATACAGGCCCATGCTCAGAATTTAGAGGGGCGACAACAACAACGAAGGGGTGATCGCGACAGTGATAGAAGGCAAGGCAAAAGGGTCAGATCTATGGGTTCAGGCAATGATTATAGAGGGGGATCAAGGCAGATTTATTCCCGACACTCAGGCCAGTCAGCGACTAGTGCACCTCCCTAGTTTGCAGATAGGGGGTTTGATCGCTCTTTTCCATCGGGACAGGGTTAGAGCTCGAGTGTTTGGGGGTGACTATAGTCGGAGGAGACCACCAGTTCCACGATGTAGTCGGTGCCACAAATTACATCCAGGGCTTTGTCGTCAGGACACCGATGGTTGCTATGTTTGTGGGCAGATGGGGCATTTGATGCGAGATTGTCCCTCACGGTATGGTAGAGGTGGGGTTCAGCCCACAGGCTCAGCCGCCGGTTCTTCATCAGCACGCCCGGCAGGGCAGACTACTCAGATGATAGCAGGCCAAGGTAGAGGTCGAGGGGCAGCATCTACTTCAGGTGCCACTCAGCCCCATGTGTATGCTTTAGTGGGACGACAGGATCTCGAGTCCTCTCCGGATGTAGTCACAGGTATATTGTCTATATTCTCTCGAGATGTGTATGCGCTGATAGATCCGGGTTCTACATTTTCTTATATTACTCCATATGTTGTCGGTTGTGTTAGGGTGAAACTCGAGTTCATTAAACCCTTTGAGGTACTCACTCCGGTTGGTGAACCCATGATAGCAAGACAAGTATATAGAAATTGTTTCGTTGTGATATGTGATCGTCAGACCCAAGATGATTTGATTGAGCTAGAAATGGTCGACTTCGATATAATAATGGGTATGGATTGGTTGGCTTCGTGCTATGCAAATGTTGATTGCCGGACAAAAGTGGTTTGATTCCAATTTCTGGGAGAGCTCGTGCTTGAATGGAAGGGTAATGCAGTATCGCTAAAGGGTAGGTTTATTTCCTACCTTAAGGCAAGGAAGATGATAGCCAAGGGCTATATTTATCACTTAGTTCGGGTCCATGACACCGAGGCAAAGCTGCCAGCTTTCCTGTCAGTCCCAATAGTAAATGAATTTCCAGACGTATTCCCAGATGAACTTCCAGGTCTTCCACCAGAAAGAGAAATTGATTTCGCCATTGATGGATTGCCGGACACAAAGCCTATTTCTATTCCTCCTTATCGAATGGCTCCGGCAGAATTAAAAGAGCTAAAGGTGCAGTTGAAAGATTTGCTTGAGAAGGGATTCATTAGACCCAGTTCATCACCGTGGGGAGCACCGGTCTTGTTTGTGAGAAAGAAAGACGGCTCTCTACGAATGTGTATTGACTATAGGCAATTGAACAAGGTAATGATAAAGAACAGATATCCTCTTCCAAGGATTGGTGATTTGTTCGATCAATTACAAAGTGCCAAGTGGTTTTCAAAAATAGATTTGAGGTCGGGCTACCATCAAGTGAGAGTTAGAGAAGCGGATATTCCTAAAACGTCTTTTAGAACGAGATACAGACACTATGAATTCAGAGTGATGTCATTCGGGTTGACTAATGCTCCGGCTGTATTTATGAACTTGATGAACAACGTATTCAGGCCTCTTCTGGATCTATTTGTGATAGTATTTATTGATGATATTCTGGTGTATTCTCGCACGGAATCAGAACATGCAGATCATTTGAGAATTGTTCTTGGCATTCTTCGAGCCCGAGAATTATATGCAAAATTTTCAAAGTGCGAGTTTTGGCTGAATTCTGTGACATTTTTGGGTCATGTTATTTCTGATGAAGGTATCCTAGTCGAGACTCAGAAAATTGAAACGGTGAAGACTTGGCCAAGGCCTACGACGCCGACAGAAGTTCGTAGTTTTCTGGGTTTGGCAGGTTATTATAGAAGATTTGTAGAGGGCTTTTCATCTATCTCATCCCCATTGACGAAGCTAACCCAGAAGTCAGTTAAATTCCAATGGAATGACGCTTGTGAGCGTAGTTTCCAAGAGATGAAAAACAGATTGACCTCAGCTCCAGTTTTAACACTTCCAGAAGGATTAGAGGGCTACGTGGTGTATTGTGACGCTTCGGGTGTTGGATTGGGATGTGTATTAATGCATCATGGTAAGGTTATTGCATATGTTTCGAGACAACTGCGGAAACATGAAAAGAATTATCCAACCCATGATCTCGAATTAGCTGCGGTCATTCGTGCCTTAAAAATGTGGAGACATTATCTGTATGGTGTGCACGTTGATATCTATACAGATTAAAAAATCCTCTAGTACATTTTCAAGCAAAGGGGGTTGAACTTGCGACAGAGGTTGTGGCTAGAATTATTAAAAGATTATGATGTTAACATTCTGTACCACCCAGGGAAAGTGAATGTAGTGGCCGATGCCCTTAGCCGCCGATCAATGGGCAGTTTATGTGAAGTTCCTCTGGAAAGGAAAGAGATGGTTCGAGAACTTCATCGATTGGCTAATCTTTTGATTCGGGTGATGTAGATGTTAGTGTCAAAGATTCCACAGTTTCATCCCTGGATATGGAAGTGAAAGAACGGCAGTGTGAAGATCCTCAGTTATGTCGATATAGAGACGCATCTCATGGGAAAGAAAAGTCCCCGTTTAAAGTTTCTATTGATGGGATTCTTAGATACCGAGGAA
The DNA here is from genome assembly GCF_019175385.1 of Lycium barbarum. Taxonomy (NCBI): domain Eukaryota; kingdom Viridiplantae; phylum Streptophyta; class Magnoliopsida; order Solanales; family Solanaceae; genus Lycium; species Lycium barbarum. The sequence continues at coordinate 54,872,697 of NC_083338.1, forward strand.
GGTTATGTGTGCCGAATGTGGCGGGTTTGAGCCAACGAATTCTAGAAGAAGCACATTGTTCTCGATATTCTATTCACCCGGGTTCAACCAAAATGTATCACGATCTCAAGATGATGTATTGGTGGGATGGTATGAAGAGAGATATAACAGAGTTCGTAGCACAATGCCCAAATTGCCAACAAGTAAAAGTTGAGCATCAGAAGCCGAGAGGTTTATTGCAAGCAATAGAAATACCTACTTGGAAATGGGAAGTGATCAACATGGATTTCATTGTGGGACTACCTCGTTCTCGTGGTAAATGTGATTCGATATGGGTGATCGTGGATAGGTTGACGAAAGCAGCCTATTTTCTCCTAGTTAAAACCACGTACGCAGCAGAGGATTATACGAGGTTGTATCTTAAGGAAATTGTGCGACTCCATGGTATTCCATTGTCTATTATCACAGACAGGGGAGCACAGTTCACAGCTATGTTCTGGAAGTCTTTTCAAGAAGGTTTGGGCATGCAAGTGAAGTTTAGCATGGCATTTCATCCACAGACTGACGGGCAAACCGAGCGTACCATTCAAACTTTATAAGATATGCTACGAGCGTGTGTACTAGACTTCGGCGGTAGTTGGGATGATCATTTGCCGTTAATTGAGTTCGCATACAACAACAACTACCATTCTAGTATACAAATGGCTCCGTATGAAGCATTAAATGAAAGGAAATGTAGATCTCCAATCGGGTGGTTCGAGATAGGAGAAGTACAATTAGTGGGCCCTGAATTAATCCAACAAGCAATAGAAAAAGTCAAGGTGATCCGAGATCGGTTGTTGACAGCCCAAAGTCGCCAAAAATCTTATGCGGATAACCACCGGCGAGGCTTGGAATTTCAAATTAACGATTGGGTATTTTTGAAAGTTTCACCAATGAAAGGGGTGATGAGATTTGGTAAGAAAGGGAAGCTAAGTCTGAGGTACATCGGACCCTACAAAATCATCCGCAAGGTGGGACAGGTAGCCTATGAATTGGAATTGCCTTCGGAGCTTGAATCAGTTCATCCAGTCTTTCACGTCTTGATGCTCCGCAAGTGTGTTGGAGATCCCACAAATATTGTCCCGATAGACGATGTGCAAATAACGGAAAAGCTAACTTACGAAGAAGTGCCCATTGCTATCTTAGATAGGAAAGTGAGGAAGCTCCGAAATAAAGAGGTAGCGTCGGTTAAAGTATTGTGGCAAAACAACAATCGGGAAGAAATGACTTGAGAGGCAGAAGAGAAGATGAAGTTCAAGTATCCGCACTTATTCCAACCTCCAGGAGAGACCCAAGATGAAACGCCGACAATATAAGGTATGTATGTTTTATTTTTATGCTTTTGGTCGTGTGTGGCCATAGATATGTTGCTATTGTGATGTATCCCTGTGAGGCGATGATATTATGGGTTGTTGTGACCGGTTGGTAGTGCCAAGTTACAGGGGAAACTCTGGCGAAATTTTCGTAGACTCTCGAGTGTTTAACATTCGAGGACGAATGTTCCAAAAGGGGGGAAGAATGTTACACCTTGGAAAATCCCCCGCATATGTATAGTGAATGAGCTAACCAGGGGCATAGCATATGCGATGTTTTGATGAGTAATAAAGAGTATTAGATAACCCTCGACGAGGTTCTAAAGGCATTCGATGCAAGGAAAGAAGGTTGCTAAGGAAAGTGAACCATATGTTGTGTAACGGACAAAGAATGACGAGTAACGATTTGGTGATGGTACAATGATGCCTTAGAGAAGGGTAATGATGTCCATAAGATTGATATTGAGGTGTTAAATAAGTGCCAAGAAGGTTCCATAAGGATCAGAGATCAAACGAGACAACGAGAACGAAAATGGAACCCCTAGGCATTATACGGTCCAATCTACGGACCGTATAATTTATACCAGCCGTAGATTTGGCCGTATAATTGGCCAAAGAGAGGACCAGCCTCTGGACCAAATGTACGCCAGTACATACGGTCCGTATAAATAGTACGGACCGTATGTTGGTCCGTAGAAGTTGGCTCGGCCAGCTTTTTAATTCACTTAAGGGATCATTTTTCATTCCTTGTTATTTCATCTCTTCCACTCTCCAACTCAAGAACACTCTAGATTATTCTCCAAACCCTTCAATCACAAGAATACCAAGGAAATCAATGATCAACAACATCAAATTCATGAAACAAAGTGTGTGAACTTGATTGGAAGTCATCTTCTTCAAGAAATCCCAAATGAGGTGAATAAGGGTTTTAGTGCTAGAGGAGTATTCTCATTCAAGACTTGTTCAACCATCACTCAAGGTATGTTTCATGACCTTTTCATGATGTTTAAGGTATTGGAAGGTTAAGATACCCGAATTATAGAAAAGCATAGCAAATGGGTCATTCAAGAGTGAATAGTGTCATGAGTGAAGGGTAATTGAATTGAATCAAGAATGTTAGGGTGTGGTGAGTATGAATGCGTTATAAATGACATGTAAACCATGAGATAAGTGTGATACATGAGAAGAATACGATAGTGAACCCAAAACCATAAATGTGAAGAAAATTGGAGAGAAATGGTGGATTTTGCCTAAAGTATATGAATGATGATTGTTGTTTGCGATATTGTGAGTCGTGTTGTAGATGTTTGGGAGTTTAACTAAAACATGGGAAAATTATTATAAACAAAGGAAATGTCTCCCAATTTTCTCTAGAAATAGTAGTGCGTTCTTATGGCTAATTGACTAATGTTAGTACGACTCCTCTTTTGAAGGTAGAGGCGTACATCGAAGGAGAACAAGCGAACGCTAAATCGCTTAAATGAGAAAGCTATGTGAGGCTTAACTATTCTTTCAAAAGGCATGAATCCTTCAAGCTTTCTATAATCCTCCTACAAAATGACGCTTATGAGTCCTTTTACATACTAAATCACCTATGAGCATGATGACGATGTCAATAAGTTAAAGTATAGAGATTCAAGGAATTGTGACACGATGTCCCTAAAATGCTAATGATGTTGCTATTATTAACACTCGCCTTATGTTTTATTTCCCTTCGAGGCGAGGCATGATACTCATGAATGTCCATAATACTATCGGGGGTTCACGACCTTACGTCACCCTGACATGGTGTGGTTGTCTTAAAGCCTAATATATGCCCTTAATGCTAAGATTTAATATGATGACAAGATAACGAATAATGCTAACCCTTAATATACTAAGAATGATAACATGAGGCTATGGCATGTGATGTGTATGATTGATGTTGTGCTGATACGATTCCACCGCGCCTATATAGCCAGGCATGTCACCGCTAACGCGGGCTGCTATGATTCCACCGCGCCTATATGGCCGGGCATGTCACTGCTAATGCGGGCTGCTATGTTTACACCGAGCCTAGAGGGTCGGGCATGATCACCACTAGTGGGTGGCATATGAGGGTTACCCGAACGCGAGTGACGATACAGAGGATGATGTGACGATACAGATGATGATGCGATGATGTATGGGATGTGCTAACATGTATACTATGATTATGTAAAATGTGATATATGTAAGTAATATAATTTCCTATGACATTGTGCAGGTTATATCCTTGCCTCTTGACTCATGATCTTTCTATTATGCTATTTATTTCATTTCTGCCTTACATACTTAGTACAATATTCGTACTGACGTCCTTTTCTTTGGACGCTGTGTTCATGCCCATAGGTAGACAGGGATAAGATCTCGCTCCGGATTCTTAGAGGCTGCTAGCTGACTGAAAGCCCTCCGTTGTCCCGGAGGTGCCTATGATGATCCTTTTGTGTACAATTGTAGATGTCATCTCATAGAGGCTTGTAGATACTCGATGTGGGTCGTGTGGTTTCATGGTAGGGTCATTGTGTATATATATATATATATATTATTTTGCTAGCCTAAGGGCTCATGTGTATAAAAGTACTTTGTTTCTAAATGAAACGGTTTCTTTTTATAAATTGAGCATGAATTGGATAATTGATTGTTAATAAGCCTAAGAAGTAATAGTACGAGTGGTGCTCGGTGGTTAGCCCCGGGTACCCGTCATGGCCTCTAGCCGGGTCGTGACACTAATGTTCCATGACCATATTTATTATTCCTCGTAGCAAGATTATATATTGCAATGAACAAATAATCATAGTTCGAACTGGTCTATATCTCACAATATCTTCGAGTTCTTGTCAAACCCTCCCTTTAATTCCTTTGCCTCAAATCTTGCAATATAACTTATAATTATAAAGTTAGGGAAATTCTCACTTTACCACCACTTCTTTTCAAACATCGGCATGGTATACTTATCCTTGACTTCCTTATTCCAGTGATCACTTAGTTAGCTGTCATTTCTTGTTGGCTTTCCGGTGTGTCCATTCCCATCTGCGGGGCATAAGCTTACGCTGATGGTTCATATAATTCCATAATACATACCCTTATGCTCAATATGGTTAGTGACCCGTGATATACTTTATAATTTCTGGTGATGTTGCTGCCTTTCTATCTGCACCCACATCGTTTTTCCTCTCTTTAGAGATGGCCACACTGCTTGTCGTTACTCCTTTTGTTAAGATTCTCATATTTTTCCTTTAATATCAAGATTTTCTTCCGTTGTAACCCAAAGTGTCCTTTGTACTCATCATCCATTTCATCATTCTCTTTGTAGTTAGCTTGCAGAGCTTTCTTACTCTTTTTATCACTCTTTAGGATACGTCACTGCCTATTTAGGTGCGGCACAAATTTCCCTGGTCTAGATATATCATATCTCACACCCGCATGAAATATTCGCTTGATCAATTTTAATTTCTTTTCATACCTGCTTTGTGGTATGCTTATCTTTAATTTGTTTCTGCTCCCTGTTAATGCATTCTTGATATGCCACTACGTCCCAAATTTTGGCCTCCTTAAGCTAACCTCTTTCTTTCTTTGGAATTTTGACAATGCCATACCTCATCTCAGGACTAGATCTGCTCTTCCCACCTTTTAAGGGTGTTCTTATACACTAGTAACTCCCGAGTATCAGTACTCATCGACTAACCTTAACGATCCTCTAACTCCTTTGGTCTCTTATAATACCGGAATTCGCTTTTCGTATAGCTTGACTTATTTTCCTTTCTGGTAATCGAGGGCTTTTCATTTGAACGAAGTGCTTATGCATTACAAATCCATTCTCGCTGCCTTCTTTAAGGCCCTTCTACTGATACTTTTTATGACTGAACATTTCCCAAATCAACGGGTTAATGGGGACAATGGAATCCATCAAAACATTTTACGGAACGTTTGGTCACACTTTGCTCTTTTTATCCCTCATCTTCCTCCACAACTATTATCACTGAAATTCTTCTTACTTTGAGTTTCCGATCTCACTTTACGTCTATAGTATATCATTGAGAGTTAATGTGCTACACTCTTCCACTTCCACTATCAATCCTTTCATTCACTTAGCTCACTTATCTGAAATTTTCCTCGACTACTTATTTGTGTCGCACCTATGCGTTGTAGTTCTTCCAGTGTTCTGCCACTTCTTGTTCGTGTAGTGAATTCCTTGCATATATACTCTCTTCTTTCTTCTCCTTCCTGCCACCAAGGCTAGTCCATACTCATGAATATTTCCCATACATCCTTCTATTTCGTTTATAATCGAATCTCGGTATTCCTTATGATCATCCTATGTCATTGATGTACTACCTCCCGGTTAGCTTTTAGTTCATTATCCTCTCGCTTGTCCTTGATGATTGCTCAATTTTCCTTTTCTTCTCTTCTTCCTCTCTCCTCTCCTTTTGACCAGCCCATTAGTGTACCTTTCTTGCTTTCATCCTCAAACCTTCCTTGATTTCCTTCCTCCCCAAGCGCCCTTCTCCACTTGTTATTTTATAGTTCATGAAATATTCCTTTAAACGTGCAAATCCGTTCTATTTTTAAATCATCTTCTAGGGAAGCTTCTCCGTTTCCGAGGCAACCGTGTCAGTATGACTACATATTTATACCTTCATACACCTCTCGAGAACTGGAAATCTCTTAGTATCGTTGCAAGGCCTGATCATTATCTCTCTTACTTCACTCCCCTATTTGTGATTACTATCCTTTAGTCCCACTTATCGAAGTCTGTTTTCTAACCGCACACATTCATCTTTTGTTTCACACTACCATACTTTATCCCTTTTGTATGCCTATCTTCAAATTTTATCAAAATAGTCCCTTGCCTTGCTCGTCGTCTCTCTTGGAAGCTTCACTCACTCCCCGTTTCTTACACTTTACTTTCTATATACTCACTTTCTTCCTTTCCCTGATGTTATTGCATTAGGACTTTCCAACTCTAACCTGTGGTGAAAATATCATCAACTTACCTTGTAACATCTATCACTTGAACTTCACTACCCTGTTCGATTGATGCCTTCAGTATACCGCAACGTCGGTTCCTGGGACAGATATACCGGTTGGCGTAGACACAAATGGGATGTCATACACACACACACACACACATACACACACACACACACACACACACACACACACATATATATATATATATATATATATATATATATGTTTACTAACGCCTCGCTTACAAAGTACTTCCCAATACTATTCGAACTCATCCTAACTCTAGAGCTGTGGTGCACCTTTATTCTCTTTGCCGGTCTAGTCCACCTCATCCTTCGCGATCTTTTGGGGTTTCCAACCACTCCGCATACTCCAATATCCCTTAGGCTACTCTAGCTTCTCATCTATCTCTTATGTCTGAATTTGTTGGACTCTTAATATACTTCCTAGGGGGTCACCCTAGTATTACTCTCACCCCAGCACGTTTAATCTTGGGGTGCTAATGGGATCCGGTGCGTTAGTGCTGGTACGATCACATCCATCCTACTGTGTGACCTTTATCGCATGACCTAAAATAAGTTGAAGTTCTAACGAGACCCAATAAATTCTCGTAATGCATCTCCCTCTGGATTAAAAAGGATCTCTTACTCTTCCGACTAAGAAAATGTTATTTTGGCCTTTGAAATCCTCAATAATCACCTTCAATCTGCATGTATGACTACTTTTCATCCAAACTTTCAAGATTCCCAATGGTGGCGAAAGCATCTTAATCGCAGTTACTAATAAATACTTCGGTTATTGGTCCCTTAAGGATTTTCGCTCATCGCTATTAAGTAATAATCTACAGTAAATGTACACATATAGGAAATTTCCATAAAAGTCTGATATACCTGTAGTCGATCGGTCCTTAGCCTGATCTGTGGGCTATAGAGTGGAGTGTGCTCTTCATCCTTGTCTTCCCACCGTCTACTAGTCTGGCCTAACATAATGCTGAAATGTAGGAAAAATCTAGATGTGCCAAATTCTGTATTTCCTCAATTATGTTTTTGTCCACAAGAGTCTCGTGAACCCTTAAACGGGTCTTTGTCATATGATTTCTCAGTCGGGTCTCCTCCTACTGGAGCCACATCCTCCGATGGGTCCATCTCAATGGAATAGCTGATGTTATTTCTTACACCTCTTGACATCCTCGATCCTGAGTCGACGGGTCATACAGGTCTGATGTCCCCCTTCGGAGCCTCACTTACGCTCCTATTAACTGAACTTGTCCTCTTCTCCAATATAATCCTGCAATTTAACAAAAACCGTACAAAGAACGATCTTTCCTATGATTCGGCTATTTGATCTTTCTGTACTTGAGTTGCTATTTCTGGACTGTGTCTGTAATGGTATTTGCTCAATAGGGTAATTTTATATAGTATCCTGAGTCCCTATGTTGTTCACCCTTATAGCGTGAGTTGCCCTGTTTATTTCGTTAATAAGGTGGTGTAGTCCCCTGAGGAGAGTAGGGATATATGAGTAGTAGGCGTAGACTTAATTTATATTTGGTCTTATAAAGGTTATTCCTATTGATGGCTTAAGGTTGTACATGTGAATCTTGGTTTGTGTTGATGTCAGTAGATTGAGGAGTATAAGTTCACACCTAGGCTTGGATGTTTTACTATATCTCTTGCGATAAAACCCGTATCTGTTGTGGATTGACTGAGTTACCACCTACCATACTGATATGTTGATTGCTATTGTTATTGTGTTCTCCTAATCATTGTCAGCCTATGATGCTTACTAGTGCGAGTGTTGTACTGATACTACTCTTGCTACACCCTATTCGGGGTGTAGAGTTGTTACAAGTTGAGTTCGTGGATTGGTAGCTTCCGAGGATTCTTCGGTGTCCATCTCAAAGACTTCTGTTAATTCTATTAAAAAAACAGAGGTTGTGCTCCATTGTATATTAATTATTATGTTGCAAATCTTAGAAGCTCTTGTACTAGTCTAGACCTAGTTTTAGGAATTGGTTATTGTAAAAGTATTTCTTGTATTATTTCTGATTTCAAGTGGATAATGGAAATTGTTAGTGTTGTGTTATTTGTTCTTATATTAAATGAGTGTTTCTGGGAAAAAGGTTTGCCTCCTAGGTGGGATTGGGGAGGTGCCCGCGCGATCCTTGATTTTGGTCGTGACTGAGAATCAGCATAGACACCCGTATTTAGTAACAGCTTATGCATGGGCAGATATACGACACAACATGCATTTCCAAGTTAAGTACTATAGCGGCCGTTTAGCAATTCACAAGCAAAAGGAAAGTAAAAGGGTGAGGGTGGCATACATACAAATTGAGACATAGCTTGTTAAGACCAGATAACCTTCCTCTTTCATACTTCACTGAGATCATGGAGGTTCCCATATGAGTGTGATTCAACAAAGAGGGACCCCAGCAACCTATGATTAGTAGTACTAGACTGAGTAAGGAAACTCAAAGTCTTTCCTAACTTTTTCCTAGCCCTAGGTAAGTCACTGCTTGCCTTATCACATCCAAGTGACAACTTCTTAAGTCTCATTTACACTTATATGACCATGTACCATGCCATTTTGTTTTATCATAAATGGTTCTTATCAGTCTAAATTATCATGCACATGTCCAATTTTTATCTTCCATTACTTCTTAATTGTGTCAAAATGTCAGTTTCCCATGACAATTAGTATTCCTTAGTCAGTTTCTTAGCATGACGTGTTGATATACTGTCACGACCCAACCGATGAGTCGTGACGAATGCCTGACCTCTATTGACCAAGCACCCCTATACTCATATCTAATCATCACTAAATAACTAGGTGGCCTATATGACTTATAACTGAACCATGCTGACTCATACAAGAACAACATCAAGAGTTATGCATCAGGAACTATCAACCAACTGTGCATGCATATATATACTGAGAAAAACAATGCAAGCCGACCAGGCTGCTACATATACGGTACACAAAAGAATGGGAGCCGACAAGGCTACATCACATACCAGCTATCTACAATTGTCTATAGACCTCTAATGGAATAGAAAACTGTAGAAAGGGCAGGATAGGGCCCCGCCATACCCATATATATACATGTACATCTCAAAATGGCATACCAAAATAAACTGCAGCTCTGGATCAAGTGGAGCGCACTGACTGTCGCTGAGTGGAAGTCCTATTGAGCTAGATTGCCTATCTCTCTACTTGAACCTGTGGGCATGAACGCAGCCCTCGAACAACATGGGACTCAGTACGGATAATGTACCAAGTATGTAAGGCATAAGATCAACAGGTACATAAGAATTATGAAAGACATCTGAAACATAAAAGCTAATCTCAACATCTGGATGCATCTTTGACTGAACATCTGTGAATATCTGCATAACTCTGTATAACATGAAGGTGCCTCTAAAGGCGTATGATATGCATAGGTCATAATATAACTGTTACTGTTATGGAACGTACAGACCGATCCATATATCATGTTAGTGCCGAGGAACGTACGGCTCGATCCATATATCATATAATAGTGCCGAGGAACATATGGCCTGATCCATATATCATCACCATCATCATCAATGTGCACCAGCTGATCAGGTGGTAATGTTTATGTAACGCCTATCCCTTTCCCTATACCCCATATACATATAATATACGCGTATATAATGCCTTCTGGTCGAGGGTCAATATGCACATGTATAATGAATGCAATGCATAAGTATAATGAGTAACTAGAACTCTCGGAGTGACATAAGGTCGTACTACCTCCGACTGATATCTTTTGGGCTAACATCATCAATATATGAAATCTCAGGACCCAATAACAGAAGGAACTATCATAACAATGAGTATGGGATCATCAAAGACTGAAGTACTCCTAGTGCTTCTAAGGGTAGAGTAATATAGAAGCTCATTTACACGTTTGTTCACTCATATTATAGGATCATGCCAAAATGAAAGGAAGGATAGCCTTAACATACCTTATTCGCTTTTCAAGCTAGCTATGCTACTATCCCGAGCTTTGACAAATCTACACACAAGACCAAGTACCAATTATTAGACTAGAACGTACTCATGCGCCAACCTTCATCTAGTTTACAACTTTACGCAATTCGGGTAGCATCTCCTTTGTAAACTTAATAATCCGTTAATTCCAATTCAACCCAGCATCAACAACAACATCAACAACAACAATATCAATTCTTACATATCAAAATATAATAAATTCTACTCCCAATCCTCTCCCAAAACAGCACTAGCCTTACTTTAACTCTTATTCAATTCATCACTTTCATAACGATATTTCCTTGAATTAAAACCACTAAAATTCTTGATAAATAAATCAAACGCAAAGGTAGGAATCATATACATACCTTGAAGGGACTAGAGTACTAAGATTCAACTTCAACTCAAACTTCCAAGCTCCACAACTTCAATGAAACCCTAGAAACAACCTTGTTCTTCACTAGCTCCGGTTTTACGGGGCTCGGATCTTGCTACAATTTAACTATTTTGATGGAAAATGTTGAGAGGAGATATTAAGGGTTTTTGTCTGGCTTGGGGAATGAAAATGATGAAAATAAAATGTGAGGGCCAAATATATATAGATGGAACTAGAAAGTTCCGGTGATGCGGATCGACGGACGGGTCGACGACTCGTCGGCGTGATCCGTCGACCTGCCACCTAAGGGTTTTGAGGAGGTGGCGATACAGTCCACAACGATGGCTCGTCGACGTGTCGACAGCCTATCAATATGGACTGGTTCTACAGGTTTTTTCCTGGGTCAATCCAACTCGCAACGATTCGATTCGTTTAACTTCTAATCCTGTCGTATTACAAGAAACATATAGTTATACTTTGGTACACGCGGGGTAAGGCACTAAATATCTCAAAAGCTCGGGTACGCATCTCCGTACTAAGGGTATGAACCACCTATAAGCCAAGGACTTTATTGCGATGAAAACGAGAGGTGTAACATATACACTCTTTAAAGCCAAGCAAGAAAACAACAGATCCCATAGTGCTTGAGCTACCTTAAGTACACATCATCATTTTCAAAATAGAGGCATTACCACCCAAGGAACATACACACACCCACAGCAGAACACTGATCAAAGTATGTGACATATTCAAGATCCAAATAGGCTATTTAACATTATCACAATACTTAATCTTTTTGAAGACAAGATTTGATTTAAATCACAGCATATTTGAGGCATGATAGGCTGATAACTAGCACTAGGTTGCATTAACCTCACAGTTTTAGCATACCGACACCTAGGAGTTTTAACAAAGATTTAACATCTATCTAGGCTGAACTTAAGTAGCCACCACACAGAAAAAACAACATGCAGACTTAGAGATTAATCTAGTTCAATGATTTTGTCAACATGATCACAGAAGCACAAGATTGGTTTCAACATAGGACATACTATCTTTAAGTAAGGTTGGACTAACAAGTCAATCATATGCAGACACGGAGGTTAGACTTGATCTTCCTATATCAAGAGCAACTACTAGATATGTTAAATAATCATATTCAAGCAGACTAACTAAGCAAACCAGCATATTGAGTTAACTTAATGAGCATATAGTAACACTAGAATAGAGCACTAAGACAGGTCCATATCTAAGCAAATAGTCATGTAGAAAAACAATGACTGAAGCATCAGATAAGCTTATAAGCATGTTCAGGACACACTGTGTAATAACCCGTTTGGCCGTTACCCAATTTTCTATAATTCATACCTTAAAACCAACGTGATTAGTTGTGGCGTTTAGTTGTGTGGGGGATTTTCTTATTGAAATTGACCCGTAGTCGAGATGGAAAGAAATTAAAATCGTGTAGGGCCACTAGGCCAAATACATCGCTACAGTAGGGGGATGGACCGCTGCAACGGGTTCGCCCCAGCGATAATGTGCCCGCTATAGCAGGCTTCTCCAATGTTTAAGAATCCGCCACAGCGGATATCACTTCCGCTACAGCAGAATGGTTGTTTGCCCCTGAACCCACCTTCTGTGGCATGTTTTACACCGCAGCGAACCCCGTGTCTGCCACAACGGACGAAGCAGGCCAAACCTAGTATTTAAAGATCATTTTGGGGTTTGACCTTATTTTTCTCCCAACTCTTCATCTAAGTTGCCATTTGGGGCATTTTCAGAGTAAATCTCACGGATGCTTGGGAAAGGTAACCTTTAAATCTTATCTATTCCATCTCCCTTGAATCTCTTCTTTTATTGGCTAAGCTTTGACTATAAAGGCTAATAAAAATGGGGACTTCCTATTTGTACAAAAACTAGGATGGTAAATGGGCTTTCTTGACTTGGAATCATGGCATTATCGAAGAATCACTTAGATTCTTACTCTAGGCTAATTAACCAACCCAAAATGGAATTTCTTTCTCTACGTTACAAATGAGTTAAGACTTGGTTTCTTGAAATTAGGGATTTAAAAGTGTTGTTTATGTCTTATGTTGAGATAGTTAACAATGGAATCTAGATTATTAGTCCATGAAACCTAGAAAACCTAATTTGGGGAAAAGTTTCTATTTTACCTTTGTGGGCCCGAAATTGTATGTAGATTCCCTAGAATCTTGGCGATTACAAATGCCTTAACCTTGACTCTTGCTTACTCGAGTATATTGCTAATCCTACACCCTTCTGTCGAGATTTTCGATTTGGAAATGGGAGATGAAGATCAAATGGATGTTCGTGGCATCTGCTCGGCCTTGAGGTAGGTTATGACTTACTTGAGTTAGACCGCGGGGGACCCATGGTGTCCATGTACCACTCGCTCTGAAACTGACCTCAGATCACGAGCCACAACGAGGCCACATCCTCACCCCCTGTCAAATGTGCCTTATTCAAGTCTAGAACCCAACATGAAGCACCACTCCAATGTAAGCATGATTAATCAATAATACCAATGCCAAGGAAGTGCAAGTCACAATACCATAAGCCACAACAAGACTCAGATAAATCAATTCAACAATAGCATGAAACATAAGAGCTATCTTAATCAACACAAAGAGTATATATGTCAACCCCTTCCTTCTAATAACACAACAAGTACATCTCATGGTTCAATACATAAAGTAACGGCGACAAGCCCACATAATCAAAATTCATACCAACCTAGGTAATATCCAACAAGACTTCATGCCCGAAAGCCTAATCATGCTTTCTCCCGTCAATTCTACTAAATATACAATCTACTAATCAAAGTCTAACTCAAGTAAGACATAACCTACCTCGAATGCAGAACTAGAACGCGAGCTACTCCACCTTCGCTTTCCCTTGACGTAATGCCTCGGAACACTCAAAGTCTAACAATTGTAACGCTAAGTAAGTAATAAGCCATCTAATTGGAAGAAGAATCGATTTGGGGAGGAATATCAAAAATACCCCTAACGAATCATATGGGTAAAACCAAAAACATAAGGGTGAAATTACCCTACCCTTAGTCCCAATAATCATAATCCTCAAATTCATGGGTTTCCAATCACTTTAGACCCTTCAATTTCATAATTTATTCAAAACCCCCAAATTTGGCTGAAACCCTAAGTCTCAAATAGATACTTGAATTTTTAGAATAATTCCATCCTAAAAGGTGTTAACAGTGAATTAAACAATAATTCAAGTCTCAAATAGATACTTGAATTTTTAGAATAGTTCCATCCTAAAAGGTGTTAACAGTGAATTAAACAATAATAACCAATTCAAGCTAAGGTTTCATGATTTAGAATTCTAGGTATTCAACCCACCATTTTTAGAACTTGAACTATCATGGAAACTTAAAGGGGAATGAAAATGAACAAGATAATGGTTTAGAACTTACCTTCAAGGATGATTCCCACAGGTTCTTCAATAATCGTCGCTCTAAGTTCTTAGGATAGGTTTTATGAGTGCTTTTACAAAGGAATTCGGACAATGGGATTCTGTTCTCGACATTCCTCCATAGCGGTCGCAAAGATCGCCATGGTGGTCCCGTAGTGGCGACCAGACCATCCGCTATCGCGGATAATCACTAAGCGCTAGTTTCTTGCCATGGCGGTCACACCAGAACCAGGAAAAATCTGATTTTCACAAGTCTTTCCCAAAATCCCAACATTAATCTGAGGCCCCGCAAACACAAAACAGATATGTACACACATGGCCTCGGAATTTACAACAGATGCCTAATTTACCAGGTCAACCCCCAAACAGAATAAAACAAGTTTCCAACCAACTAGCCAAAACGCAACCAAACGCCTTGAGAATAGAACCATCCACCTACCAAGTCATAATCGACCGTCCGGACCTCACGGAGTTGACAGAGTTCCGAAAAAGGTGAGTTTAACTATTGGTCAAATGCTTTCACTTAAGGATTCTAAATCCTTCAGTTTTCTCCAGACTCGCTTAAAGTCTCGGGAATGGATCAACAGGGTTAAAATGGTCAAAACGAACATAAAAAATGGGTCGTTACGTCAGTTACCAATTAAACAACCGTTGGTCCTCGAACGAAAAAGGAAGGAAGCAACAGGAAGGGTACCAGACTGGTGAAAAACTGGGCATATCTACTATGCATATCAAACTCGGACTCCCAAGTAGCCTCCTCGACCGGGCGATGCTTCCACTTAACCTTAACTAAAGTTATTTCTTTTGACCTCAACTTTTGAACCTCCATATCTAAAATGGCAACAGGCTCCTTCTCATAAGACAAATTCTCATCAAGCAAGACCGAATCCCAACGAATGATGTAAGAACCATCAGAATGATATTTTTTCAGTGTAGACACATGAAACACCGGGTGAACACCCGACAAACCTGGAGGTAAAGACAACTCATACGCTACCTCCCCCAAATGGTCAAGAAATTCAAATGGACTAATGAACATAGGACTGAGCTTGCCCTTCTTCCCAAACCTCATCACACCCTTCACGGGTTAGACTTTCAACAGAACCTGCTCCTCAACCATGAGCTCAAGATCTCAGACCATCCGGTCCATATACTCCTTCTGTCTACTTTGTGCCGCTAAAAACTTATCTTGAATCACCCAAACCTTATCCAACGACTCTCTTAAAATATCGGTACCCCATGGCCTCACCTCAAAGGCATCAAACCATCTAATAAAAGATCAGTATCTCCTCCCATAAAGAGCCTCAAATGGAGCCATATCGATGCTCGAATGGTAACTGTCGTTGTACGCGAACTCTGCCAAAGGTAAGAACTGGTCCCTATGACCACCAAAGTTGATCACACACACTCGGAGCATATCCTTGAGAACCTGAATCGTCCACTCAGATTGACCATCTGTCTGAGGGTGAAAAGCTGTACTGAGATCCAATCAAGTACCCAACTCGACCTGTAAATTACTCCAGAAATGGGATGTAAACTGAGGGCCTCTATCAAATATGATGGAAATAGAGACCCATGCAAATGAACAACCTCGCGGATATAGATCTGGGCCAACTTTTGAGCAGTGTAAGTAACCTGAACGGGGATGAAATGAGCAGACTTAGTCAATCGATCAACAATCACCCAAACTGAATCAAACTTTCCTAAGGTCTTTGGAAGACCCATAACGAAATCCATGGCAATCCTCTCCCACTTCCACTCAGGAATGGGCATCCTCTGAAGCATACCACCAGGTCGTTGGTACTCATAGTCAGAACAAAATCCATGGCAATCCTCTCCTACTTCCACTCAAGAATGGGCATCCTCTGAAGCATACCACCAGGTCGTTAGTGCTCATACTTGACTTGTCGACAATTCCCACACTTAGCAACAAAATCTGTAATATCTCTCTTTATCTGACCCACCAGTAGTGCTGTCTCAAATCACGATACATCTTAGTAGTACCAGGATGAATAGAGAATCTAGAACTATGGGACTCCTCCAAAATCATCCTAATCAAATCATCAACGCGAGGAACGCAAACACGTCCCCTGATCCTCAAGACTCCCTCACTATCAATCATGGCCTCCTTGGCCTTACCACTCAAGACTTTACCACAAATCTTGCTCAACCCTACATCCTTAGACTGCTTTGCCTTATTCTGATCCAGAAGCGACGATCTCGTCTCAACACAAGCCAACACTCTACTCGAATCTAAAATGTGAAGCCTCACAAAACTGTTAGCCAGAGTCTGAATCTCCATGGCTAAAGGACGCTCCGAAGTGGTCAATTGAGCCAAACTGCCCATACTCACTGACTTTCTACTCAAGGCATCAACTACCACGTTTACCTTTCCCGGATGATATAAGATGGTAATGTCATAATACTTAAGAAACTCCATCCATCTTCGCTGCCTAGAATTGAGATCCCTCTGAGTAAACACATGCTGAAGGTTGCGATGCTCGGTGAATACCTCAAAATGGACATCGTATAGATAGTGTCTCCAAATCTTCAAAGAAAATACCACTGCGACCTACTCTAAATAGTGAGTAGGGTAGTTCTTCTCATGAATCTTCAATTGTCTGGAAACATAAGTAATAACCTTCTTTTCTTGCATCAACACGGCACCAAACCCAGAACAAGAAGCATCACAATATACCACAAATCCTTTCCCTCCACAGGCCGTGCTAGAATCAGAGTTGTACTTAATAAAGTCTTGAGCTTTTGAAAGCTCTCCTCACACTCATCGGTCCACTAAAAAGATACTTCTTTTTTAGTCAAACAGGTCAAATGCGAAATAATGGAAGCAAACCCCTTCATGAATCGATGGTAGTAACTGGCCAAACCCACAAAGCTACAAATTTGTGTAACTGAAGTGGGCCTAGCCCAATCTCTCTCGGCCTCAATCTTCTTAGGATCAACCATAATCCTATCCTTTGATACCACATGACCTAAGAAAGATACAAACTCAAGCCAAAACTCACACTTGGAGAACTTGGCATACAACTCCCTGTCTCTCAAATAACCAAGAACAATCCTCAAGTGTTTCTCGTGATCCTCCCTACTCCTCGAGTAGACCAATATATCATGAATGAACACAATCAAAGGAATCCAAGTTTGGCTTAATAATGTCAATCATCGGGTCTATGAAAGCAGTTGGGGCATTGGTAAGCCCAAATGACATGACAAAAAACTTATAATGCCCATACCAAGTCCTAAAAGTTGTCTTACGAATATCGTCGGCTCGGATCTTCAACTGGTGATAACCTGACCTCAAATAAATTGTGGAAAACACAAAAGCCCCCTGAAGCTGATCAAATAGATAATCAATATGAGAAATGGGGTACTTATTCAGAATGGTGATTTTGTTCAACTGGCGGTAATCAATGTACATCCGCATAGTCCTATCATTCTTCTTCAGAAAAACCACAGGAGCGCCCCAAGGGGAGACGTTCGGTCTAATGAATCCCTTGCAAAGAAGGTCCTGAAGCTGCTCTTTTAACACTCTCAACTCGGCTAGCTCCATCCGATACGGCGGAATAAAAATAGGGCGAGTCCCCAGCTCCAAGTCAATATAGAAATCAATATCACAGTTAGGTGGCATACCCGGCAAGTCCGTGGAAAACACCTCTGCGAACTCACACACCATGGGGACTGACTCAAGCGATGGAACGTCAACACTGATATCACGAATACGCTATATAAGCCAAATAACCCCTATCAACTAATTTCTTGGTGCGAAGAAAGAAAATAATCTTCTTTGGGGAGGGACTCGGAGTACCCTTCCACTCAAGTCTAGACATACCCGGCATAGTTAAAGTGACAGTCTTAGCATGACAGTCAAGAATGCCAAGACTGTCATACATACATATATATATATATATATATATATATATATATATGCATAAGCCCTCACGGCTGCAAGAATGATATACAAAAATATACACTGATGTATTTATAAGACAACTACAACCCATGCATGCATATCTATGAGCCTCTACTAGAGTACTGAGACATAAGGACGGGACAGGACCCCGTCGTGCCCAAATATATACACAAAAGAATTTATTAACAAATGGCACCTCCGAAGTAGTGGAGTGCTCCTGTGAATCTGCTGATAGAGTCCTATGAATCAGTACAGCCTCCCTGTCAACCTGTGGGCATGAATACATCGTCCATAAAAATAAAAAACGTCAGTACGAGCAATGTACTAAGTATGTAAGGCATGAACAATAATAACATGTCGAAGAGATAAAGAAACCTAAAATAAGGAAACAACCTGCAACAGAATGTCTCTTAAGACAGAATCATGCATGCTAACTTATATCATAAACAACAGCATATCGAGTATGCGTATATAAGTTGCCCGACCATATAGGTACGGTGTGATCATCACTAGCCGGCGTCCAGGCCACCAGCATACGGGGTAAACATCTCATGCCGCCCACTAGTGGTGTCTGCCAATACCATCTAGACATGGTGTATATGCCGCCTATATAGGCACGGTGTAATCTCGTTATTATATACTTATCATAAAGCATGCATAAGGACTTAATAAAAACCTATAACTCTATCGGGGTGATGTATGGTCGAGAACCCCTGATTCCATTATGGAATAGTCATAATCATCATGTCTTACCTTGAAGGAACTAGCATTGTAAGGTGAGCCTGACAACAACGAATAACGTCAAGGAATTATATAAGGATCATTATATTCATAAGACTATCATATCATAAGCTTTAGAATGTCTAGACTTAGACTCATCATCATCATTGCCATAGTCATAACACATCTCTTATCTTTATCTCATGAGAAGCTCTTGTTAATCAAAGACTTATAGTTCACGAGATATGAGAGAGCTATGGAGGGATAAAGGAAGTCATGTTATAAGTATAATTCCTTAGAAGGGACTAGCCTTACATACCTTTATGCCTCTCTAGCCTTGTCGACTATACGTTTCCCTCCAAGTTCACTATTCTCATATTTGAACTCCATATTCTACTTCCTTCCTTAATCCAAGTCTTTTAACCATCCAATATTCTTAACAACATGAAATGATCACAAAACTCACCTTTGATTATGTAGGAATGGGCTTCGGATGAAAATACTTCACTTGGAGAAAACCCTGACTTCAATTCCAAAGAGATTTCTAGCTTCCATCAGCCCTAATTAGCATTCTTGCACTTGATTCTACTAGTTTGGTATTTGATCTTTGAATTCCCTTGAATTTATATGAATGAAGTGTGTGGAATAATTTAGAGGTTTTGAGAGAAGTGGAGGAAATGAGAAATGAAAATAATAACTTGGGGTCTTATATTTATAATTCGGAAAATCTGACCCCTCACGGATTATACGGACACTTATATGGCCCGTATAAGTGACCGTGAAATTGCACCAGCAATCATCCTTTCTGTAACCATTATACGGTCTGTATAATTTTATACGGTCCATATAAGTGACCGTATAATGCTCCCGGTGATGACCCCTCACTGTGACGGTTATACGGACCATTATACGGACCATATAAATGGTCGTCTAATCCACCTTCTCTCTAAACTTGCTCTCGTCGTTCGTTTGATCTTCAATCCTTATGGAGCCTTCTTAACACTTGTTTGACACTTTATTAGCGATCCAAGAAGCGTTATAACTTTTCTTCAAGACATTATTAAATCAACGTTAGCTTGGTACCTTGCAAACCCTTTCCAAAGCACGACTTATACTTTGCCTTCCTCAACAAACTTTCTTCCGTTGCCTCAAATGTCTTTGTAATTTTAATTAGAATCGCCAAGTAACCTTTCTTACTTGTAGGGACATCGCATACATCTCACCCTGCATTATTCTATCTACCACATGATGACATGACATTTTTCCGAGGTGTAACACTCTTCCCCCCTTAAAAAACATTCGTCCTCGAATGTTAAGTTCTCGGGAATTCTAAAAAACATTCGCTAGAGTTTCCCCTGTAACATGGCGCTACCACCCTATCACAACAGCCCACAATAACATCGCCTCACAGGGCTACAACACAATATCAAGAAAATATGGTGTCACACCCCGACTTTACTAGGGTGTGATGGGCACCCGACCCCATACTCGGAGCCGAGCGAACCCGCTGACTCTTATTACGTACTTAATTTCCTTAGACTCTTACATTAATAAGAAATGAAAAACATAGTTAAGTTTTCAAAATCTTTCTTTCGTTGTTCTCAAATCAAACAAAATCTGTGGTCATGTAGAATCTGTAACATAATATATAAAGACACATAGGCTGGTGAAGCCGTTTTTAAGACTGACATACTACACCCACGACTCTGTCTGCAAAGTCTCTAACTTCGAACAAGACATCATAGCATAGTACGCTGACTCGGCTACACTCCAGGGTCAAATGGAGCTCGCCAACTTCACTGGAACATCTTCTATAATAGCTTCAACTCATCTGGGTGTACCTGCGCGGCATGAAATGCAGCCCCCGAAGAAGAGGGGTCAGTACGAGCAATGTACTGAGTATGTAAGGCATAAATAATAACATAATAAAATAGACAGAACATGAACAACAACATAGTAAGAAACATATGGAAGGTATAAGAAAAGATACGACTGCAACTGCCTGCCTCTTAAGGCAGAATCATGCATGCTTACCTTTACCTTTATATACATACATAACCTGTCTGAATCACATAACATCATTAGCCCGCGTCCGGGGTAATCATCTCATGCCGCCCACTAGTGGTGATCATGCCCGACCCTCTAGGCTCGGTGTAAACATAGAAGCCCGCCTTAGCGGTGACATGCCCGGCCCTCTAGGCACGGTGTAATCATCCAATAGCTGCCCGCCTTAGCGGTGACATGCCCGGCCATCTAGGCACGGTGTTATTATCCATCATAAGCATGCATAAGAGCCCAACCAAACGCTATAACTTTATCGGAGTGACGTAAGGTCGGGAACCTCCGATTACAGTATGGAATAATTAGGATCATCGTGTCTCACCTTGAAGGGACTAGTATTATAAGGCGAGACTATCAATGAAGAATAGCATTAAGAGAATACATAGAATAAGATCATAAGCCTCATAAAACATCAATTCATACACTATGGAGTCTTTAGAAAATAGAGTCATAACAAAGGAATGGAATTAAAATCAAGAACTAGCTCATTATTCTTATATTCATATTGAATCCTTAACTTAAGACTTTTAGACATGAAACCATTCTTGTCATAATCATCGTGGACATATTCTCTTCTTTTGACATCATCGTTATCATTACAAAAGCATATTCATCGTTATAGTCACATAAGTTTACAAAATCGTGAAGCTTTGTTTTGGAAAAGTATAGACATATTGGAAAACATTTACGGGTTTTCAAGAATAAGATCATACCTTAGAATCATAGACTTCTAACTTTGGAAACAAAGAAAATATGGAAACACTTATGAAATCATAACATAGGGATCATGCCTTTGAAAGAAAGGGACGAGCCTTAACATACTTATGCCGCGCCTTACTAGCTACGCTTATTCGTCCCACTTGTTAGTCTACATTCAAGGAAGTTGACGCAATCATTAGATCATTGTCACATACACTTGTCTTAGTCCTTTAATTAAATTCACTTATGTCCTGCCGAAATTTTGGCAGCATCTCCCCTGTAAAGATACCACCCCCGAGAATCTAACTCGGCTCAAATCATCAATCAACAATACCAACAATCTTGCCAATACGTCAACAACCCATTCAAGACACATTCTAACAATGACAACCTTTGTCATACTTCAACAACATTCTTTTTATATTCAATTCAATTCAATTCACATAACTTTCAAAACGATTTAATCAACATACTACTCCATCCAACACCTTCCAAATTTAACAAAACCAATGACAACCCATTTCCTTCTCCCAAATTTAATCACAACAACCCAACTTACAATCTTCCAAACAAATGTCTCACTTCCAATTTCATGAATTACATTTGCAACCTACACATTAGCAACATTATTCCTACAAATACAAGAATCATACTAATGTCACACTAACTCCTTCCATGATCCACAAACAATCACAACTTCATTTCTAACCATTAAATCCCCATTTAACATCATCGAATTCATAACACAACAATTAAAATACTTAGTAAAATTAATTCATCATTTCTCCACAAATGCAACTATATTCGGCCAACACAACTACATGCATATTTTTATGAATTCTTCATCCATGTCTATACATTACAACAACAACCAATATACCACATAAAATTTGCTCACCATCCCATCACAATGCAATATATATACACGGCCATACACTACATTCATACGGCCACACACAACTTCCATGTTTTCATGAATTTCATTCATTTCTTCATAATACAACACACACAACCATTCATAGCATATGAAAAGAAGACTAAATCTTAACTTTTTCCTTCAACTTCCTTCTTGGCTAGAATTGTAAATTGCAAGAATATGTGTTTGTCTTGCTCCAATAAACACTTCACTTTGCTAAGGACCCTTCACTTGGTTGTTTGGCTAGAAAAGAATAATTTTTGATGAAATTTTTTTTCCAAGGTTCTTGTGGAATAGGGCATGGCCGAATGGCCCTTCAACTTTCTTTCTTCTCTTTTGTTTTGTTTTTCTTTCTCCAAATTGCTTGAACTAAAATGAAGACTTCTCACACACACACACACACACACACACACATATATATATATATATATATATATATATATCTTTTCTAATCATGTGAGGGGCACATGCCCTCTCTCTAGAAATCTCTAGGAAAAGATGACTTATTTTGTCATCATTTTTTTTTTTCATTCTTTTCTTTCTCTTTTCTCTTTTTTTTTTTTTTTTTTTTTGTCACATGGCCAATATGGCCCCTTTTGGAACTTTCATGAACCTTGTGTGAAATTCCCGTTTTGCCTCTCGACTTTCCTCAATATTACCATTTTGCCCCTAGCCTTACACATTATTTCCATGAACCATTTTGCGAATTCCTCTTTTTACCCTTAACCTTTCTCAATATTTCCATACTACCAACGTTCGTAAATAATATTTATAACCAACTTGTACATTAAAATACATTTGGAAGATGGTCATTCCCTTAACTTACCACGACCACCATGAAATATCCGAACGCACAAAACACGGGATATAACATATGGCCACACACGACCAAAAGCATTAAAAGAGAGCATCACATACCTTATGAGAATGCCATCTCATCTTGAATCTCTTCCGGGGGGTGGAAACAATTGTGGGTACTTGGCCTTCATGTCTTCTTCCGCTTCCCAAGTCATTTTCTCTCGGTTATTGTTTCTCCATAAGACCTTAACTGAGACTTCCTCTTTATTTTTAAGTTTTCGTACTTGCCTATCTGGTATAGCAATGGGTACCTCTTCATAAGCCAACTTCTCTGTAACTTGAACATCATCTACAGGTATGATTCTAGTAGGATCTCCGACACACTTACGGAGCATCGATACATGGAAAACTGGATGAACTAATTCAAATTCTGGAGGTAAATCTAGCTCATAAGCCACTTGGTCCACTTTGCGGATAATCTTATAAGGTTCGATATACCGGGGACTCAATTTTCCCTTCTTACCAAACCTCATCACGCCTGTCATCGGTGACACCTTCAGGAATACCCAATCATTAACTTGGAATTCTAAGTCTCGCTGACGGTTGTCCGCATAAGATTTCTGACGACTTCGGGCTGTCAACAATCGATCTGGAAAACCTTGATCTTTTATACCGCTTGTTGAATCAACTCCGGACCTATTAGCTGTACCTCTCCTATTTCAAACCACCCAATTGGCGATCTACACTTCCTTCCATACAGAGCTTCATACGGGGCCATCTGAATACTGGAATGATAATTGTTGTTGTATGCAAACTCAATAAGAGGCAAGTGTTCATCCCAATTACCTCCGAAGTCTAATATGCATGCCCGCAACATGTCCTCCAAGGTCTGAATAGTGCGTTCAACTTGCCCATCAGTTTGTGGGTGAAATGTTGCACTAAGTCTCACTTGAGTACCCAGACCTTCTTGAAAAGATTTCTAGAATTTAGCAGTAAATTATGCTCCCCTATCTGTGATAATAGACACTGGGATACCACGAAGTCGCACTATCTCCTTAAGATACAACTTTGCATAATCTTATGCCGAATATGTGATTTTGACAGGAAGAAAATGAGCCGACTTCGTGAGTCTATCAACAATTACCCATATAGAGTCATATTTTTGCCGAGAACGAGGCAAGCCTACAATGAAATCCATGTCGATCACTTCCCATTTCCAGGCTGGAATTTTCATCGCTTGCAATAATCCTCCTGGCTTTTGATGCTCAATCTTCACTTGTTGGCAATTTGGACATTGAGCTACAAATTCTGCTATGTCTTTCTTCATTCCATCCCA
The DNA here is from genome assembly GCF_019175385.1 of Lycium barbarum. Lineage (NCBI taxonomy): Eukaryota > Viridiplantae > Streptophyta > Magnoliopsida > Solanales > Solanaceae > Lycium > Lycium barbarum. The sequence continues at coordinate 54,897,324 of NC_083338.1, forward strand.
CCAATACATTAACTTGAGATCGTGATACATTTTCGTCGCCCCTGGGCGGATGGAATACCGAGAGTAATGAGCTTCTTCTAGAATACGATGACGTAGTCCTGCAACATCTAAAACACAAAGCCTGTCTCGGTACCTAAGAACTCTATCTGCAGAAACTTTAAATGGTGACTTCTCTTTCTCCGAAAATGTATCTCTATAGTGACTCAACTGGGGATCTCCATATTGGCGCTCTCGCACCTCCATATCTAAGGATGAAACAGCTGGGTTATGAATACCAACTCCTGCATCGCCTGAATCAACTATACGAACTCCGAGGCTGGCTAGCTGGTCTAGATCACGGATTAATCCTTTCTTCTCCGGAGGGACTTCATATAGAATTCCCATTGATTTGCGGCTAAGTGCGTCAGCCACTACATTTGCCTTTCTGGGGTGGTATAAAATACTCACATCATAATCTTTCAGTAGTTCTAACCACCGCCTCTGCCGAAGATTCAACTCTTTCTGTTTGAAGATATATTGAAGGCTCTTGTGGTATGTATAGATATCAACATGTACACCATACAAGTAATGTCTTCATGAGATCGTGGGTCGGGTAGTTCTTTTCATGTTTCCACAACTGTCAAGAAGCATAGGCAATGACTTTACCGTGTTGCATCAACACACAGCCCAATCCGACACTAGAGGCATCACAATACAAAACATAACCATCAAGTCCTTCGAGAAGTGTCAGGACTGGGGCTGAAGTTAACTTGTCCTTCAGTTCCTGGAAACTACATTCACAAGCATCGGTCCACTGAAAGTTTGCTGATTTCTTAGTTAGCTTCGTTAATGGTGCTGAAATAGAGGAAAACCCTTCCACAAATCTTCTATAATAGCCTACTAAGCCCAAGAAGCTACGGACCTCTGTAGGCATTGTGGGTCTTGGTCAAGTTTTCACAGCCTTAATTTTCTGAGTATCCACTTGAATACTGTCAGCTGAAATAATATGGCCCAGAAAAGTCAAAGAATTAAGCCAAAACTCACATTTCGAAAACTTAGCATACAACTCACGAGTCCGAAGAACCCCAAGGGCAATACGCAAATAGTCTGCATGCTCTTCTTTTGTCCGAGAGTATACTAGAATATCATCGATGAACACGATCACGAACAAATCTAAGAAAGGTCTGAATACATTATTCATCAAATTCACAAACACCGCCGGAGCGTTAGTCAACCCAAATGACATTAACCGAAATTCATAATGGTCGTATCTGGTTCTGAAAGCTGTCTTGGGGATATCTTCTTCTCTAACTCTCACTTAATGATACCCCAATCTGAACTCAATTTTGGAAAACCACTTGGCACCCTGTAATTGATCAAACAAATCATCGATTCTCGGGAGTGGATATTTATTCTTTATCGTCACCTTGTTCAACTGCCTATAGTCACTGCACATTCATAAAGACCCATCATTCTTCCTCACAAATAGGACAGGTGCTCCCTACGGTGTGAACTAGGTCTAATGAATCCTTTCTCAAGCAAATCCTTCAATTGCGCCTTTAGCTCTTTCAACTCTGCAGGAGCCATTCGGTAAGGAGGAATAGATATAGGCTTCGTGTCCGGTAACACATCAATAGCAAAGTCGATCTCTCTTTTCGGAGGAAGGCCTGGAAGTTCATCTGGAAATACATCTGGGAATTCATTTACTACCGAGACAGATTGAAAAGTTGGCGGCTTTGCTTCGCTGTCATGAACTTGAACTAGATGATAAATATAGCCTTTAACGATCATCTTCCTTGACTTAAGGTAGGAAATAAACCTACCTCTTGGAGATGCTGTGTTACCCTTCCATTCAAGCGTTGGTTCTCCCGAAAATTGAAACTGAACTATTTTCGTTCTGCAATCAACATTAGCATAACAAGTGGCCAACCAATCCATGCCCATAATCACATCAAAATCTAACATTTCCAGCTCAACCAAATCAACTTTAGTCTGACGATCACATACTACAATCACACAATTTTTATACACTTGTCTAGCTATTAACGGGTCACCAACCGGAGTAGATACCATAAAACGCTTTATTGGCTCGGGTTTTACCTCAATACGATCAGCAACATACGGAGTAATATAAGACAACATAGAACCCCAGATCAATCAATGCATAAACATCATTAGAGAGTACTGATAGTATACATGTAACCACATCAGGGGAGGACTCAAGATCCTGGCATCCCGCTAAAGCGTAAATATGGGGCTGGGTACCACCTGAACTGGATGCTCCCACTCTACCCCTACCACGGCCTGCTGAAGTCTGGGAAGTCTGCCCTACTGGGTGCACGGATGAGGAAGAACCAGCTGCTGATCCCGTGGGCTGAGTTCCGACTCTACCACCCATAGATGGACAATCATGCATCATATGCCCAACCTGACTACAGGCATAGCAAGAATTTGAACCTCGGCGACACTGATCGAAATTTATCGCACTGGCTACATCGCGGCACCGGTGGTCTCCGCTGGCTAGGATCACCTCCAAACTGAAAACCTCAGACTCTCGAACTCTAACATGGATCAGAATAAATTGGGCGATCAAATCTTCTGCCTGCAAACCAATGAGGTGCACTCGTCGCAGACTGGCATGAATATTTGGAATACTATTGCCACTGACCCCCTCTATACTTACTACTAGCACCGGCAGATCTGGCCCTCTTGCTCTGTCCTCTATCAACATCGCCCTCACCCCTCTACGGCTGTTACTGCTCTTCCAAATTCTGGCCGTGGGCCTGCATACGGGAGATGTCCATCCCCTCCTGTAGTGAAGCTATCAAGCAATCCTTAAACAAATGTGGCCCTAAGCCACTCACAAATCTCTGTACTGTATCTCCCATGTCAGCCACCATAGTCGGAGCATATCTAGCCAGTGAATTAAAGTGAAGGTTATACTCCCGGGCACTCATATTCCCTTGCTTAAGATTCAAGAATTTATCAGCTCTGGCTCGACAGACCTCAGGTGGCAAATAATGACAAATAAAAGCTTTCACGAACTCTTGCCAAATTGGGGGAGGTGCATCCTCTCCTCTTGAAGAAATTCAATTATTGTACCAAAGGACTGCTACATCCCGAAGCCTATAAGATGCCAACTCCACAGATTCAGTATCGGAGGCATGGATTATTCTCAACATCCTCAACATTTCATCTATAAAACCTTACGAATCTTCATCCGGCTTCGACCCGAAAAATTCTGGGGGATTTAAACTCATGAAATCACGGGCCCTTGCACTAGTGGCTCTATCACCGGGACCCGCACTTTGCCGTTGAGCCTGAGCGGCAACCAACTGAGTCAATAACTAAATGGCCTCAGTCATCTATTGACCCGAAGCACCTGGGGGAGGAACTGGAGGCATAACAGTCGGAGTAGAGACACCTTCTTGTTCTTCTAGAATAGACAAAGTATGAGAGGTATTGGATGGGGCCTCATTATGTGATTCACCTTCTTCTATATTCGTTGGTGGCTCCCTTTCCATTCGTCGTGCTGTAGTAGCCTTGCCCTTCTGGCGACTGTGGCTTTCCTCTTTACCGGCATCACTGAAATCATAACGCACAATTAAGGAGAAGGAAATCTTATAACATAACTCTATCGCACGATCTAATAAGAAGAAGGACGGTCATTTTTCCTAGAGGCCCCGCAGCCTCTTGTTTATAAGTGTGGCACGTTTCACACCCATAAATGAGACTCTGTTGGACACGGCTCGTAGACACACCCTAGGATGGAATTGCTCTAATACCACTTTGTCACGACCCGACTAGGGGGCCATGACGGGTACCCGGAGCTGTGATATAAAAAAATATACAGTGATGTATAAAACTACAACCCACGCATGCGTATCTACGAGCCTCTACTAGAGTACTGAGACATAAGGACCGGATAGGACCCCGTCGTGCCCAAATATATACATAAAAGAATGTATCAACAAATGGCACCTCCGGAGTAGTGGAGTGCTTCTGTGAATCTGCTGATAGAGTCCTATGAATCATACCGCCTCCCTGTCTACCTGTGGGCATGAACATAACATCCATAAAAAAAAGACGTCAATACGAGCAATGTACTTAGTATGTAAGGTATGAACAATAATAACATGTCGAAGAGATAAAGAAACCTCAAATAGGGAAACAACCTGCAACGGAATGTCTCTTAAGACAGAATCATGCATGCTAACTTATATCATAAACAACATCATATCGAGTATGCGTATATAAGCTGCCCGACCATATAGGTACGGTGTGATCATCACTAGCCCGCGTCCAGGCCACCCGCATCCGGGGTAAACATCTCATGCCGCCCACTAGTGGTGTCTGCCCATGCCATCTAGACATGGTGTATATGCCGCCCGCCTTAATGGTGTCTGCCCGGCCATATAGGCACGGTGTAATCTCGTTATTATATCATAAAGCATGCATAAGGACTTAAGAAAAAGTTATAACTCTATCGGGGTGACGTATGGTCGAGAACCCCTGATTCCATTATGGAATAGTCATAATCATCATGTCTTACCTTGAAGGAACTAGCATTGTAAGGTGATCCTGACAACAACGAATAACGTCAAGGAATTATATAAGGATCATTAGATTCATAAGACTATCATATCATAAGCTTTAGAATGTCTAGACTTAGACTCATCATCATCATTGCCATAGTCATAACACATCTCTTATCTTTATCACATCACCCTACGTTAGTCTATCTACCACATGACGACATGAAAATTTTCCGAGGTGTAACAGCTATGGCGGTCCCGCTGTGGAGACCAAATCATCCACCATGGAATTTAATCATTAAGTTCCCGTTTGTCGCCATGGAGGTCACACCAGAACCAGCAAAAATCAGGTTTTCACAAGTCTTTTTTGAAATCCCGATATCAATCTGAGGCCCCACATACACAAACCAGGTATGCACACACATATAAAAACACGATACGAATTCAGCTGTGGCCTTAGAATTTACAATGGATGCCTAATTTCCCAAGTTAACCACCAAACGGAATAAAATAAGTTTCCAAACAAGTACCCAAAATGCAACCAAACACCTCTGGAATCAAACCAGCTACCCCCCACTAAGTCATAATTGACCCTCCGAACCTCACAGAGTCGACAAAATTCAGAAAAAAGACTGTTTATCCGAAAGTCAACTATTGGTCAAATACTTTCACTTAAGGATTCTAAATCCTTCAGTTTTCACTAGACTCGCTTAAAGTCTCGGGAATGGATCAATAGGGGGAAAAATGGTCAAAATGCACATAATGACCCATTAATAGAGTTGGCTTTGCCAACCTAAATTTTCCATGAGCATATAGAATGTTTGAGTTTGGGTTTTCAGGGACATGATTCTTTTTTTCTTTCTTCACTCATTCTTTGACTTACTATAACCACTATGTTTTGAGAATGGCTGTTAGACTATTTGTTTGTATGAATATGAGCTTAAGAGGGACTATCTGTTGGCTTGATATCCTAGATAAGGCTGTGGATTCGAAAGAAAATGTATGATTCGTTATGACTTTAATGTGTGTCCTGGAAGCTTGAAGAAGTGTTGTCACCCTTTTTTTCTCTTGAATTGTCTTATAAAACAGTAAAACGGATATGGTTTATGAGTGAAAAGGATAGAAATGAGAATTGTAATTTTGTAGTCTGTTTGTATGAAGAGTGCCACCCACCTTAGAATAGAATTGAGTGATGTCCTAGGACTAAAGGGCTTGAGAAGAGGCTTTGAGTGTCCAACTTAGCCTTATCTTGGCACACTTTGGTTGCTGGCGTTCCTCTTTGCAATTTCTCAAGGTTGTGGCAGCCCCTTCAAGTTGTTTCCTTTCTTTCTAAGACTCTGTGAAAAGGCTAACTACTATTTGAGTTTCTTTACTTCATGATTAGGTATGTCATCTGAAAGACCACTTGCACATCCCCTCTTTCTCCTGAATTGCAAGCTTAAGCTCAAAAGTGTTAAAATAAACTTGAATGTATAAATGACTGATACAAAAGATGTCTGCAAATTTTATGATCTTCCCTGTTCCCTTTCCCTTTAAAGTTGGTTGTGCCATTTTCCCCTGATACATGAGAGTGAATCTAAATTTTCTGCAAAGGTTTTCTGTGCCATTCTTACCTAATCATTCATAGCTCTAGGCCAGAGTTCAATGATGAAATATATGCATGATGTCTCTAGTTCTATCTTTAGTATGAAGTTTCTATTTTGATAAATCAACCATCTTTAATAGTGAGCATGAACAGTTTCTCTTGTTTTTTCTGTTTCTTTGGATTGCACACTTAATTAGGCATAGACAGCTTTACCTGTATCTTTTTTAGACTGAATGTGTTTGAGATTTAGCTATAGTGGTGACATCCTGCTAACTGTTGTGTGACAAAGGCATGCATTGAATTTCTATGTGAAGGGTGAAGTGTTTTCTCATGTCTGGGTTCCCCTTTGTGCTTTGTTGACCGCTTGAGTGAAAGTTTTGTATGCATTAAGTATATACTATGTATGCAGAGATGTGTATACCTTGTATACTTTGAGTATATAAGGAGTATATCCTCTGTATATTCTGGTATATTTAGTTTATACTAGACTGGTTTGGTATGGATAAACAAGTTATATGTTCGAACTCCCCTTTTATTCTCTGTTCTTAAAGTAATATGGCACGATATATGATGGGTATACATAGCATACACCCTCATGTATTCTTTGGTATACAAAGGGGTATATCGCATATACACAAGGTATATCATGACATCTAGGCCATTTATGTTGTTATTGGGTCGGGACTGTTTATTTCTTTTCCTTTTTCGCCTGTTCAGTTCTTTGTGTATGAGTGCACTGGGCTTGAAGCCCGTAATATTTCTTGTATTTATGATCTAGATCTTTTGGGTTAGTTTGACACTATTTCCGTGCATTATCTGTTTGGGCCTATTGTGTATCGTGATAGACACCTTTTTGCAGAAGAGTGTCAATTGTGTATTTTGTGTATATACAAGTATATAGCTATATACTTCTCTCCTAACCGTGTTAAATAATGTGTTTCTATTAAAATTCCTCGTTAAATAGTTTGTTAAATATAGATTCATTCTAACTATATTTCTCCTTTTCCCCTTTTCTTTTGCATGAACAATCATCGCATGGGCCTAATGGCCCAAAAATCAGCATTGAAGCCGCCTCCGTTGGGCCAAATGCCCAACACTTCCTTCATCGAGTCCAAATACAAAAATGAGGGCCCAACCATGGGTGAAAATGGTCCATTATGTCAGATGGTGGACTTAGTAAACCCACCAGCCCATTTCCTTTATTTATTTTGTATGTATATTGTATGCTTTTAAATATTGAGGCTCGTGATTATAACTTAGATGAAATAGGCAAACGATGCTAATATCGTTAGAAGAATAAGAACCCTGCTATATTTTGATTTGGACCCAACGAAAAAAAAGGATACCTTTCTCGTAAAATGATAAAAGAAGAAATATTATTCTCCCTTACAGAAAAAACAGAAGACGATAAACAGTAGCATACTTTGAAAATCAATGTCTTCTGCTAACTTGGGAATTTCTACAAAAAAGTAATTTAAGAAAAAAGACTAATTTCAAAATAGATGTCCTTTGAAAGAAAAACACAAAAGGCTTAAGTTGGTACAGTCTTTTTGGGCTTAGCCCACGTAAAGCTAAATGAAAAAAGGAAATTTTACTTTAACTTGATTTTGGATAAGGAAATCCGGATAAAGAATGCGGTTGGCCTATAATAAAAGGGGAAAACTTATGGATTTTTTTCAAAAGGATATCATTTGCAAAAGGAATAAGTCTTTTTATACCAAATTTTATATGAAGTTATGGCATATTAAACAAAGGACAAACACTTGAATATTTACAAACTTATACAAATAAATAGGATTATAACACTTTGAACTAAATCAAGTAGAACTATACTTGGGGGAAACCCTAAAAGTGTTTTGGTCCAGAAAGTGAAATAAACTATTCTAATCTTAAATCGCATTTCCGAAAAACCCAACTATTTTTTTTAAGAGAATGAAAGAACTTTACTACCACAAAACCATTTTTGATATTCCATGACTTTTATATACATGTTTTTAAACACACCTTTAAAGCAAGTATTTGCTAAAGGCACACTATTAAAATCCAAAGGTCAACTGCATTCTGCGGATTCTTAATACCGGGGTGCCTAACACTTTCCCCGGGGAATCACTTGGACCCTTACCCGAACTCTGATACTAAATAAGGTTTTAATAAATAACAACCTTAAATCAGTTTTTCTAATTTCCATAAATAAATTAGGCGGCGACTCTAAAAAATAATAAATTCAAAAAGAGTCCACAATTATGAAGTAACTTTTATGCCTCGCGTAAAAGTGAACCATACGCTAACGACCCTCGAATTATGGAGAAATATAGGAGAGAAGAATCAAGAGATAAATAGAGTTGTACCTTAGCTTCACTGTTTATAAATATAATACTTATTTCTTCATATTTAATTTGCGGTTGCAATTTACTTTCCACGTATAAAAAAATTGTTGCAAACAAGAGTATCTACAGTTATTAGACAATATGGGCATGGAGAAGGAACTAATAAGAGGAGAAACAAACATGTTTTTATTTTTATTTTCTAGGAACAACCATGTTTTTGCCTAAAGTTGTCAACATTTGCTTCTAGTTAAATAATTTCAAAATAGTCAATTAACTTAAATGGAGGCTACAACCTACCAGTACAGTTAATCCAAATTAATTTATGTTGGATCTGTATTTTCTAAATATAAAAAACATAATTATTTTCCTTCAAATATAAAAAGGAAAATGTCTAAAATACATTTTAACCTTTGCCTGGATTTGCTGTAACACACCTGACCTTTATGGTCGTGCTATTACCCCCCTCCCCCCCTGAATATATTTTTAAAGCATTTCTTTGGCATTTATCTGGAGAAATCAAACTAAAATCCAACGCGACACAAGCCAAGACTTGATTATGAAAGAATTTAGTGATTCACAAGATCAAATTCCAAGAGAATCAACTTCTTTCTCTATGAAAAAAATTAAGAGTGTGGGAGAGAATTCTAATTTTTTGTTTTGTTCGAAGAGTGAAATGACTGGACTCCTTTGTTTTTTGGCATTTTATTCAGCACGTGTTTGAATTGTTATCCTGCTCACTCGATAAATGCCAAATAAATTCCTTAAAAATATATCCAGGGGGTAACAGGGGTAAAGGTTAGGTGTGTTACAATAAATTCGGGCAAAGATTGGGATGTATTTTAGACATTTTCCCAATATAAAACATGAATTTTATTTCTGTGAGCCGATAATTATTTTAGTATTGGAGTTGTAAATTGTCTCTGCTTTACTCTTTCTATTTGATAAATGGATTCAGTTATTTTTGTTTCATGTGGCAAATATGTCGTTGCCTGGTTGCAAGAATTACTATAGGAAAAATGACTTTATAGAGGGAAAATTCGATTAAAAAATCCATATTTTGTCGCTATTAGTTAATTACAATCAAAAGTTTGTTTTAATTGCTCTAATGGAACCTTTCCAAAATTCTAGAAATATTCAGACATACAGAAGGAGACTGGGAATGAATTTTGTTGGTTACAACTGTAATGGCAAAATGTGGTACTTTGTAGAAGATGGAGTAGATGTGGAAGTTTTGATGGACACAGATCAACAGATGACCATTAAAATTTTATTGTAGAATTGTGGTAAAGTCATTATCACAACCTTGGTGTATGCAAAATGTGATGCTGCTGAAAGACTTCTTCTTTGGGATAACATTTACATTTTGTCCAATAATATGAACTCTCCATGATTTATTGGTGGAGACTTTAATGTCATTATGAATTAAGAGGAGAAAATTGGAGGTTTGCCAGTATATCCAAATGAATATGAAGACTTTGCTTTTTGCAGGAATTCCTGTGAAATGAATGAAGTGGATTTTAGAGGTAGTCCTTTTACTTGGTGGAATAGAAAAGCTGGTCAGGATTGCATCTTCAAGAGACTAGATAGAATTCTAGTCAGTCAACAACTACAGGATTGGTTTAGAACTTTGAGCATGGAGCATTTGTCTAGAACTGGATCAGATCATGCACCTTTATTATTATTAGCTGGTGAATAGGTTCAACCATGTTATTAAGCATTTCAGATTTTTAAAGTTTTGGTTGGTGCAAGACTCATTTATGCAAGTAGTTGAAGATTTCTGGAATACAGATTACTTGGGTAATCCTTTTGTCATTTTTAAGTTGAAAATGAAAAAGGCTAAATCAGCTTTATCTAATTGGAGTAAGGAAACTTTTGGAGATTTATTTAAAACAGTTAACCATAAGGGAAGATATTGTTAAGATAAAGGAGCAACTGTTTGAGGAATCCCCTTTAGAAGAGAACAGAATGGTGCTTCAAAAGGCTCAGGCTGAGTTCAAGAAATATTTGCATATTGAGGAGGAGTTTTGGAGACAAAAAGCTGGTATTTAGTGGCAATCAGAAGGTGATAGAAACATAAGATACTTTCATAGTTTGGTGAAGGGGAGAAGAAAAAGATTACATCTTTCAAGCATTCAAAATTCAGAAGGAAAATGGAAAGAAGATGATTATCAAAGAGCAGGAGCAGCTATTTGACTTTTACCAAAGTCAATTCACTAAAGAAGAGACTTCTCAAGACTGTAGATTGTTAGATGTGATTGCTTCTAAAGTAACTCAGGAGCAGAATTCTTTTCTATGTCCTATGCTAACCTTGGAAGAAGTGAAAATGTTGTTTTTGCATTATCAGGTGATAGGGCTTGTGGACCTGATGGTTTTTCAGGCATCTTTTATCAGAAGTGTTGGAATATTGTAGGAGCAGATGTGTTTAATGTAGTGAAAGCTTTCGATGAGGGTCAGACTCTTCTTAAATCTATCACTCATACAAACTTTGTTTTACTACCAAAGAAATCTTTCATCAACACTTTCTGATTTAAGACCAATCAATCTCAGTAATTTCATCAACAAGGTGATATCTAGAGTGATACATGATAAAATAGAATCAGTTTTACCTTTCTTAATCTCTGCTAATCAGTCTGGATTCTTAAAAGGGAGAAACATCATTGAGAATATGTTACTTACTCAAGAGTTGGTGGCTGATATTAGAAAGAGGGGGAAACCAGCTAATATGATCATCAAGTTGGATATGGCAAAGGCATATGACAGGGTTTCTTGGAGATTTCTTACTCAGGTCATGAGGAGAATGGGATTTGCAGATATGTATGTAGATATGATTTGGAGGTTGATAGAGAATAATTGGTATTCCATACTAATTAATGGTCAATCACATGGATTATTTCATTCTACAAGAGGAGTTAAGCAAGGTGATCCCCTATCTCCATCTTTGTTCATCTTAACAGTTGAAGTCGTATCTACTGCACTGAACTCATTGTTTGAAAATAGCAGATGCCAAAGTGGAGTGCACAGCTGAACCATCTGTCTTATGCTGATGATACCATAATTTTTGCTTCTGCTGACAAAGAATCTTTACAAAAGTTCATGGGGGTTCTGCATGATTATGAGAAAGGTACAGGGCAGAAAATTAATACTGACAAGAGTGCTTTTTATATGCATGCAAAAGTGGCTGATGAGTTGAGTCGAGATGTACATCAGTTATCTGGTTTTAATAGGGGTGAATTTCCTTTTATCTATTTGGGATGTCCTATCTTTCAGGCAAGGAGACAAAAGCTATTTTATAAAGATATGTTGAAGAAATTTAGGGATAAATTACAAGCTTGGAAAGGAAAATTACTGTCATTTGGTGGAAAATCAGTTTTGATCACTAGTGTATTACAAAGTTTTCCTATATACTTGTTATCAGCAATGGTCTCACCAAAATGTGTCATCAAAGAATTGCACAAGTTGTTTAACAGATTTTTTTGGCAAAAAAAGGAGGATGGCAGAAGTACACACTAGTCAAAATGGGAGAAGATGTGCTTTCCAAAGCAAGAAGGTGGAGTTGGCTTCAGATCTTTGTTTGACATATCCAAAGCCTTATTTGCTAACTCTATTGGTATAGACAAAACAGACTATTATGGTTTGGTGGAATGCTAATTGTGTGACAAGATTGAAACCATTATACCAAGCAGCTCCAGCATTGATCATGTGGCAAATATGGAAGAGCAGAAATACATTGAGGCATGGGGTAACTATCTCATATAATAAGGTGATTCATGAAACAACAAGGAGTTTATATTCCTTAGCTCAGATGAGATATCCAAGGATACAGAACCTTCCAAAAATCTGGCCAGGTATGATTCAGTTCATGGAAAGTCATAAAGTGCAATTGGTGTGTAAGCAAGTCAGTTGGAAGAAGCCAAGTAAATGATACAAATGCAATACAGATGGAGCATCAAGGGGGAATCCAGGTCCTAGTTCAGTAGCTTTTTGTATCAGAAATCATGAAGGAGATCTAATATATACTAAAGCTAAGAGATTCACAAACACTACAAATCAGGTGGCAGAGGCAGTTGGCATAGAGAAAGGTTTACAATATTGTTTTGATCAGTAGCTCTTACCAGTAATATTGGAAACTGATTCATTAACCATGAAGAAAGTCTTGGATGGGATATGGGAGTTTCCTTGGAATATATCTTTGGTGGTTCAGAGGATCCAACACTTGAAGAAAGACCAAGCAGTTCAAGTAGAGCATGTTTTGAGAGAAGTGAACTGCTTGGCTGATTATTTTGCTAACTTTGTTTTTATTTTTCCAGGTACAGAAAAGATTCAATTCAGGCATTTTCAGGTTTTTCCAACTCAAGGTAGAAGACTCATTAATCTAGACAAAGCACAAGTTCCAAACCTCAGAATAAGATCAGCTATGAGATAATACAGTTTTCATGGAAGGGAACAAACTGATCATAGAATCATCTTTAGTGTGTGGTATTAATCTCTTGATTCATTCTATTAAAGATGTTTGTATGATTGGTTTGGGGATGCAAATCAGGTTAGCTTGGTCTGGATATTCATGCATGCAGTAGCTACTGCAAATAAATTTCCTGCTAAATCTGATCAAAGCCAAAAACTGGCTGCTTCCGATATTGACATTCTCAGTAGATTGAATCAATTACATCCATAATTGTATGAAGATTTCTTCAAGAGATTTGATCCATTCCACCTGTGAGACTTGTTGGTGTGAAAGATGGATACCAATCAAGACATATGGAGCTTTATTAGTTGATAGATGTCTGCCTATTTTTGTCAAGTTTTGGTAGTTGTCTAGTTTACATTTCCTCTAGTATAGCTCCTTAATTTTCTTTCTTTTCATGATGCAGTTTTTTGCAGATTCTGTACAGAACTTCTTTGATTATGAATAAATCTCCACTTTTAAGATGGCTTTAACCAAAAAAAAAAATTAATTACAATCAAACAAATTTCAATCAAATTTCAATTAGATTTCTTAAGCTTTTTAGCTTGTTATCTCTAGGTGTTCAAATCAGTAATTTACCAGAAATTTACTTAAACTAGTAATTTACAACAACAAGTAATTTAATAGTAATTTCCTAAAACCAGTATCTGCTTTATAAAATCAGAAAACGTTAAAGACAGAAACTAGATGAAACAGAAAATTTCCGAGCCCACAAGTTTCTCGTGTGTCCTTAAAAAATCTAATCCCCTCACAGTTTCCAAGGTGAATGGATTAATTTCTCCCAGGATAGAATGGAAAACTATTCTGCAATAGCGGCAATGCAAATTGCGGAACTTTGGCGAACTCAAAGAGAGGCAGCAAATCACACTGGACACTTACTTCTTTTTTTTTTTTTTGCTTTGGAAAAATATGCAGAATGCAGAAGAGAGAGGGGAATAAAAAACACAAATTTTCAGTGTTCAAAAACTAAGGCAAAGCCTCGGAATATATAGCCATACATTTTGTTCTGAACAGGTGCAGAAGTGCATGTTCATTAAAGTGTTGCGTATGTCCAGTGGTTATTACCATTGGGAATAGAAATAACAATTCCGTGAATTTAATTTAATTAAAATTTCATGAAAAATTATTAAGGGAAAATAAATAATAGAATTTTAGAAATAAATTTGGTCCAAAAAGATTATCAATCAATCAAACCATTGGACCAAATTCAAAGCCGAGCCGAGCAACGACGACACCTCGAGGGGAGTCCCTCTTTTCAGCTAAAAGAGGTGATTCTATATATAAGTACACAAGAAGTGATTTCCCCTACAAATGAGGGACAAAGTGTCTTTGCAAAATGAAATTTATTTGAATTTTTATTTCCCACCATTTCCCAATTCACACTACACTCATCTTTAAAGCCCATATCTTTAAAGCCCAACAATCCCCCACATGAATGGGAAATGGCTATATGATGCATGAAAAATTGTGTGATTTGACAACAAGGATTAATTGCATCTGGATAAGTAGGTTTCTATTTGAACTTTCAATAGTGAACACATGTCAGATATACTCGATCAATCGGTAGATTTGATATCTTTGAACCGTCGAACTTTAGTGTACACATAACCATTCTTGGTTCTCATTGTTGTGCTCATTTCCGCCATGTGTTGACACCTAATTTTCACCTCATAAAGTGTGTATGCTAATTTTCCAAATTTTCTTAGTCCAAGACGGAGTAAGGATACCCTTAAGATTTTTTTTAAAAGAAAATCCCGAGAAAATTGCAAATTGACATTTAATTATTATTCTGTAAAAATTGAAAATTTCAAGAAATTACGATTCATTCATTTTCACAAACATGATTTGAAAAGAAATGCATATCCTGTGTCACACCCCCTATCAGGAGTATGACGGGCTCCGACCCGTAGGCCGGGAACTACCTGATTTATCCGTTACTTTGAACATTATAAGACATAACTCAAAGAACACCTGCACGCAGAAAAGGCCCAACATAGAAATATCCGATCATTCAACACATATGTTCATATGCGGACCGACAAGGTCGCCACAACATAACGTATATCATAAAGCCAGCAAGGACAGTAAAGTATCAAGAGCTCAAAATAAGGCCGACAAGGCCACCAAGATATTATACAACAATATGAACCGGTGGAGCTATAAAACATCTAACTGTACACACATGTCTACGAGCCTCTACATAGAATACAATGATCATAAGGACAATACCAAATAGACTGCAGCTCCGAATTAAGTGGAGTGCTCATGAGAATCCACTGATAGAACACCTACGGGTCTGATCCATCTCCCTGCCTGCTTGGGGGCATGAGCGCAGCGTCCATAAGAAGGGACGTCAGTAGGAATAATGTACTGAGTATGTAAAGCATGAATAACAACATAATATAGATATGGAAGGTAATATGGAATAAGAGAGATAACCTGTACATCTGGATGCCTCATAAGGCGGATGTCATGCATGCTTAGCCTTTTAAAAAAAAACATTTCTATACATATACATAGTACAATGCCCGGCCATTAAGGCTCGGTGTCATATATATAGTATCATGCCCAGCCATTAAGGTTCGGTGTCATATATATAGTATCATGCCCGGCCATTAAGGCTCGGTGTTATCATCATTATCCTGCATCCGAGCCTCCCGCGTCTGGGGCGATATCATAACATGCCCACTGCAGTGGTGTGCACATCTACGTGTCATGCCCGGCTGACTATAGCGCGGCACGGTGTGAGAAAGTACATACATATATATATACATACATATATATATATATATATATATACATATATATATATATAATGCATGCATGAGAGCCAAATTAAAGCGACGACTCTATCAGAGTGACGTAAGGTCGGTAACCTCCGATTTATATTAAGGAGCAATCATCATCGCTATATCTCACCTTGAAGGAACAATTATTATAAGGTGAGGTCAACAACAATGAATAAAATCGAGAAAATCACGAAAATAACTCAACATTCTCATATTCACATTGAAATCATAAGCTTGGGACTTTTAAATATGAAATCATCATCATCATCGTAATCCTCATAGAAACATTCTCATCTTTAGCATCGTCATTCATATTGTAAAAACATGTCCGTTGTTGTTGTCATAAAAGCTTATAGAATCATAAATCTTTGACTCGGAAAATAGGGACATTTTGGAAATCATTTATGGATTATCAAGAAAGAAGTCCTTTGAATCATGAACTCTAACTTTTGGAAGTAAGGAGATTATGAAACATATGTATGGAATTATAACATAGGAGTTTCTAGAAATAGGATCATCGTCATCATAAAACATGTTTATCTTTAGCATTATAAGAACTCTATGAATCATTAATCTCTAGCTTTTGAGAATAAGAATATTCTTGAAAAACAATTATGGATTCACATAGAGGGATCATGGGACATTTGTAAAACACCTATTGGATTCATAAGAAAGGAATCATGCCTTTAGAAGAAAGGGACTAGCCTTAACATACCTGGAAGATAATTTTTCGACTTCCAACTTACTTCCTGTCTTGCAATTCACATAAGATCATTCGTAGCCTCATAATCTACATATACGACCATTCATACTATTGTTAGGCTCATCATCATATGCTCGTCTTAAACCCTTAATTTAAATCCATTTAGAATCTGCCGAAATTCGAGCAGCATCTCCCCTGTTTATATGCGTAGCCCGAAATCACAATCCAATAAACAACAATAACAACAACAACAACAACAACAACAACAACAACAACAACAACAACAACAACAATACCAACATCACAACAACATTATAAACACCAATAGGCTCCATAAAATATCTCACACGATGTTTTCCAAGTTTCTCAACTATCCAACTTATTATACGAGTATGTAATAACTTTATCTCCGTAAATAAACTGAAATTAATATTAATAAGGAGAGATTCATACCTTATTCTTTCTAGAGCAGCAATATCTTCAATATTTACTTTGAATCCAAGCCAATTCCAATGCAAGACAAAACTATAATCATGACTACACGTTGTTTGGACCTCGATTAATACTCCGTAACTTGAAATCTCTCAAAATCCTCGCTTTTATGTTATATATATGCTCTCATATGTGGCTGAATTTTCTAGAGCATTTGGGAAATTTTTGTGAAGAAAAAATGGGGTTTTTCCCCTTATATAGGGTGCCAAAGTCGGCATCACTGCTCTACCCGCATAACTTGTAACGTCCATAATTCTCTATTCCGACATTGTATCGATGAATGGTTTATTGCGTTGGAAACTAGACTTGACGAACTTCATTTTAAGCTTCTTAAAACTCCCCATATACCTGGAGATATACCCCTCCAAAGTTGACCCAAAATTCTGTCCTTAATTCTGCCAACTTGTTCCAAATTTTCGACAAACTTATTTTCGTTGATTTGCTTGGTCCAAAATCTTCCGAAACTCTGATTACATGATATTTATCACTAATCATACTTGATAATGGTCATGTCCTTTGGTTCCAAGGCTGTCCTTCTCGGTTACGACTTACAAGATCATAATTCATCCTTTACTTAAACCATATACTTAATAATGTCTCGTTCCTCACACTTCAAAGCTGTTTTACCTAGCCATAGCTCGACATACTTACATTCAAATTTAACCAATGCTTCTCCGAGGTACGGGGTGTAACACTGAAGGTGCAGGGTGTAACATCCTGCTCCGTCTAATTTGGAAAATTGTCGATTAAAGACGACGTATAAATTACCGCTCATTCTCACCGCATTTGTTTCCATTTTTAAATATTGCTCAAAATTATTTCAATATTGGGCTCATTTTGAAGCTCATATTTTAAAATAACGTATTATAATTTTTATTTTTGGCAAAATATTATTTTACGCAAGCATTTTAAGTTAATTTAAACTATACTATATCTTTAAAAAAATATGTGGTATATTTTAAAAAATGGGGGAGTAAAACAATATCCCCCCCCCCCCCAATTTATTTTCTCGTTGGGTCCGTCTTTTATTTTTGCCCTAAATATACCCCTTCTATCTCTTGAGAGAATATAGGGGCGGCGCTAGGGTTCATCCCCTAACCACTGCTCCACCGCCATTCCTCCACCATTTCTGGTTGATTATTGGGTATTTCCCCACCATCTCTTGTGGTGTGGGATGCCCTGGGCGGATCCATTAAGCTCTTAGCCATCTGAAGCCACCACACCACACAAGAGAGATGGTGCAGTGGCGATTTGCTCAGTATTTGGCCATGGTTTCGTACTTTGTACTGGTCTGCACGACGTGTAAGGTTGGGATTGATTTTATAACAGTCCTTTTTTGGATTATTCTCTGGTACAATTTGTTTTTTTTGATTAGGCGCATGATTTAGGTTTTATTATCTGCGTCCACTGATTTGGGTTTGTTTTTTGTCCCTATAGTGTACTATTGCGCGTGATTTTGCAATTTTGTACGAATTGGATAAAATTCCTTTTGTTTTTACTTGATTTTTGAAAATGAGAGGGGGTCTGTGAGAACGGGGGGAAAATCTGAATTCTATTTTTAGAGGCAGGGGAGTTGTTTTTGGTTTTCTATAAATAAAAGGTATTGGTGATATAGGAGGGGTCCGAATTTTTTCATAAAGAGGAGATAGGTTTTTTTCTTGGAGAATTATACTGATTCTTTCCAACTTACCTGTTATATTCAAAAATATATTATAGATATCATCACTAATATACTATTACTACTTCAAAAATACCATACTATATAAAATAACAAGAAGGCTGCTTTGAGTATTGGAGTGTTGGTGTTGATTTGATTAATCTAATTTCTCATTTGATCTTTAGGTTGCCTTTCAAAAAGGTAACATTCTTATTCCATACTATTTCATTTCTGTTCTTGTTTGTTTACATGAATTGATGTGTTTATGGTTGTTTTAAAATCATTTTAGCTATTGTTCTATAGAACTGATGAGGTTATCTTATTATGATGACAATATAATGAGGTTTCAAAGGGATTTTGTCGACTAGTAGGCATTAAAAGTTAAGACTGGCTTAAACTTAAGTAAATTCTTTATTTTGATCATTAGTTATTGCCATATTGGTATTTTGAGGGATCTGAGGCACATCTTACATTCTTGTTGCTTCACTATTGTTTAAGAATTCCACTTCTTTTGGCCTTGTGTTGATTTGTTCTAAGTGAAAACCAGATAATGATTCTAAAAAACAAAATAAAGTTCAGATCTGTGTTTTCACTTGAATAAACTTGTTCAGTGTACCTCAGTGAGATACTAGGGAGGCTGAGTTATGTTATGATCTTATATGGCTGTCTTAGACTAAATTTGAACTAAAATGGTTTCTTGAACCTGAGATATATCTGCTTGTTTCTTTACATCCTACCTATTGAGCTTAAAAGCTTCTGAATCTCTGTTTGCTTTGTTTTTACATATGTTGGATTTGCCTGTCCTACCCTTTAAAGGCTAAACCTTTTCAAAACTTGCAAAAATTAGCTTTCAAAGATCAGCAAACTATAACATTATGTGAATCTTTGAAGTCTGAACCTCAGATTCTCACTTTTTTTTTACTAAGTGACTGTTAAAGTTGTAATAAAGGACTCATGTGTTTCTGTGACTATTTGGTTGCATGGGTATACATTTTGTCATCTCTAAAACTTGTTTAGCCATAGAAAAGTAAGGAATGAACCTCTTAACTTGCTTTGCAGATTCTAAAATTGCTAAGTGAAACTAGAATCCTCTAAAACTAAGAATCTATTTTTCTTAAAATAAAAATAGGAATTTGATGGATTCATAGTTCGTCATGTTGTTTTGAACAAGTTTGGTTTGATGGATTTATAGTTTGTCATGTTGTTTTGAACAAGTTTGGGTCCTGTTTAGCTTTTTGTGTGTGTTTAATCATCAGCTTTAGGAACTGTTGCAAAAGGTAAATGATAAGGAATAAGGGAACTTGTCCTTTGTTCAAATTTGAGAATTAGTGGCCTAGGATAATGTCCTTGGGGTTGGGGTGTGTGGTTTGTGATCTTATTGTGATTTGTCTTCTCTTTCAAGCTTGTTTTGTTGTCTAGTTTGCTGTGAAGAATGCTCGGTGAGCTTACTTTGATTAGGTAGGGCTTAAATATCCCCTTGATTTTCAGATCATTAGAAGTTAGTTATACAAGGAAAATTAGAGTTTAACTTTAAAGAAGAAGTTTGAAATCAGGTATAGCAGTGACTTAGACCCTTCTGTCTTTCTTTCTCTAAGTTTGATCCTAGAACTTGAACACTTTTGTTCCTTATACATTGCTGGCTTATACTGCTCTTGAATAAATCATTTTGTGACTTAGGAGAAGTAACATGAACCTCTCTTGATCACCCTTTTTTGAACATTGAGCCATCTTTGTGCATCATTCCTGCTGTATGTTTGATATGGACTGCAATATGCTCATAGTTTACATTGTTGAACCACTTTAAGCTACTGAGAATTGGTTATGCCTAAACTGTCTCTTAAAGGTTTAATTCAAATTTGTAAAACTTGTGACATCTAATGCAATGCTAAAAAAAATTGAACTTAAATCTACTTTGAGAGAACACATGTGGTATCTGCTTGTTTGTACAGGTATTTATAACTTGTTTGTAAGGTTCTGAGGTTTACATATATGATTTCCACCCCTGTTTGTCTGCTTGTGACTCAAATATGTTCAATATGATGCTTTAAACTTAGGATAGTGTCATGAACCTCTGTTAGTCATAGTTTAGGCTCCCATAGACCTATAGTGTTTTCATCTAAGTTTCTTATTATTTGGGACTTGTTGTAACTGCAGTTGAATCATGACTACACATGACTACACCTAAGATAGCTTCATGCTTTCTTTTACGTCTTTCTGGACTTGCTGATCCTGTTTTGATCATCCTCCATGCCTTGTTAAGACCTTATTTGATCTCACATTTGAGTTTGGATCCCTGTGTTTGATTCTATAAATTAACTAAGTAAAATTGTCATTTTCAAGTTCTACAATGTTTCCTATGGGACTTTGCTTATATGCTGAGATGATCTTGAGACTTAGTTGAGACTAGTGTAACCCAATGATTGAACATGAACTAGGATATAGAGATTTGGGAAGTGTTGGGAACCTGCACTCTGAATCTGCTTAATATCTAAACTTGTTTAAGCTAAAATTGGTACAAAAAATGACTTTGGACTTTAAATTTGCCTCTGTAAGTGGTGAATGGGTTTAAAAGTGGTTGTTTGGCATTTGGTTTAGTTTTTTATTGGCTTAAAAATGAACTCTTGGCCAGATCCTTCATTATCCTGTCTTCATTAACCATTGATTTCCTCAAAAGAAACTAGAAACTAATATTTTGAGTAGGATGACTGTGGCTTTGCCTTTGTCTTTTGCTGCTTCACTCTTAATCCTGTGTCTGCTTTGTTTTTTCTTATTACTTCATTTGTTGCTGCTACTCATTTGCCATTTTTGAAATTTTCCATGTCTTCTTGTCCATGTCATTGCTATTTGCTGAATTGTGACATCTGAGGTGCCTTGCATTGCCAAAACCTTCACATTACTTAAGGGCTGCTTGATTTCTTTGTTTTTGGGATTAGTCGAATCTCTTCTGTGACTTTTCTTACCTCATGTGTGTCAAGGTTTGGTAGTAAAGATGTATGTTGTAGATCCCCTAGTTGTTAGCCTTGACTGAAGATAAGTATTTGGCCTTTAAAAGGTGTAGAATCTCTCTTAAAAGCCTTGAAATTTTTAAATAACCTGAATGTGGTAGTTTAGAGTTAATGGAATACGAAGCATGTATATATCTAGTATATCTGGAGGGTATGCCCTTAAAAGGGTTTTTCTCTTCGATGGTATACTAATGGTATATCAGGTATACCACAGTTTTGACACTTAGAAAAATTTGAGAAGAAATTAAATAGTATATCACTGGTATATCATGTATAGCACTCTTTGACACTTAGAAAATTTGAGATGGAATCAGGATTTGGGCCTGTTATTTGGGCTTGATATTTGCATCACCATACTTGGCTCATCGTTATTATTGCTTCGGGCTTATTTCCTAGTTGGACCATTTTTGACCACTAACTGTCACTGAATTGTTAACTGGATCAGTCCAAAATAAATTGTCACGACCCAAACCGCCATGAACGACACCCATCTAAATCCTAATGGGTGAACCAACATACATACCACCTAATCCATTCAATAAGGTTTTTAGATAAATCAGGCTAAATAATTATTACTTATTTAACAACAAAAGAACAAGTAAATCATGCCATAAATATTGTTGTAAGTGTGGAAGTTCTAGCTATTACAATCCCCAAAATCCAAAAGTTATCGCACAGGACTCTAAGCCAAAAACATGTCTAAGAACTGAAATCTACCTAATAAATATCCATAATGTCCAGAATAAGAAAAGACATCAAAAGTAGAAGATCTTCGGGCGGCCTGGCATGAGAAGAAGCTCACCCCAAAATCTGTCAGCAATTATCCTCCACGCTAGATGTGAGGACGAGTAGCGGTCTCTATATCAAAATTTGCACTCAAAGAATGCAGCAAGGTAGTATCAGTACAAACACTATGTACCGTTAAGAATCATAGGCCGATTAAGATTAGTATCATGCATATCTCATGAAATCAATAAAATAAACAAGCCAGTCAATCATACACGAATATCAATACATCACAACAAGTCAACCACGGACAATCACAACAAATTGCCAAATTGCCAAGAATCACAAACACGTCAACCACAATAGAGATAAATTTACCATTATACCCCCATTCGCTATACACACATGTTATCTGATGTCATAGCTCAGTAATCATGACCTGCAGGGGACCTATGGTGTCCATGTACCACTCGTTCTGGAACACTCCTCGGACCCGAGCACAACCTCCACTCTCGAACGAACCTCGAACGCGGGATATAACAATAAACCTCTCGTTTCCGGAACTATCCTCGGACCACGAGCCCATAATCTAGGCCACATGTGTGCCTTGTCATACCTTTTACAGAACAGTGTCTCTTACCTTCTCAATATCCATATTCACCTCATTATTTCATGTCATAATATCCTCGAGAAGACTATATTAACTTCTCATCACAATACATCCACTGCAGATTAAATCACTCAGGAATAACGGCATGAATCCTACACAACACTCAATCATAATCACATAGGAGCTTAACCATACAATATCATGTAATGAATACTACATGCTTTCTCCTAATGAAATCACAAACACATATTCCACTAACCAAAGTCTAACTCAAGTAAACCGTAATCTACCTCAAAGTAGAGCTGGAACAATGCCTGTCACTCTGCCATAACCTTTCCTTTCCTCAAAGCCTCATTACGTTTACAGTCTAGAAATAGAAGACTCGATGAGTCACATTGCTCAATTTGCAAATACCAAGGCAAGAAATACCCTTCCCTCTCCCGATTCTAAGGGTGGATGAATTTCTAGGTGATAGACAACCTATCAAAATCCCCTAATATTCATAAACCATCAATTTCTACCACATTCTATCAAGCATTCCCATTACAACAGTTTTCTATGGCAAAGACACCATTTTTATAAGAACCCTAGGTCTCCAATCACTTAGTTTATGTCTCTAACTGTTCAATTTATGATCAACAGCAACTAACCAATGCATTTAGATGATAACTAAGCGATAATAACCATAACCCATCAAGTTTAGAAGGTTTATTAATATTCTAGGGTTTCTATTTCAATTTCACCATTAAAGACCCATGAATATGATTACAATAATTAAGGGGAAAGGAATGATAGAATGAAAAGCGATGGAACTTACCTCACAAGATTGTCTTGCCCTAGCTTGACAATTCTCTCTAAGTGTTTGTTGGGAAGTGTGTTGGGTTGTTATGAATGCGAAAATAAAACTAAGGCATTAAAAACCCGGCTACTGCTTCCCGTCGACCGTTGCGGCGGTTGCTCCGCCGCTGTAGCGGTCCCGCTATAGCGGTCCCCAACTATCCCACCCGACCGCTATGGCGGTCGGTTCACCATTATAGCGGCACCGCCATAGCATCCACCAAAGAAATAGATGGCCACTTGCAGCGGTCGAGGCACCACTATAGCGGTACCGCCGTAGCGGTCCATTTTAGGCAGTGAAGTCGGCTTTTTGTCCAGTTTTCCCCCTATCACCCCACATTTCATCCAAGGCCTCAAAACATGCATACATACAAAAAGACACCCCACCCGCAACCTCGAAATTCCCAATGGAGTCTTAAATTCCCATTACGACCTGAAGTGTCGTTACATAAATTTTAATTTCTTTTTCTTTCTTTGCCTATGCAATGACTATTATGATTTCCATTTTTTGTACCTAGTTTAGTTCATAAACATGTACTAACATTACGCATACCCCTTTGCATTTTTTGCCCATTTAAACCCGTTGGTGGGCCTCAATGGGGCCCACTAATGTATCTAGATCGAGTCAACCCAATTTGGAGCGAAATGGAGCATACGTTGGAATTAAGACAAACCTGATTGCATAGACATTTCTCTTTTGGGCTTGGTCGACCCAAATTATCTATCTCCCTTTAATTATGTATTTTAAATTATTGTTTGTGCAATTATCATGCCTATTGGAACCCTTAATAGATTGTCATATTTTATAGATGCTAAAAATGAATTTGCTACAAATTAAGACTAGTTTTTGAGACGTTAAAATGCAAACTTGAGGCTGATTTGAACAGAAGGACTAAAACTCCTGATTGTTTACGGAATTAAGGACTGATTTGAACATTTATGAAACATGTGGGCTTATGACATATGGACTGATTTGAACCAATATTCAAACTTGTGGGACTAATTATGGTTGGTGGACTTAGGCTAAAAGATAAAACTTGACTCAAACTTAGAAAAAGGTAGAAATAAAAAATGGACTATATATATGTAAAATACTATATAGTCTATAATAATATATTTAACCTATTTTCCTAAAACTATTTTCCTATACTTTAACTATTTTCCAAAACTGTTTTTTGGGTGGACTTACGTAGGGTCCTACTTGGGCTAAGTGCCTTCGGGTATTAGCCTAAGTGTTCTAGTCCGACACCCTAAACGCTCAATTTTGGGTAAAATTTTACCACTTTTGATTCTTGAAAAACGTGGTATTTTTGCATAAATGACTAAATTCTATTTGCAGAAATATAAAACGAAACTATTTTTATCACAACCAATTTATATCTATATAAACATATTATTAGAACACGTAGGTAAACCGCAATTGAGCGGATCCTTATTACTGGGGTGCCTAACACCTTCCCCGGGGGATCACCAGAACCCTTACCTAAACTCTGTGTAGATTAGGTTTCTTTTAAAATAATCATCAAATAATTGTTTTAAATGAACCCTTTTCGACTCGATTTTTCCTAATTTCCTAAAAATTAGGTGCGACTCTAAAAATAAGTCCATTTAGAGTACCATTACGTAGAAGTATATTCTTTTCTTTTTTCCAGTACGATTGACAACCGTCCTTCCCCGGGACACTTTCTTTTTTGAATGAGGCAAGTGAAACTGCGAATGGGAAAAAATAGAACTGCTACACCATGAACTGCGCCTGGTCTCATAAGTGCGTAAAGAATTGGCCTTACAGAGTTCTCCTTGAAGTGGCTTACACTTCACACTTACATAGGTAATTCCCAAACATGTAATCCTGTAGAAACACTATTTGATATACCCTGTATCAAACTTAGAAATCATTAAAGATCCTTAATGCTTTATCTATGGTCCTGAACATTGTCTTCATCATGAGAATGAACCAAAATTTGTTTGACAATCTTGAACCGTCAATCATAACTTTGTTTGATCTCCTTGAATGTAGATCTTGGGATCTCCAGTCTTCTAGGTAGAGTTACCGCCATGTTGACTTGTCCTCGGCCATAGTTCCATTCCCTTTGATGACGTCTCAACTGCCTCTCTAGCTAGGCCTTTTGTAAGTGGACCCGACACATTATCCTTTGAACTTACATAGTCAATTGTGATAATTCCACTAGAGAGTAGTTGTCTAACGGTATTATGTCTTCGTCGTATGTGAAGAGATTGAACGTTATACAAAACACTCTCATCCCTTCCTATTGCCCTCCAATGAGTTTGGTCGGGATCACTTGTGTATCGGCTTAATTTACTTATCGCACAAGCTATATCTGGCTGTGTACAATTCATGATGTACATCAAACTTCCCAATACTCGAGCATACTCCAATTGAGACTTACTTTGACCTTTATTTCTCACAAAATTAGGGTTTTAGTCAATTGGACACAAAATTATGGTTTAAGTCAATTGGACACTACAAAAAGTATAGAAATTGCAACAAAAAATTTAAATGTGGCAACAACATAGTTTTATTGTTGGCAAAGAAATTTTTGGTTGCCAAAGAATTTAATTTTGTTGCCATAGTATTGATTATTATTGTAAAAAGTACTTTTGGCAACCAAAAAAGAAGTTGTTGCACATTGTTGCAATAACAGCCGTTGGGAAAAGTCTATGCAACAAAAAAAATTGTTGCCAAAAGTACTTTTTGCAACAATAATCAATCTATGTCAACAAAAATAATTTTGTTGCCACATATATTTTTTTTTGTAGTGGGAGTTCGTGCTACCTTGAAGTCCAAATGTTTGAAATTTTCAAGTACCATTTTGATGTAATGAGATTGAGACAATACTAGGCCTTGAGGAGTCCTGTGGATTTTAATTCCTAGAACTAAATCGGCAACTCCTACGTCTTTCATATCAAACTTGCTAGCAAGCATACGTTTAGTAGCATTTATGTCGGCAATGTCTTTACACATTATTAGCATGTCATCAACATACAAGCAAACGATGACCACATGATTTGGAAAGTTCTTAATGTAGACACATTTATCACACTCATTAATCTTAAATTCATTTGACAAAATTGTTTGATCAAATTTCACATGCCATTGTTTCGGTGCTTGTTTAAGTCCATAAAGTGACAACAATTCTGCACACCTTCTTTTCTTTTCCAGGATCCACAAACCCTTCAGGTTGTTCCATTTATGTATCTTCCTCCAAATCTCCATTTAAGAAGGCGATTTTAACATCCATTTGATGAACTTGAAGGCCATACACGGCGACCAACGATATTAATACCCCGAATAGATGTAATTCTCGTTACCAGCAAGTATGTGTCAAAATAATCAAGGCTTTCTCGTTGTCTAAAACCTTTAACAACAACTCTTGCCTTATATTTGTCAATAGTTCCATCATTTTTCATTTTCCTTTTGAAAATTCATTTGGAACCTAAAGGTTTGTTCCCTGGAGGAAGATAAACCAACTCCCAAGCATGGTTGCTTAAAATGGATTATGTTTAACTATTAACTGCCTCTTTCCAATATTGTGCTTCTGCAGAAGTGTCACGACCCGACTAGGGGCCATGACGGGTACCCGGGGCTAACCACCGAGCACTGCTCGTACCGTTACCCAAACATCAAGCGTTCATTCATTAATCTAATGCTCAAATCATAGGAAACCCATTTTTCATTTGGAAACATAAATAATATTATACACATAAGCCCTTCGGCTATCAAAACAATATACATACAATGATAGCATCGTGAGATCATACTACCCATACATACGTATCTACGAGCCTCTACTAGAGTACTAGACATATGGATGGGACAGGACCCCGTCGTGCCCAAAACATACATATACACAAAATAGTAAATCAATGGCACCTCCGGAATAATGGAGTGCTCTCAAAAAGTCTGCTTATTGGCTTCTATAAATCTGGGTCGCCTCCCCGTCTACCTGTGGGCATGAACACCGCTTCCAAAGAAAACGGACGTCAGTACGAATATTGTACTTAGTATGTAAGGCATGAATGAAATGAACATATTAGAGAAATCATAAGGCACAAGATGAAGATATAACCTGCGTAACTTTTAAGGGTGGATACCTTTCAGGCCTATCTCATATATAAACATAATAAATGTATCATCATAGCGTATACGTCGTCATACCATATGTATATCATAGTACCGTATCTGTGCATATACATTAAACATTATCCGTATTCGGCCACGTAGTGGCTCGACAATATCACATACATGTCTTTCGGGCTTTTCAAACATTTAAATACATAGTAATATCGTACCCGATTATATAGGATCGGTGTCCTACGTACCCAGCTATAATAATGCCTGCTGTTATATCTGCCTAGCCCTACCAAGGCTCAGTGTTGTCCGTGCCTGGCCCTACCAAGGCTCAGTGATATCCGTACCCAGCCCTACCAAGGCTCAGTAGTATCCGCACCCAACTGCAGTGGTGCGCGCGCATCATATATATATATATATATATATATATATATATATATATATATATATATATATATATATTCTACCCGGCCATATAAGCTCGAGGTTTCATAATAGCCATACATAGGCACATATACATAAAAGCCCATAAACATCTTTAGTGTCATCACTATCAACATCATTATCGTTATCATCACTTATATCACATAAGCTTATCATAACTTTGCATAGAGCATGCATTTGAATTTAAAGACAATCTATGAAAATCGTATCATATTCGTAGCATGAACTTCGTAAAAATATCGCATGATAGACTTTATAATCTCTAACTTAGGCTCATCATTACCATTATCGTATCTATGGCATATCTCTTCCCTTTATCTCATATGGAACCCCCTATGAACATAGACTCGTAACTTTTCGGAACATTGGTCATAGGACATGCATTAGAGCTTATAGACAATCTATAATAATATCGGGGTGACATAAGGTCGAAAACCCCCGATTCCATTATGGAGTAATCATATTCATCATATCTCACCTTGAAGGAACTAACGTTTTAAGGTGAGTGTACACCATGAACAACATCAAGGGATCGTAAGTAGGATCTTTAACTTCATAGACATCATATCTGGCTTTAGAATCTCTAAGCTTAAACTTACCATCATTATTTTCGTATTCATGACATATTTCACATCTTTATCTCATAGGAAGCTCTTTATCGATGTTGACTCATAGTTCCCGGAGTGTAAGAGAATCATGGAGAGGTAGGGAAATAATATCATAGGAATCACATAAGGATCATTAGCTTCGTAGGGATATCGTATCATGAGCTTTAGGACTTCTAGACTTAGATTCATCATTTGTCACGACCCAACCCCGTAGGCCGTGACTAAGTACCCGAACTGGACACCCGTATACATGTTCTTTAGCTATATGTTCTTTTCACAACAAACTCAATATGGATCTTATAACGACCAACCATGGTCTCAGATTTGTCGCATAATTATACATACAAAAGCAAGCCGACAAGGCTGCCATCAAATATCAATATCATATGCAAGCCAACAAGGCTGCCATTATAGACGAACATTGTACCACAGCACATCGTATAGACACAGCTGAAAAGAACCCATACACAACCCACACATATGTCCACAGACCTCAAAGAGTTTCAACAGTAAATATGACGGGACAGGGCCCCGTCGTACCCATAGTCAACATATGCATATATTTAGATCAAAAAGGATCTATACCAAATCTGACCTCCGGAACAACGGAACTCTCCAAAATAGCAGAAGGGAAATCCTAAGCTGACGGATCACCAAAGCGAGTATCTGCACCTGCGGGCATGAAACGCAACCCCCCGAAGAAAGGGGGTCAGTACGAAATATGTACTGAGCATGTAAAGTATGAAATACAGTAAACAGGATCATAACTGAAATAAGAGTATAGAAAATGAGTATCATAATCAGAATACCAAGTACTTTCTTTCGAAACATAAATCATGCACATTAATATCATATATCATATCCGACCCTATTATGGGACTCGGTGAACATGGTCGCCACCCCGTCTCTTGCGCCATAACACAGCATACTCCAGAATATAATATAACTCCGTAACACAGCATAACTCCGTAACACAACATAACATCATAACACAGCATAACACCATAACACAGCATAACTCCAGAATATATATATATATATATATATATATATATATATATATTGTACCCGGCCCTTTAATGAGGGACTCGACGAACAATGCAGTGGAAGTGTGCACGATAACATACCCGGCCCGGGACTCGGTGAAAAATATATTGAGGTATGCACGAGCAGAGTAGTGAGAAACTATATGCAATTCAAAACATTTTTAAGGACTCAATAGGATAGTCAACACGAACCATCGTTCGCAATTTCAAATAATAGTCATACCATATACCTTTCGGATGTCCCTGTGGATCATATCAAAATGGAACTTTGAAACCATGTGTACATATCAATATATATAAAACATAACATAAGTTAGGAGAATCAAGATCAATAGCCATCCTAGTGGCTCTAAGAATAGGAATTTCCTTTGGAATCGTATATATATCGTATATTCATTTCACAACGATCATGCCAAAAAGAAAGAAGGGTTAGCTTCACATACCTTTAGCGCTTGTTCGTCACACAATATGTATACGCTGTCCATTAATACTTCAACCTATATTAAGATGCCAACAACTACGTTTAAGTTACGGGGAGATTCAAAATGTATTCTAACGTTAGTAACTCCTTTCTAGATGTTTAGACGACGTTTTCTCTTGTATCCAAACCAACCACATACGACCAATCCAACATCAATAATTATGTGTTCAATACCAATCCGTACAGCCCACTCAATATCCCAAACAGCCCACATTCACAACATGCAATAACGATTCACATACGGCTACTACGTTCTCAAGTTACTCTTAATTGTTCGTAGCCTTAACGTTTTCATGTAACAACTTTACAACAGCCCAAACACCATGACAACATGATGTATACTCTTAACTATAATTAGTTTTTCCAACTTAATGAAATACAAGTCCAAAACAACCCCTAACCAACAACATGTCCAAAACAGTCCCTAACCGACAACATAAAAATGTTCGGAATTCTTGCAAACGTTTACGAACATACTAAGCAAACCACATATGATTTTTACACATTATTTCATGTCTTCTTTTCATATAATTTCAGTAAGTTATGACCAGATATCTACACGAAAAGTACAACATCAATTCATACGCAACTAAGCTACATCGTCATCTCTATAATCCTTACAACAACTCACAAACGACTTTGGTTTCAACTCCAACCATTAAACACCTTCATTTCCATCATAAAATTCATGACAATAACAATCAAAATATCAAGTAACATCAGTTCACTAACTTCTTACAAAAACAGTCCATACACGGTTTCAACATGCTTCAACATCACTCACATAAAATCATAGATTCAATTATTTTCATACTAACACAACTTCACCTTTAACCTTCCAATTCTTTTCATTCTTTTTACCATGAGATCTATGATAGTAACAACCATATTTATTAAAGAAAATTAGTCCATTAAATCCACCAAAACAGTCCCCTCGGCCACATAGTCATTCCAACACCATGATTTTATGCATGCGATTCATGTTCATCAAGTTACAACAATACTTCAACATCAACACCTATAACCTCATGGTTACTATCATGTTCTCACATCAACACACCTTATTTCATGCATACAACTTATATTTACAAATCTACATCACCCTTAATACATGAAAAAGAAAGTTAGATCTTACCTTGACAACTTGACTTCTCAACTTGGCTAGAGTTTGTGAATAGAAATGAAAATGGTTCTTGTTACTCCAATGACTATCTTCACGTTTCTTGGGACCTTCTAAAGGGTTGAAACACCTTGGAAAATAATTTTTGGATCAAGACTGAAAGAGCTCAAAATCAGCCAAGCTTGGCCGAGAGCTTTCTCTCTCTAGGTTTAGGTTTTCTTTCTTTGTGTTGTGTAGTTGAAATGAATGTATTTGCTGATCTACTTAGTCCTTATTTGGTTAAAATATGATGCCTATAAGGTGGACACATGCTCCACTCATGGCATTGAGTCACTCCATTAACTTTACACAAAATTTCCATTTCTTTTTCTCCTACTTTCGGCTAGGTGTTGGCTGAATTGTCCATCTTTGTTTCCTTTCTTCTTTCTTTTCAATTGTTTATAAGACAATTGAATGTGTAATTGATGATTCATACACTAACCCTTGTCCATTGTAATCATACAAGATGAATGGTCAATATTTAATGTGAAATGATTCCTCCACCATGTTATGTCTTCATAAAATAATGCATGCTTCCATAAAGTAATGGATGCTTCAATATTCAATTGCATGCTTCAACTTTTTCTCCTCCAATTTTCAGCCATCTTGGCCGAGTATTACATGTATATTTCTTCCAATTTAATTGTCCACAATATAATGAAAGTGTAGTGAATGAATCAACATTAAATGCATATTTGTATGTCTTCCATAATAGCCTTATTTTAGATAACTTTGAGTCATCTTTTGGACATGGCATGTTAATGTTTCATATTGGCTCATTGTTGCCACTAATTTTTACTTAACACCACAATTAAGTAGTTCCTACTCTCCAATAACATTTTTATACTAAGTAAAATTTATAACCGATTAGTTCTAGTTTAGAAATTAAAATCCGAGGTTTCTATCTCACGTCGATTCCTTCGCGAATAACTCGACGTATAAAATACGGGGTCTAACATCATCGGTATTGTCATACTCGTAACGTATCTTTGTTCTTTATCTTGTATGAAGCTCTTTATAATCGTAGACTCATAGTCTTTGATATGTAGGAAAATCATGGAAAGATAGGAGGATTCATACCATAGGAGTCATGCCTTAGAAAGAAAGGACTAGCCTTACATACCTCTTTCATTTAACAATTTCCATCGCTTAATGGTTCTCCTTCAGTGCTCACGTTTCTACCTTCAAGAGAATTCGCATTCAAATTAGCTAATCGATTATATGAACGTGCTTACTAAAGCTAGAGAAAATTGGGAAGCATTTCCTTTGTTTATACAACCTTCCCCATATTGTATATCAACTACCAAACATTTATAATAACGTTCACAATATCATAACCAACAATCGTCATTCATCTACATTACCCTCATTTCACAATTCCACTTCAATTCATCCATAATCATGGTCATAGTATACTAGTACGTTTTCTCACATATAATGCTTACCCCATGTACTTAATATCATTTATAACGTAACCATATCACAACACATCAAGAATCATGACTCAATTCAAGCTATTACTCAAAATGACACTATTCCCACATTCATGACCCATTTTTCTATATTCTTCTACAATCCAAGTGTTTCAACTTTCAAATACCTTAAACAATATGAAAACACCATAAAACTTACCTTAGATAGTGTAGGAGCAAGTTTTGGATGATAATATTTCACTTGAAGAAAAACCCTAGCTTCAATCCAATGGGGTTTCTTGCCTTGGATGAACCCCAATGAGTTTCTTACACTTGATTTCCTTGGGTTGATGAGGTTGATCATGAATCTTTCTTGAGTTCTTGTGAATGAAGAGTAGAGAGGGTTTTCTAGAGTTTTCTTGAGGTGAGAGGTGAAAATGAAATGAAATAAATGAACTTGGGTCCTCTTTATATAAATCTTAAAACCTGTCCCGACACGAACATACGGCCCGTATCTTTTATACGGGTCGTATGTCTGGCCGTATGTTTGGTCCAGTGAAGGTTTCCCATCTGGGATAAATATACGGCCTAACATACGGCCAGTATAATTTATACGGCCAGTATGTTGGGCCGTATAATGCCCAGCTATTCCGATTTCGTTCTCGTTGACTCGTTTGACCTCCAATCCTTATGGAACCTTCTTAACACTTGTTTATCACCTCATTAACAATATAAGGGACGTTATAACTCTTCTCCAAAGCATCATAAAATCATCATTAACTCGTTACTCGTAAATCCTTTCCGATACATAACGTATGCCTTACCTTCCTTAACAACTTTCGTCTCCTACTTCACATGTCTTTGAAATCTCATTTATAAGAAAAAAATGTTATTTCTTACTCATCAAAACATCAAATACGTCGCGCCCTTCATCATTCTATTCACTGTGCATGAACGAAAAATTTTCCGAGGTGTAACAAGAAGACACCGCTTCCTTAAAAGTTTGAGGCTCTTTTTCCACTAAGAATGTCAAAAAATCTAGACCAAAGAAAGTAGATGTCCTTTGATGTTTGCTTCGTCTTGGGTTCTGCTCATTAGGAGTACTTTCATTTGTATCTTCCCGAGGTCGTTTAGATCTTTCGCTAGATGAATCACATTTCTCTTTATACGGATAAATATTTTCAAAAAGTTCTGCATTATCTGATTCCATTACCGTATTAGCATGAATGTCGGATTTTCTGGTATTGTGAACCAGAAAACGATATGCTTTGCTATTGGTGGCATATCCTATGAAAACACAATCTATGATTTTCGGTCCTATTTTTACCATTTTGGGTTTAGGAACTTGTACCTTGGATAATCACGCCCCACACTTTGAAGTATTTCAAGCTGTGATTTCTTTCTTTCCATCTCTCATATGGAATAGATTGTGTTTTGCTATGGGGAACTCGATTAAGTATTCTATTAGCCATAAGGATAGCTTCCCCCCACAAGTTCTGGGGTAAACCAGAACTTAAAAGCAAGGCATTCATCATCTCTTTTAATGTTCTATTTTTTCTTTCCATAATCCCATTGGATTGTGCAGAGTAAGGGGCAGTTGTTTGATGAATAATGCCATATTCCAAACAAATTTCTTCAAAAGGAGATTCATATTCACCACCCTTATCACTTCTTATCATTTTAATTTTCTTGGAAAGTTCTGTTTCAACTTCATTTTTGTATTGCTTGAATGCGTTAATTGCTTCATCTTTACTATTAAGTAAATAAACGTAACAATAACAAGTGTTGTCGTCAATGCAAGTAATGAAATACTTCTTTCCACCGCGAGATGGAGTTGACTTCATGTCACAAATATCTGTGTGAATTAAGTCTAAATGATTTGAATTCCTTTTCAATTGACTTTTAAGGATGTTTAGCATATTTAGATTCCACACAGATTAGACATTTTAAATTATTGCATTCAAATTTAGGCAATACATTCAAAATTAATCATTTTTCACAAGGTTTTAAAATTGACATGTCCTAAACGGTAATGCCATAAATGATTTGACTCAAGTAACTAAGACGGAGCAGAAATCTTATTATTATCAACGACCATTACATTTAGTTTGAAAAAGTCCCTTGGTAAGGTAACCTTTCCCCACATACATATCGTTCTTACTTACAACAACTTTGTCGGAAACATAAACACACTTAAAATTGTTCTTCACTAGAAATCCGGTGGAGACCAAATTTTTCCTTATTTTCGGAACATGACAAATGTTGTTGAGAGTCACCACCTTGCCAGAGGTCATCTTCAGAAATATCTTTCCATATCCTTCAATCTTGGCCGTTGCAGAATTTCTTATAAATATGGTCTCGTCTGGTCCGGCGAGAGCATATGAAGCAAATGCTTCTCTAACTGCACAAATATGGCGAGTGCTTCAGAATGAATCCACCACTCATTAGGATTTCCCATTAACTTGCACTCAGATAGTATTGCGCACAAGTCATCAATATGCTCATTTCTTTCAACCATATTTGCTTGACCCTTGTTCTTTTCCTTCTTCGGAGCACGACTATCTGCAGCATTGTGTCCAACTTTTTTCCACAATTGTGGCAGTTTTCCTTGAATTTCTTCTTGTTGGGATGGTTCTTTGGTACTAAAGCCTTTTTCCTCTTTTTCGGATTCATTGGAGCAGTTTTAACAATATGTGCTCCCCCTATTGCTGATCTCCCATTAGTCTTCTTTTCTTCCGCCTTGTTATCTTCCTTGATTCTCAACCGAACGATGAGATCTTCCAGCGTCATCTCCTTTCGTTTGTGTTTCAAGTAATTTTTGAAGTCCTTCTGTAAATGAGGCAACTTCTCAATTGTTGCCGCAACTAGAAACGCGCCATTAATCACCAAACCTACAATAAATAATATGTAAGTAATAGCACACTTAATACTTTCAACAGAAGTATTACTTAGACTTATACCTTCAGCAAGGAGATTGTGGATGATAACCTGCAACTCTTAAACTTGAGTAACAATATACCACGCCCCGAATCATGGCCTAGGCGTAACACAGCACTTGGTGCCTTTATGCATGTGATCGAGCGAACCACATGGTTTGCTGAATCAACATGAGGCATGAAATGATGCAGGATATAATATAAAATATGGATAGTCTGAGTAAAACATGTGGCGCCATAGTAATATTGAAAATACTGTTTAAACATGGTGCAGAAATAGTCTAAAAATCAAATAATAAATACTAAGCCAATGCTGGCTATATGACTCTGAACATCTGACATAAACATGACTAACTAATCTATGAAACCTATGACATGAGTTTGACAGCTAAATTGTTTACCTGGACAAGGCCTCCGTATACCTTAATTGCATGACTGAAATAAACTTAAATAAAATAGCACCCCGAATAGAATGGGGCTCACTAATAGCTTATATATGCTGAGTCCTAACGAGCTGATCCGTTGTCCTGTAAATCTGCATCGTGATATGCAAGCCCCCGAGCAATCAAAGGGGACGTCAGTACATTCGAATTGTATAGGTATATAAAGAAACTAAATGAATTAAGCATGGCACATGAAATAATAGAACTGAAACTGAACTATATCTATAAACTGAACATGAACATGAGTATATATATATATATATCATGATAAAATATTTTAAGTGGTAGAGCCTTAGTGTAACTGACATGTAACCACAACGTAAGTACATGGCGTCTGATCTCTGCCCGACCAGATAAGTCATCCTGTACCTTACCGAGGTACAAGACATGAACATGAACATGAATGGATCCAACAACCCGCAATGGGTAAACATGAAGGTATCGTCCTAATTGGGCGGAGAAATCCTTATCCTACACTAGCATACGTAGTTTCAGGATATCTGAGCCTTCTCGATAATCTGTGCAACTCCCAAAAATATGAACATGGATATATTTGGCTTGGTAGCCCATGAATTATATAATCTTGACTGTAAACACGATTTGTGATTATATTGCAACATGAAGATAAATATATATAATATAACTTGTATAAAAGCATGAAAACGTGTAGAATTTCATGAAAATAACATAAAAGTTCATATATTGCATTTAAGAACCCATAGAATGCAAAGTAAGGGTTTTCATGAATTACGGACATAGTCTCAATAACCAGAATGGAATATTAAAAACACAATAACAAAGTAATTATACAAACATGGTATATCATGGTACATGTACTTAGGGTTATCATGACCATATCTAGAACCCTAGTTTTGATAAACTTTCATATAATCATGGAAGAACGTGACGTGGGGAAGAACAATGATGTTCCCACATGTGGGTAGAAACCCTACATACCTGTAAACGCTGCAAAACTTGTAATAGATTCCAAAAGCTTAAACCTTGAGCCTTGAGATGGGTTTTCTTGAAAACACTAGGTTAGGAATGATGAACTCTCATTAGATTATGTGAATACATGTTAGTATTGACTTGGGAGGGCTTGGAATGACTTACCTTAATGTCTTGGATTGATGGGAGAAGAAGAACTTTGTTCTAGGGCTTGAAGAATGTGAAAAGTGGGAAATAAAACTGAACCCACGTATTTATACTTAACTGAGTTGGAAAGTTATACAGTTCATTTACACGGTCCGTATTTTGATATACGGTCCATATAAACTGACTGTATTTAGCATGATTGGAAATTCTAGTTTCTGGAATTTCCCAAACGCAAATTACGGACCGAGATACGGTCCGTATTTCATTATACGGCCACCAAGTATGGTCCGTATTTCAATATACGGCCACCAAGTACGGTTCGTATTTCAATATACGGCCACCAAGTACGGTCCGTATTTCAATATATGGTCCATATTTAAGCATTTAAAAACTTGGCAGAAACTGGAATTTTCCTCCTTCGTGATACGACCCAAAGTACGGTCCGTGTCTCAGAATACGGCCAGTACTGTTAGTAGTATAATTCCTGTTTTGCTGAACTGAAGCAGTTTTCAACTCATATATTTTCCCGTCTGATTTTCTATGTCCCGAATCATGAATGTATCATAGTTTAATGGTACGAGGTGTTACACAATAGACTTGCCATCTACCATTATGTAGTCCAGGAACTTGGCGGCTATAAACTTTTTCAATCTAGCATCCTCAGTTTTATATTTCTTTTCCAACGCATTCCATAGTTCTTTCGAAGTTCCCACATTACTATAGACGTTGTAAAGATCATCCTCCGGTCCACTAAGTGTATAGTTCTTACACAAAAAAAATCTGAGTGCTTCCAAGCCTCGATCACAATGAAACTTCATTTTCAGGAGTTGGTTCCAGTAGAACCGAAAATTCCTCCTTCATATACTTTTGTAGACTTAAAGTCTCCAAGTAAAAGAACATCTTTTGTTGCCACCTTTTGAAATCAATCCCGATAAACTTTTCAGGCTTCTGTGCCAGAGTCGGTGCCAGGGCAGCACGACTGAAGGAAGCGACATTGCTTATAGAGCCAACCACGGGGGTTGGTATGGCAATAGCAGTAACATTCAGATATGGAGTTTGGTCTTCCATTTCTGTTGACAAAAACAAATAGAATTAACAAAATCGACGAAGTTTTTATATCTTCAAACTAAATGCATAAACTGATATACTCGATGAAGTTTTCATATCTTCAAATCGAGTAGACAAATGAGTAGAAAGTTACGAAAACTTTAATCTCAAAAGCAGAGCAGAAAATCTGAAGATTTTAGTCTCCAACACAAACATAACACAAAAGATTAAACAATCAAATTAGATTTCTTAAGCGTGTTATCTCTGAGTGTTCAAATCAGTAATTTACCAGAAGTTTATTAAAACCAGTAATTTACTACAACCAGTAATTTAACAGTAATTTACTAAAACCAGTTTCTATTTTATAAAATCAAAAAACGTTAAAGACAAAAATTAGATGAAACAAAAAAAATTCCTTAAGAAATCTAATCCCCTCACAGTTGCCAAGGTTAATAGATTAATTTCTCCCAAGATAGAACAGAAATCTATTCTGCAATAGCGGCAATGCAAATTGCAGAACTTCGGCGAACTCAAAGAGCGGCAGCAAATCACACTGGACACTTACGTTTTTTTAGCTTTGGAAAAATATGCAGAATGCAGAAGAGAGAGGGGAGTAAAACACACAAATTTTCAGTGGTCGAAAGCCGAGGCAAAGCCTCGGAATTTATAGCTATACGTTTTGTTCTGAATAGGTGCAGAAGTGCCTATTCGTTAAAGTGTTGTGTCTATTCTGTGGTTATTACCGTTGGGAATAAAAATAACAATTCCGCGAATTTTATTAATTAAAATTCCACGAAAAAATTATTAAGGGAAAATAAGTAATAGAATTTTAAAAATAAATTTAGTCCAAAAATATTATCAATCAATCTGACCATTTGACTGAAACCGAAACCAATACCAAGCTGAGTAACGACAGTGCAAGGGGAGTCCCTCTTCTCAACTCTTTAAGAGCTAGAAAAGGTGATTCTATATATAAGCACAGAAGAAGTACTTTTCCCCACCAATGAGGGACAAAGTTCCACAAAGTACCTTTGCAAAATGAAATTTATTTGAATATTTTATTTCCTTCCATTTTATTTTCCCACCATTTCCCAATTCACACTATACTCATCTTTAAAGCCCAACGCAACTTTTCCAGGTCAAGAAAATATGGTAGCCAATGACCAATTCAACATTTGATTTAGGAGACCGTGCCCAACAAGGTCATTGACCACACTGCAGTTGTAATTTACACGAGACTTGAAACATTATATTTATAACTTATATGTGTAATACTTCCATTAACTTTGCCTCTTTCTTAAATGGATTTTGTAGCTGTGTTTCTTCTTGGTCTCTTATTGTTTCCCCTTTCAGCCATTGCTCAATCTTACCAAAATGTTAGTCTGGGTTCATCACTCACTACAAGTGATGTTAATACCTTTTGGCCATCCCCATCTGGCGAATTCGCTTTTGGCTTCCAAAGAATTGGAAATGGATCAGGGTTCTTACTAGCCATATGGTTCAACAAAATCACAGAGAAAACATAGTTTGGTCAGCCAATAGGAATAGTCTTGCCCCAGATTGATCCAAGGTTCAGCTCTCCACAAATGGAAGACGAGTCCTCACTCATCCAAATGGTCGGGAGATATGGGCTCGTCCCACGGCTGTTGCTGATTTGGCCTACGGAGCCATGCTTGACAATGGAAACTTTGTGTTAGCAACCAGTAGCTCAGCCACTCCATGGCAGAGTTTTAATGAGCCAACCCATATGATTTTGCCTGGTCAAGTACTTAATCTAAATTAGGGGTGGACGTTCAGTTTTTCGGTTTGGTTTTATCAAACTTCGGTTTGGCTATTTCGGGTTCAGTTTTTTGAAGGCGGACACCGAACACCGAACCAAACTAGTTCGGTTCGGTTCTTTCGGTTTCGGTTTTTTAAAGTTCGGTTCGGTTTCGATTTTTTCAATTCGGTTTTTTGATATAATATTAGAAGTGATTCCATTGACACTAATTCATATTCTCAAAAGCAATAAAATATAAAACTGATAAATTGAAATCAAAATCAAACAAACAGGATACACAAGAACAGAAAACTATAATCATGACATAGAATTACTAGGTGTTATATACATACCGTAAGAATAATTAAGAAAACACATAAAGGACATACATTAATCCTAAAGAGACATCCTAGTTAACTTTCTTTGTTAAGGATATTTGATTTTTTCAATTGAAGTGGAAAATTAGGGATACAAATGCAAAAGAGACTTATTACAATTGGATTTTTTTTTTGCTTTAAACTTAATGAGCCTGGACTATTTTAATTTTTTTGGGATAATGTATTAAATTTCGGTGCATGTTCGGTTTTTCGGTTCAGTTTTATCAAACTTCGGTTCGGCTATTTCGTTTTCGGTTTTTTGACGGTGGACACCAAATACCGAACCAAACTAGTTCTGTTCGGTTTGGTTTGTTGAAGTTTCGATTCGGTTTTTCAGTTTTCGGTATTTATACCCAACCCTAATCTAAATAGCAGTCTTGTTTCAAGCTTCTCTGACACGAATGTATCGAGTGGGAGGTTCAAGTTCACACTTAAACTGATGGAAATTTGATGCTTTACATGCTCAATTATCCAGCAGTTGATCATGTAATATCTTCATATTAGGAAACCTCGTCAGTTGGCAGTGGTTACCAGGTGATCTTCAACCAATCCGGCTATATTTTTCTTCAAGCCAAGAATGGAACTCTGTTAAATTCGATATTTTTCAATGTGGCAAACTCAGGAAGCCAATCAATGTATCATCGAGCGATTCTTGAATATGATGGAGTATTTAGGCAGTATGCCTATCCGAAAACTTCTAGCGGGATGCAGATGGAATGGTCTAATTGGGATAACCTTCCTGATAACATCTATCAGGCTATCCGCCAAGATAAATGAGGAGGTGCCTGTGGTTTCAACAGCCTTTTCTCAATGGGAATTGACCAGAGGCCAAGATGTGATTGTCCACTCGGATATATGTTGAATGATCCGAACGACAAATTAGGCAGCTGCAGACGAAATTTCTCTGAGCAAGACTGTAACCGTGAATCGTGAGAAGTCGAGGCTTTCACTTTCCAAGAAATGAGCGACACTAACTGACCTGACTCTGATTATGAGTCTTACCTG
This sequence comes from Lycium barbarum, assembly GCF_019175385.1. Taxonomy (NCBI): domain Eukaryota; kingdom Viridiplantae; phylum Streptophyta; class Magnoliopsida; order Solanales; family Solanaceae; genus Lycium; species Lycium barbarum. The sequence goes on from NC_083338.1 coordinate 54,938,933, forward strand.
GAGGTTTCTGAGGATTGGTGCAAACAAAATTGTTTGAGTGATTGTTTTTGTGTTGTTGCCATTTACAGTGACAATAACATTTGTTGGAAGAAAAGGCATCCACTTTCAAATGGGAGGAAAGATCCAACAGTTGGAGGGAAGGCTTTGATAAAAATAAGGAAAGACAACTCCACAATTGGATCATCAACTTGCAAAAAAAGAAAAAAGAAAAATCAATCTACTCTAGTAATTTCTGGTTCTGTGTTGTTGGCCAGTTCAATTTTCATGAACTTAATCGCCCTGTTGGAAGAAAAGGCATCCACTTTCAAATGGGAGGAAAGATCCAACAGTTGGAGGGAAGGCTTTGATAAAAATAAGGAAAGACAACTCCACAATTGGATCATCAACTTGCAAAAAAAGAAAAAAGAAAAATCAATCTACTCTAGTAATTTCTGGTTCTGTGTTGTTGGCCAGTTCAATTTTCATGAACTTAATCGCCCTTCTGTGCGTTTTTAAGATTAAAGGGAAAAAGCCAAAGAAGATTGCAGTTGTTCCAGGAGTGAACTTAAGAAGTTTTAGCTACAATGAGCTAGAAGAAGCTACAAATGGATTCAAGGAAGAATTAGGAACTGGGGCCTTCTCAACAGTTTACAAAGCGGTTCTTGAGGACGAAAAGGGGAAAGTTGTTGCTGTCAAAAAACTAAACAAAATGGTAGCAGAAGGAGAAGAAGGATTCGAAGCCGAAGTGAATTCAATCAGCAGGACTAATCACAAGAACTTGGTCCAACTCCTTGGCTTCTGCAATGAAGGCCAACACCGCCTTTTAGTATATGAATACATGAAAACTGGCTCAATAGAACACTTGCTATTCAAAGATTGCAGGCTTAGCTAGTCCAAAAGGGTACAAGTTGCTATTGACACTGCCAAAGGACTTTTCTATTTGCATGAAGAGTGCAGCACCCAAATTATACATTGTGACATCAAACCCCCAAAATGTGCTTTTGGATGAAAGCTTGACAGCAAAATTAGCAGATTTTGGTATGGCCAAGCTTCTGAGAAAAAATCAGACTCGAACAACCACTAGGATACGTGGAACGAGAGGGTATGTAGCCCCAGAGTGGTTCAGAAATGTGCCTATAAATGTGAAGGTGGATGTGTACAGCTTCGGGGTCTTGCTCTTAGAGTTGATTTGCTGCAGAAAAATTTATGAGCAGGAGGTGGAAAATGAGAATGAAATTATACTAGTGGAGTGGGCTTTTGATTGCTATAAAAGAAACGAATTGCATCTACTTGTGGGTGATGATGAAGAGGAATTACTAGATATCAAGAGTTTTGAGAAGTTCTTGATGGTTGCTATTTGGTGTATTCAACAAATTCCAGCATTAAGGCCTAGCATGAAGAAAGTCATATTAATGCTTGAAGGTTCTATTGAAGTATCAATTCCTATAGACCCTTTTTCCTTTACCAATTTTGTATAGCTCAACCATGTTTTCCCTTATACTTTTGTTTGCACTTAAAGAGTATAGCAATAACCTGTGTACTCAATGTACCCAAAAAAACAAAAAAACCTGTGTACTCAATGTACCAAAAAAAAAAAAAACCTGTGTCCTCAAAGTCAATTCTGTATCTGTATATTCAGTGCAATATGTTTCTTAAAATGTATGATTTCCATTTCCTGTCCAGTTTAATCATAGAAAAAGAAATGTAAAAGATCCATTGATCTTTAAGCCATAACTACTTCAAAGTTATGCTATAAAAGACTTCTTCTACATTTCCAAATGTTTATGCGGTTAAACAACGAATTCTTTAATTTCTAAGCTTTGTGCATCTCATAAGCTACTTTTCAAAGAGCTGCTTAACACTTCTGTTATTGACAATGAACTAGGAAGATTTGCAATATTTCATTATTTCAGCTTCAACTTGAAATGTTATTGGCACATCAATGTTTGTTTTACAATTTGGTCCATTAATTATTTCAGATCCAAACTATTGAATTGTGTAAAATTGCAAGTTGGACACACATTCATCTAATTTAAGAAGCTCTTATGTTGAAACTTTCTTTATTTTAAGGAAAGCTTTTACATTCAAAGTCGTATCTACTCTCCCATTTGACAATGGCAGTTTCTTCTTCCAGCAACTATGGCTTCTATAAATAGAAACTGCACAAAAACAGTCTTCTAAACACGCCTTCCTGCATTCTTCTTCAGCCGAAGGATAAATCCTCTCGAAATCTGATAATAGCCAATCAACGTCTGTCACCATATCAAAATCATACAAATCTTCAGGATTGCCCTTTCCAAATTCATCACAACTTGGAATAAATTTTGGTTTACAGTTCCCATACTTATTGTTGGGTCGGCTAACGAATACCCTTTTGGACACACACAATATGGTCTTTGATTTTCGCCTAGATGGCACACATTGTTGTACTGACAAACTCCAATTCCAGTTTCTCCAAGAATTGCTAGACATATGTTATCAGGCAAAGACCAAAGAGTACTCCACCTTTCGTTCCCTGTAGAGGTAGTAACTCTTGGGATGATAGTAATGAGTTAAAACACCATCAAAATCAAGACTTAGCCTGTGATAATTTTCTGAAATTGAAGGGACATTGGGAGGTGTCAACAAAAGTCTTTGATTGTTTCTTTTTAATATGTAAACTGAACCTAACTCGTCGAATATCAATCGATAACCAGAATTGGCTTCGTCTCCAGGATCAGAAGTATGACTGTTGTAATACTCAGCATCATAATCGAAATTTGTTGGCCTGGATTGAGTAACAAGCACCAAATTCCCATTACTCAACATACGAAGATAAAATCTACCTGGAACAGACAAAGACTCCGATTTTCGAGAATCCAGCTTGTCGTCAATCTCTGGTATTTGAGTAGGCAGAAGGGTATCAGTTGGATATCGAGAACTTTCCCATAAACTGAAGAATCACTTCCAACAAGAACAAAGTTTCCTGTATTATTCATGACAGCATAAGCAACATTACTAGCTATAATCGGACTAGTGCTCCAAATCATTTTCCCTTGAGGATCGCGGAGAATTAATCCATTTTGTGGATTTAATTCCGCGACAGAGCCTCGTGGAACTGGATAACCATCATTTGCATACCAAATTATGGTGGTGTCTTTTATCTTGGCATAGTATATGCAAAGAAAGAACTGGTTTTGAGGTTGAATTTGCTTGAATCCGAATGCAAAATCTCCAGACTGAGAAAGCCAAGGGGTAGTTTCTTGATTTGCTGTGAGAGAGCTGCCCAATGGTATAGTAAACTTAGTTTGTGCTAAAATATGCAGGGGAAAGATGAGAAGAACAAAAAGCATAGGATATTGTAGGAAATCTATCTGTGATCTTTATTGATGTATGAAAATCCTTATATACAAAGTAGGTATCTAACTATCAGCATAATACTGGGCTAAATTATAGGACCTAATTTACTATGCATAAGGAAGAGATCATGCCTAATATATGAAAGGATTATCCTAATATTACAATATTTACGTAGACTATTAGATAGTCTATCACACCCCCGCAGTCGAAGCGGGAGGTTGTTGTACGCTTAGACTGTCCCTGAAATCATCAAAGAGCACACACGGAAGACCTTTAGTGAAGATTTCTGCGATCTGGTAACGGGACGAGACGTGAAGAACACGGACTTCTCCACGGGCAACTTTCTCACGTACGAAGTGTATGTCCATCTCAATATGTTTAGTGCGTTGGTGCTGAACTGGGTTACCTGATAGGTATATGGCACTAACATTATCACAATAAACCAATGTAGTTGTCCGGATGGGACAACGGAGCTCCAACAGAAGGTTGCAAAGCCAACAGGACTCAGAGACGACATTAGCGACGCCACGGTATTCGGCCTCGGCACTGGACTTAGACATAGTAGGTTGTCGTTTGGATGACCATGAGAGGAGATTATCGCCAAGGAAAACACAGTAACCGGATGTGGATCGGCGAGTGTCCGGACAACCTCCCCAATCTGCATCTGTATAAGTAACAAGAGAGGCAATGGAGGATTTGTACAGATGGAGACCAAACTCAATAGTACCTTGAATGTATTGGATTATGCGTTTAAGAGCATGCATGTGTGCAACCTTTGGATCATGCATGTGAAGGCATACTTGTTGAACCGCATAGGATATGTCTGGTCTTGTGAATGTAAGGTACTGCAACGCGCCGGCCAACTTACAATATTGTGTGGGATCATCGCAAGAAGGTCCGGCCGTGACACCAAGTTTGGCTTTGGTGTCGACCAGTGTCTGACTCGGCTTATAGGCAGTCATGCCCGCACGCTCTATAATATTTGCTGCATAATTTTTCTGAGAGAGAAACATGCCGTGTGAAGTCCGGGTAACAGCAATACCCAGAAAATAGCTTAAAGGACCCAAATCCTTTATAGCAAATTCGGCACTAAGCAGAGACATGATGGATTTTCTGAGGGCATCCGAGGAAGCTGTGAGAATAATATCATCAACATATAGCAGAATGTAAGCAATGTCAGAACCTCGATAATAAATAAATAGAGAGTGATCAGATCGGCTATGCGAAAAACCAATAGTAGAGACATAGTCTGCAAAACGTTGGAACCATGCACGGGGAGCTTGCTTAAGTCCATACAGCGATTTCTTCAAGAGACAGACATGATGCGGATGCTTTGGATCCTTAAACCCAATAGGCTGATGCATATAAATAGTCTCATTAAGATTACCGTGTAAGAAAGCATTCTTGACGTCCAACTGATGAATGGGCCAAGAGTGTGCAAGTGCAATGCTCAAGACAGCGTGAATAGTAGCCGGTTTGACAACCGGACTGAAAGTCTCGTCGCAGTCAAGTCCAACCTATTGAGACTTGCCATCACAGACAAGACGGGCTTTGTGCCTCTCAAAAGAACCATCATATTTCTTTTTATGACGAAAAATCCACATAGAACGAATAAGATTCACATTAATGGGACATGGAACCAACTCCCACGTCTTATTTTTAATTAGAGAATTATATTCATCAACCATGGCAGCTTTCCAATTGTGGTCATTTAAAGCACTTATAGGATTTCGTGGGATAGGCGAGATGGTGAAAGTATTTAAGTTAAATGGTTGTTTGGGCTTGAAAATCCCATGTTGGCTGTGGAGCAGTGAGGGGGAGGGGTTGCTGGGCAGTGGGGGGGTCAGGCTGGACCGAGGGAACGACGGGTGGAGTAGGCTGCGACAGAAAATGCAAGGTGTATGGAGAAATCCCATGGTCCAAAAAATCATAAGAAGTTTGGGTTGGTGAGTGCAACTTTGAGAAGGGAAATTGAGTTTCCTCAAAGATGACATGCCTTGATATGATGATTTTTTTGGTGGATAAATCATAACATTTATAGCCTCTATGATTCAACGGATTGCCCAAAAATACACACGGGGTGGATCTTGCTTGCAACTTATGAATAGTTGTAGATGGGAAAAGTGGATAGCATAGACATCCAAAAACTCGGAGATGAGAATAGGAGGAGGTTCGTTGGTAGAGAACTTGCGTTGGTGATTTATACCCAAGGACCTTGGTGGGAAGTACATTAAGGAGGTATGTGGCCATTTGGAGAGCATGATGCCAAAAGGAGGGGGGCATGGAGGAGTGGACAAGAAGAGTGCGCACTATGTTGTTAATGGATTTAATTTTTCTTTCCGCTTTGCCGTTTTTAGGAGGGGTATGGGGGAAAGAAAGTCTAAAATTTAAACCATTGGAGGCGCAAAAAGATTGAAAATGCCCATTGGCGAACTCCCGCCCATTATCACATTGAATGTTTTTTATGTCTCTTTCGAATTGAGTCTGTATTAATGCCTTAAAAGATAGAAAAGTAGAATAAACTTTGGACTTTCTAGAGATTGGAAAAGTCCAAAGAAAATTACTATAATCATCAAGAAAGAAAACATAATAGCAGTGCCCATTAGAACTCAAAACAGGAGATGTCCATAAATCACTATGAATGATATCAAATGGCATAGTAGTAAATGACAATGAATCATAAAATGACAATTTAACGTGTTTCCCCAAAGGACAAAAGGTACAAAAAGAAGTTCGGGCCCTATTACATTCAATTAAGGCATTACTACGAAGAGAACTAAGGATAGCATTTCCCGGATGGCCGAGTCAGGAATGCCATAAGCTAGGTGAGGCGACAATGAAGGTTGATGGTGGAGTGGTCCGTTTTGTGGCAGTGATAGGATAAAATTCCCCAGTGCTCTCACATCTCATTAGGCGGCTCCCCGTCGGTAAATCCTTCACAGAAAACCCAAGAGGATCAAACTCAATAGAAACATTATTGTCCTTAGTGAATTTTCATACGGAAATAAGGTTTTTGATGAGTTTTGGAGCATGCAAGACATTTTTGAGACGTAATTGGGGATTAGGTGGGGGTAGGGATGTATGACCATAGCCTCGAATTGGAATAGTGCTACCATTACCAACAATGATTCTAGAATTATTGCTCAAATTAAAATAAGACGTGAGAGTACCTGAGTTGGCAGTCATGTAGGAAGTCGCTACGGTGTCCATGTACCAATTATCATCCGGTTGATGCATGGAAAAAGTGTGCATGGCTGCCTCCACGTCTGTTGGAGTGTACCCAGAATAGGACGGACCATGCATGGAATAGGCCTGCTGAGGTCGTGGACCCGCACCGAGAATGCCACTGCCTGGCCATGGCGTCGTGGGGCGCTGCTGCCACGGCCTTGTCGGATACTGGAAGGGGGGAAATAGCCACTGCTGTGGTGACTAGGCAGGCCAGTAGTAGGCCCCTGCCGGTGGCTGTCCCGTCGGCCACTGGTCGTGGCTGGTCTGTCCGCCGCCACCGCGGCCGGATTCCCGCGGTTGTTGTTGTTGTTGTTCCCCTTTCCCTTGTTCCTGTTGGAATTCGTGCCACGATTATTATCACGACGGTTAGTTGAATTATTGGTGCCGCCAGGTGGCGGGGAGGGAGTATCATTATCAACAAGTAGAGCCGCGGGACTAGAATCGTGGGCACGTTCCTTGGCTGCGACGTCTTCGAGCTTGAGTCTGGAGCACACTTCAGAGAAAGAGGGCAGCACATACTTCTGCTAGATGGTGGTAACAAAGTGTGCATATGTCTCCGGTAAGCCTACAAGGAGGCGCAAGACCATACGTTGGTCAGACACCGGCGACCCTACGTTGGCAAGCTGATCCACGAGTGACTTCAGCCTATTATAATAGGCCATAACCGAGCCGAAATCGGCCATTTTTGTGGTGGTGAATTCAGTTTCAAGGTACGCTGCCCTTGAGTGCTTGATATCTTGGAAAAGTTGAGCAACTCGATTCCCAGCCTTCTCCGCAACATCATCCGCCACGAGAATAGAGGTAAGAATATCATGGGATACGGTGGCGTATATCCATTGAAGGACCACCGCATCTAGCCGTTTCCAGAGCGGAAGATTAGCCGCATTCGTTGCATTGTACTCGGTGAGTTCAGTGGTGTCAATTGGTGGTATGATGTGCTCAAGTACGGAGTGGACACGGGCTAGAACTTTGAATAGTGTCGCCCATTCGTGATAATGGCCGGTTTCCATATCTAGAGTGATTGGTATTAAAGATTTCACATTCGTGACGGTTAAAGCAGAATGGAAATTTTTGTTGTCAGCCATTGAACAGAGAAGAGGGAGGAGGAAGGGGGGGGGGGGGGGGGCGGCTACGGCTAGGGTTAGGAGAGAGGGAGGTGGATGGCTAGGGTTTTTAGGAGAAACCTAGTCTGATACCATGTAGGAAATCAATCCGTGATCTGTATTGATGTATGAAAGTCCTTATATACAAAGTAGGTATCTAACTATCAGCATAATACTGGGCTAAATTATAGGACCTAATTTACTATACGTAAGGAAGAAATCATGCCTAATATATGAAAGGATTATCCTAATATTTACAATATTTACGTAGACTATTAGATAGTCTATCAGATACGTTGTGGAGCAAGCCATTACATATCAAATTTGCTTTTGAATAGAGAAACCAAAAATGTGGTATATAAAGTATGAGTTTAACTTTTATACACACAGTCTGACATGATTTATACACTGTCACATAAAAGACAATTATTGATAACTTTTGCATAATAAATGAAATTAATAATGATAAAATTAAGATATATTATTTGTTATGACATGCGAAAATAAGCTGATCGTAGTAAATGTTTTATAGTTAAATTTAAAATCTATTATAGTATGAAAAATCCCATTCAATTCACCAATTATTGGTACTTCATGAGTGTTTTGTAATTTTTTGACTTTTGACCTTTTGATGATTGAAATGAATACAGAGGTTCAACATGTAGGGCATTGGCCTACCTCTAACTGCTAACTTCAAAGTCTTAAAAGATATTGAACACTCAAAAGAAAAAAGAAGCAGAGGGAGACAGTACATGAAGATGAAATCCATAGATTATAAATTCAGGCATCTAATTCAAATCCTAGACCATATAAGAATGGTAATAATAGGAATAATCTAATGTCTAGAAGAGACAACATTAAAATATATGTATTCAAGAGTGTGACATAGTGATTAATAAGAGGGTGTAAATATGGGAGATCAGAGTTCAAATTCTAGTTTAAATAGAAGAATAGTAGGTTATTTCTTTTCATCTACTTTAGTTTTGGTAGATGAATTTACCCGATAACTATGCCGGTGGAAGGTATGTATCAGGTATTTGATATAATAGTCAAAGTAGGCTCAAGTTGAAGACAACACCATTATATATTAAAGACTAGATGGCAGCACGGGCCCAACACTTTGGATTATATAGTGTATCTATGTGTATATAGTTGTGTACAATTGTAAAGATTTATGTATTGGGTAGAGATAGTATATATATTTTATATTGCTAATAAACATACATAAGTTTGCACTGTCTATGCATATATATAGATGAACATTAATATATATACACAAATGTTTATATATATATATATATATATATCTGTGCGACGCCATGGCTAACAAAATACCTGTAGAAATTTGTTGTTAAAATTGACGGAAGTGTTCAAGTGATGGATGTAGAGAGTGTAATAGTAGTGCAGTTGAGTTAGTTGTGTCACGTATTAATTGCATTTTTTTTTGCGCGGATTGCCCTTCTTTTGGGGTGGGCTTTAAATTTTGCCCCTCAAATTGGTGGTCTTTAAGTTTTGTCCTTCACTTGAAAAGGTGGCCGAAAATATAAGGCAACCTATGTTGGATCCAACATATTTTTGGTTATGCCTTAAGACAACTTATGTTGTTTCCGGCAGAGGTTGCCTTAAGGCATAAAAGTTTTCCTTAAAAATTGCCTTAAGGCATAAAATTTATACCGGATCCGGCATAACCTTCCCAAGCCTTGCCTTGCGAAATTATTATTTATTTTTATGCCGGAGCCGAGATTCGAACCCAGAACCTCAGGGTTTCTACTTGAAGGGCAAAAAATTAAAGACCAGCAATTTAAGGGGCAAAATTGAAGACCCCCCCCGAATGAGGGGCATTCCTGCGAATTGCCCTATTAATTGTTACACCTTTCGTTTTTATTTGTTTAATAGTATTATATTTTATTAATGTATTTGGTATAGTTACCAATGGTAATTTACAAAATTACAGTAGTCACTAAATATAAATAAACTAAAATGTAGCTATTATCAATAATTACCTCTTAGAGGTAGCTATGCCAAGTATTTTTTCTTGTAATTTTAGCGTATGCATGTCAACCATTGTTACCTTTAATTGTGCATAAAACTCAAGTTTAACTAAGTTAAATGCATTACTTTAGTTAGGTAATTTAAATTTACTTTTGTCCACCAAGTTTTTCCTTCGGCGTGTTGTCCCCAAATTGAAATAAGTACTACTCCACCCGTCTCTCAGTATTTGTTGACTATTAAAAAATAGTCATCTCCAATTATTTGTCATTTTAAAAGTTCAAGACAAAAAATATTTTTTTTCATTTTACTTTTTGGTAGTAATTATTCTTGAAAAATATAAACACCTCAATTATGGGGTGATGTTATGACTATTCAAATATCAATGAAGGTAAAAATAGTTAAAATCCCACATAATTAGTATTTTTAAGGGCGTGTAAAAGAGAATCAAGAAAAATGATTTGAGACGGAGGGAGTAAGAAACAAAAAATTAATGAATCTTGCACCAAACACTTATCAAGTAAAGCTAAAAGAGTAGTTTATTGTTACATTTTTAAGAACTCCTCGATAATAAAACATTTTTTTTATAGATTACAGATACATATAACTAAGTAGTCATATTTGCATTAATGGAAATGACGTTTTTTTTATTTTTTTTATTTTTTTTATTTTTTATTTTAAAGATTTTGATGTTTTGTTCTGATATTGTGTTTGTTCTTAAGTTAGATTACAATCTTTCTAATTATATAATAAAAATATTTTGCAAAAGAGGCACATGTGAACGTTTTATTTAGCTCATAAAAATAGTGAAATTAGTTATTAAAAGGGTAAAACTTTATTTGGATTTAAAAAAAGTTATTCCACGATATATTTTATAAAAATATCCCACTATATATTGATTATCAAGGAGAAGTGAAAATCATTAAAAATACTGGAAAATTGAATAATTTTATACCGTATATGTGCCACAATCTGGATGAAATCAAGAAGAAGTGGAATTATGTGAGCATGATAAAATAGTGAAAAGTAAAAGCAGTGTAAAAGTGACACGTGACCAAAAGCATAATACCACTTGAAATGACATCATCTGTTGTGATGCAATTTTTATGAGCAAGGGCAATATAGGGAAGGTACGAATATATTTAATACTAAGCTCCAGTAAGATTCTACTTTTAACTAATGGAATTATTCAATGGCAACTGCTTTGACCAAATTGCCCTTGGTTGTTCGACGATCCACTTCTTCAACTCATGCTTCTATAGAGGGTGTAATATAATTTTCTTCATTATAGCTCACTATTGAATTTAGTTTTAAAAAAGCGATTTTATCTATTACAAACTAAAAACTTAAAAAATGGAAGAAATTGCACGAATTGTCCTTCAAATGGGCTGGTATTTAATTTTTGCCTTTAGCAATTAATTTTAGGAATAATTTCAATAAATTTGCAAAACTTTTGCAAAATTCATGAATTTTAAACTACCAAGTATTTGAGAAGCCGGTGTAGTATCGAACTCTGGTGGCTTAAAATTCATGAATTTTGCAAAATTTTTGGACTGCCCTATAATTGCAACTGGCTGAACAACCGGCTGAGGGGCCAACTGAGACATCAGAGGAGCTGCAACATTCAATTGAACTTGTGTTACATCCCGTATTTTCGATCATTATATGCACGACTATGTTGAGGTTACCGAATGCACTTCACCAATTATTGATCGTGGTAAATGTTTTTAAATTTAACTATAATACACATACTTTAATAATTTTTAAATTTAACTATAAAACATTTACCATGATCAATAATTGGTGAAGTGCATTCGTTAACCTCAACATAGTTGTGCATATATTGATCGAAAATACGGGATGTAACACAAGTTTAGTTGAATGTTACAGCTCCTCAGATGTCTCAGTTGGCCCCTCAGCCGGTTGTTCAGCCAGTTACAATTATAAGGCAGTCCAGAACTTTTAAAAAATTCATGAATTTTTAGCCACCAGAGTTATGTTCGGTACTACATCGGCTTCTCTTCAAAAGAAAGTTGAAAAGTACGATGATAATGCATACAAATGTCGTTATTTCTTTCTTTTTTTTCTTTTCTTTTTTGTGCCTTAGCATCTTTTGACGGATCCTAAATTGTAAAGAGGCATGTTATATTACTCCATGTATGATGTATCCCAATTTTTATGGCACCGCTTGATTAGACACAAAGTTTAACAAAGAAATGAAAGAGCTTTGAAATTTATGGTCTAAAACAATAGAAATTTGTGTGACTATAAATCTTTCACTAAGGATAAAAAGAAAATTTTAATGTTAAATTATTTCTAATTATAGATATGTAACTTTCTTTTTTGTACAAACTAAAAAAACAAAATTATACCACGTAAAAACGGAAGACAGTATTAGTTCTCGGACTTGCATTGTCCATCACATCTGCCGCCTTATTAATGTCATTTTTCATTTTCTAATATTTGGTAGTCTAAAATACTTTTTATCAAAAGAAAAAATAAAAATTTAATTTACTTTTGAGCTAAAGTCATTTCTCTTCATAACTGTCTTAATTTTTAATTTTATCACTACTCAAATCGACACTTTGATATTATTATAAATCTCGGGTACTCAAAATTCTTATTGAAACACTATCAAACAGCTAAAATTATTCTGTCTCTTATTTTGAATTTTCACTCACTAACCAAAGACGGAAAATATCTCAAAAAATAACTTTATTTTCCAAAATGAAAATGTTCTGCGTCATATCAAACGTAAGTCAACCAAGTTAATTATGTCGGCCATAATCCCTGAGAATTTATGAAAGAACGTGTTGTTGACTTTGGAAATCTAATATCTCTTGTACTGTCACATTAATCATTGACATTGTGAATTATCTAGATTTTAGCCATTCTATTAATATTCTGTTGAGAAATTATTGTCTTGACATTTTATGCACTGATTCCTAGTTTGACTACCACCTGTTAGAAATGTAAAGAACTATTTCTGTTACGCAATACTCCAAAAGGAAATACACTATTATTAATACAGGCACCATGGATGCTCTATTTCATGTTGCTAATCTCTATTCTTGAAATTATGTAAAATTCAAAGGAAATAAATTGGAGCTATGCAGAATAGGTTCTTTGTTTTGCTAGGTACTACCTTATGTTTAAAAATGAGAAGAACTGATGTGTCTCTAGTGATCGTTATTTGCTCTAGTTATTGATTGCCCTATGAGTAAAATAAAATTGCTTCCAGATGATAGTTGTTGTACTCTTGGATTATATTTAATTGCTATAACTGAGGCTCTTAAGTGGTTCTGATTGTTTGAGAGGAAAAAGGAAATGATCTTCGACAAGAGACTTTTTGTGCACTTAGTGCTGATTGAATTTTATAGTAGCAATTTCTCCATATGCTAGTACACGTATGTAAATGTCACATAGTTCTTCGTCATTATTTATGAACTTCATATTTGATTGTTTATATGATATTCATTTTTTTTTATCATTTCAGGACATAGATTATAATGTTCAGAAATTGGTGCATACGCTAGAAAGTTCAACGATTTGAACCAAGGGTAAGGGGCAATGGATAGTACAGCTCGGCTAAACCAGACAGAAGCACTCGGACCCTACAATTCCCGAAGACTGCACCTACAGTTGGCAATAGTGCGAGAAATCCGGCCTGTTGCGGATTTCATGCCGCACGATGTAGTTGACAGTTGTCAAACCCGAAATTTCGGTGATCCTTATCTCCAATTGATTTATTTATCTTATTGAATGTAAATTCTTGTACTATAAATAAGAGGGGAGTAAACCCTCACACTCTATCAGTTTTTACCATCTTGTACATGATTACACCATTAACTTTTTTCTCACAGTTGGGTCCGAGTAACTCAGACCTCAGACCGGGCTGTCTATTGCATTCAATTCTGAGGCTATCTCTTACTCCTTTATTCACAATCTGTATTTTGTTATTGTTATTTTTCATTCTATAGCAAATCAAATCGCATATCCTTTAAACCACTTATAAATTCAATTGTTACCTTTTTAAGGGGTAAACAGTTTGGCACCCACTATGGGGCTAAGGACAATAGCGGTGATTTGTTCGCAATTCGGCTTTCACTTGTTCTTTTACCTTTTATCTTTGGTTTCAGGTTAACTTCGACATGTCGAACGTAAACAACGTAAACAACACGAATAACGACAACCACGACGAAAACCCCAACAATGGGATACCATTGATCATCATGCCACCTGGTGATCTGAATGAAAACCCTCCCGCTGATGCTACTGTTGCCTACTGAAACGTAGCCGTTCACGATAGCGGAGATACACCCGCTGATAGGGGAACTGCTCGTGGGGTAAATGAAGAAACGGGGGAGGATATTAACTTAAGCATGATTTATGATTTTGTATCAGGAACAACATGTAACCATGATGCAACACCATGCGGCTATTTCCCAATTCCAAAGGAACAACAACGTGGTTAGGGCGGCAGAACCAAATCGAAGGCCCACACCAACCCGTAGGGAAATTGAGGTGATAATAATGTTGGAGGCATTGTCTAAACGGATCGACTCTAATGAAAATAAGGTGGAAGACCATAATTCCCGAGTGGATTAGATTCCGGGTGCACCACTGATTTTGACTGGACCGGAGACCAAGTATATTTTTCGGAGGCCTTTTCCACCAAGTATGGTTCCGAAACTGATACCAAAAAGGTTTAAATGTCCGATATCTCGAAATATGATGGGACAATGGATCCGCAAGAACATATAACCGCCTACACTTGTGCCATAGCGGGAAATGATCTGGCAGACGATGAAATTGAGTCGGTAATGCTAAAAAAAGTTTGGTGAGACATTGACTAAAGGAGTCATGCAGTGATATTGCATACTGCCCCAGCATTCAATTCCATCCTTCGAGTTGCTCGCAGATGCCTTCGTAAAAGCTCATACCGGAGCCCCGAAAGTGCAGGCAAGAAAGGCCGACATATTTAAGATCTTCCAAAAGGATGACGAACGGCTTTGAGAGTTCGTGAAAAAATTCCAGAAGGAAAAGATGCTGCTTCCCCCGATTCCCGATGAGTGGGGGGCTCAGGCTTTCACAAAGGGACTTAATCCCCGAAGTTATAACGCTTCCCTCAAGCTTAAAGAAAACCTATTGGAGTTCGGAGCTATTACTTGGGAAGATGTCCATAACAGGTATGAGTCCAAGATACGGGTGGAAGATGACCAGCTCGGGCTTCCACCAGGTCTGATTAATCAGATTAAAAATTTGGATAGACCAAAGAGGATAGCAGAAATGAAGTTTCAACCACCAAGGGATAGATATCATCCATACTCTCAACCTGAAAGGTCCACCATCAGATCGGACAAAGGAAGAAGTGGTCCCTGACCCAGTATAGCTAGAAGTGATAGACTGAGCGATCGCGGTTCAGGGAGCAGGGGTTTAAAGTTCAGAAACAGCTCCGTTGGTGCATCCGACACCGGTGAAAGTTCGAGGTTATATGAATATAACTTCAATGTCGACTCGGCAGCGATTGTAGCCGGAATCAGTCGCATTAAAGGAGTGAGATAGCCAAGGCCGTTACAAAAAGACCCCTCACAATGGTACTCACGGACACCAAACCAACTATTGTAAAGGGGATGAAGTGGCACGACTACTAAAGAACGGTCATCTCCAAGAATTCCTGAGTGAGAGAGCAAAGAATCATTTTAAAAATCGGGAACCCAGCAGGAAGAACAAATCAGAGCAACCTCAACATGTGATCAACATGATCATTGGAGGAGTAGAAATACCCCGATATCCAATGATGAAGAATAAAAAGTTATCAATCACTCGAGAAAAGAGAACTAGGGATACGTACCAGATGGATTTACCTCTTTCAGTGATGAAGACGTGGAGGGCATCATTCAACTCTACAATGATGCTTTGTTAATTTTTGTCCTTATAAATAAAACTCACATGAAGCGTATTTTGATTGAACCAGGTAGCTCGGTTAACATTATCTGATGGAAGGTGGTGGAGCAGTTGGGACTGCTAGATTAGGTTGTACTAGCAGCCCATGTCCTAAACAAATTTAATATGGCGTGCGAAACTACAAAAGGTGAAATTACACTACCAGTGAACGCGGCCGATATAGTCCAGCACACAAAATTCTATGTCATCAACGGAGAAATGAGATATAATGCCCTGCTCAGAAGATCGTGGTTACATATCATGAGGGCGGTGCGTTCGGCCTTGCATCAAATGTTAAAATTCCCCAACCTCAGAAGGAGTAAAATTCATTCATGGAGAGCAACCCATGGAAAAGGAGATGTTCGTAGTTGAAGAAGCTGTTCAAACACCAAAGAAAGCCCCTGAGGATGCTGAGGACACGAATGAAATGGAAAACGCCAAATAGCAATCACAGGACACGGATCCGACCAGATTCGAAGGAGAAGGAAAGATGTACATAGAAGAAGATGACTTCGGAGTTCCTAGGTCATTTATACTACCTGATGATTCGGACGCAACAAAATCAAAGGTGGAAGAGCTTGAACAAGTCATTCTATTCGTCAACCTACTTTAACAAGTCATTTTGTTCTTGAGTATTGAAGTTAGGGTTTCCACCTAAGTTGATAGCTGCTCCAAAGCTCATTCCCATAAGACAAAAGGTTATTTTTCATGCTTATTTCATGTTATCATGGATGTCTGGTTGTTGAACAACTTAGGTAGAAGAAGAAAGTAGAAAATGAGGGCTAAATGCAACTTTTATGATATTTTGGAGTAGTAAGCTAACTTGGGTCATGATTCCTAGTATAATATGGATATAATCTTGTTATGGAAGGTAGTAATAGTAATGAGGAAGGATTGTATGAAAATGTGCTAAAATGGGTGTGAAGTTGTCGGTATGCATTGAACATAAGGATAAATTTTGAAGGCTTAATAGAATATGACTACTTGATTATGATATTGTGGTTGTTGGGAGTTGTTTTGTAATATGGTGGAATTTGACGAATTAGGGGAAATACTGCCCAATTTTCATTAGATCATGAATTATTCTAGTTTGAATTTAAGAGTATCATTAAGGCTTAACCAGGGTATGAATCCTTCTAAATGTAGATTGTTCAAGCTTCGATGGTGAATGTTAAGTAGTTAAGAAGACAAAGAGGTATGTAAGGCTAACCCTTCTTTCATTAAGGCATAGTTCCTTTGCTATATATCCTTTCATGAGTTCCATAATGTCTTCCAAATGACTCTATTTCTAAGATTACCAAGGCTCATGATTCTCGATACTTTCACGATACTATTACCTCATTTATATAATAGTTGATCCTCTAAAGATAGATGTAATGAAAACGATGATGATAATGATGTTGGCGATACTTATGGACTTTTATGTATACGTGTCTAAGCATGTATGACTATTATGTAACACCAAGATTATATGGCCGGGTATGATATTTAAAATGTGTGCACCTCTGCAGTTGGGTACGGATGACATTGAGCCTTGGTAGGGCTTGGTATGTATAACACCGAGCATTGTCATGGCCAGGTATGTGAACGACCGAACCTTCATGGTTGGGTACAATACAAATATGAATATATATATATATATATATATATATATATATATATATATATATATATATATATATATATATATGAGTAAGCAATAGAAATGGAAGGTCCCTACTAGAGGTATAAAAGGGCTCTATTACCTCATGATTCTCCTATCTTATGCTACTTCTTACGCTATTTCTTATGCTTCTATTATGATGTTGATTATGCTTTACATACTCAGTACATTATTCGTACTGACGTCCTTTTGTTTGTGGACACTGCTTCATGCCCGCAGGTGGCTAGGGAGACAGGCTTAATCTATAGATTTCTTATTCAGGGACTGCAGAGAGGAGCTCCATTTCATCCGAAGCTACAGCTTTTGGGTATTACTCTTTTGTGTACATACATATGGGCATGGCGGGGTCCTGTCCCGCCTATATGATGATACATACTTTTCTTAGAGGCTCGTAGACAGTTGTGTATGATTAGATGTCTTGCAGCCTTGTCGGCTCATATTTTGTATATTATTTTGAAAGCCTCGTCGGCTTGTGTATATGGACATGGGCATAGTTGTTGACAATGTTATGAATGTGTTGTTGCCCAATGAGTTTAGCATTATTAATGTATGGAAATTATGAGTAAGCCATGTGGCTCACCCAGATGTGAATATGAGAGTATGATAAGAGGTGCTCGGGTGGGTTAGTACCGGGTGCCCGTCATGGCCGTCCGGTTGGGTCGTGACAAATGTGGTATCAGAGCAGTTCTGTCCTTGGGTGTGTCTACGAGTCATGTCCAGTAGAGTCTTGTTTTTGGGTGTGTTGCGCGCCACACTTATAAACAGGAGGCTGCGGGCATTTTAGGAATGAATGACCTTCTTTCTTTATAAGATCGTGCGATAGAGCAATAATATAAGGATTTCTCTTTCCTTAACCGTGTATTATGTATTTCAGAAATGCCTGTAAAGAGAAAGGTTACGGCAACCCAAAAGGGCAAGACAGTGGCAGAAAAGTGGGCTGAAGAGTACCGCCAACGGTTATAGAGGAGGATGAGTCCCAGAATGTAGCTCAATCTGTCCTCCCACTCAGTGCCTATTTCTGAGGAGCATGAGGGAGCCTCAGCCCCAGCTCCAACACCCCCAGCTCCTCCACCAGATGCTTCAGGCCAAGATATAAAAGAGGCCATTCATTTACTTACTCAGTTAGTTGCCGCTCAGACTCAGCGGCACGGTACAGGGCAAGGTGATACGACTGTTAGTGCAAGGGTCTGTGATTTTATTAGCTTGAATCCTTCAGAATTCTTCGGGTCAAAGCTGGGTGAGGACCCTCAGAATTTTATTGATGGGATGTTGAGGATACTTCGGTTAATGCATGCTTCAGACATTGAATCGGTAGTGTTAGCATCCTATAGATTGCGGGATGTCGCGGGTCATTGGTACACGATTTGGATGGCTTTAAGGGGAGTTAATGCTCCTCCCCCGGAATGGCAAGAATTGCTGGATGCCTTCCTCCGTCATTACTTTCCTCCAGAGGTTCGGCGGGCTAGAGCCGATAAATTCTTGAATCATAGACAAGGAAGTATGAGTGCCTTATAATATAGTCTCTGCTTCAATTCTTTGGCTAGGTATGCTGCGGCCATGGTAGCGGATATGGGTGACCGAGTGCACCCATTTGTGAGAGGCCTAGGGACACATTTGATGGATAGGTGCTTGACTGCGTCCTTTCAGGACAACATGGATATTTCATGCATTCAAGCCCATGCCCAGAATTTAGAGGAAAGCCATCAATAGAAAAGAAGTGAGCGTGAGCATGATAGAGGGTATAGCAAGAGGGCTATATCTTTAGGTCCGACGAGTGAGTTTAGAGGCGGGCAAAGACAGAAGTTTTCTAGGCATTAAGGCCATTCTATGACTTGTGCGCCTCCACGGTTTACAGGCCAGAGATTTGATAGATCTACTTATTTCAGGCAGAGTCAAAGTTTCAGGGCTTCGGGCTCTCAGTTCAGGGGTAATTCGGGTCAAGCAAGGCCCCGTGCCACAATGCTCCCAATGTAGGAAGTTACATTGGGGCCAGTGTCGACTAGGTTCAGAGGTTTGCTATGCATGCGGTCGGCCAGGCCATATCATGCGTGATTGCCCCTCGGTTGGTAGCAGGGGTAGGGCCCAGCCTTCAGGGTCGGCAGCTGAGTCTTCATTATCTATACGCCATATGGGGCCAGGTTCACATGCGCCAGTCAGCCATGGTAGAGGCAGAGGGAGAGCCCTCAGTTCTAGTGGTCCCCAGCACCGTATATATGCATTGACGGGGTGACAGGATCTTAAGTCTTCCCCCGATGTCGTCACATATACATTATCAGTATTTTCTCATGATGTATATGCTTTGATAGATTCGGGCTCCACATTTTCATATGTTACTCCATATATTGCGGGTCTGTTTGGGGTCAAACTGGAGTCGATCAAACCTTTTGAGGTATCTACACCTGTTGGTGGACTCGTAATAGCTAGTCGAGTATATAGAAATTGTGTAGTTGTAATTTGTGACCATCGTACTATGGTTGATTTACATGAGTTAAAAATGGTGGACTTTGATGTTATCATGGGCATGGATTGGTTGGCTTCTTGCTATGCCAATATTGATTGTAGAATGAAAATGGTTCGCTTCCAGTTTCCTGGAGAACCAGTTTTAGAATGGAAAGGAAATATTGCTGTCACGACCCAAGCCCGTAGGCCGTGACTGGTGCCCGACTTGGACACCCGTATACATGTTCTTTAGCTATATGTTCTTTTCACAACAAACTCAATATGGATCTTATAACGATCAAACCATGGTCTCAGATTTGTCGCATAATTATACATATAAAAGCAAGCCGATAAGGCTGCCATCACATATCAATATCATATGCAAGCCAACAAGGCTGCCATTATAGACGAACATCATACCACAACACATCGTATAGACACAGCTGAACAGAACCCGTACACAACCCACACATATGTCCACAGACCTCTAAAAGTTTCCAACAGTGAAATATGACGGGACAGGGCCCCGTCGTACCCTTAGTCCACATATGCATATATTTAGATTAGAAAGGATCTATACCAAATCTGGGCTTCGGAACAACGGAACTCTCCAAAATAGCAGAAGGGAAATCTTAAGCTGACGGATCACCAAAGCGAATATCTGCACCTGCGGGCATGAAACGCAGCCCCCCGAAGAAAGGGGGTAAGTACGGAATATGTACTGAGCATGTAAAGTATGAAATACAGTAAACAGGATCGTAACTGAAATAAGAGTACAAAAAATAAGTATCATAATCAGAATACCAAAATACTTGCTTTCGAAACATAAATCACGCATTTCAATATCATATATCATATCCGACCCCATTATGGGACTCGGTGAACATGGTCGCCACCCCGTCTCTGGAGTCATAACACAACATACTCCAGAATATAATATAACTCCGTAACACAGCATAACTCCGTAACACAGCATATCATCATAACACAGCATAATACCATAACACAACATAACTCCAGAATATATATATATATATATATATATATATATATATATATATATATATATATATATATATATATATATATATATATTGTACCCGACCCTTTAATGAGGGACTCGGCAAAAATACAGTAGAAGTGTGCACGATAACATATCCTGGCCCGGGACTCAGTGAAAGACATATTGAGGTATGCACGAGTTGAGTAATGAGAAGCTATATGCAATTTTAAAAAAAACATTTTCAAAGACTCAATAGAATAGTCAACGCGAGTTACCATTTGAGCATCAGGAAAATAGTCGTATCAATCCCTTTCGAATATCACTCGGAACATATCAAACATCCCTTGAATGTCATTATAAGTATATCATAAAGCCTTAAAGATCATAGTCATATTAAATACCTTCCGGGTGTCCCTGTGGATTGTATCATAATGGGACTTTTGAAATCATATGTACATATCAATATATATAAAACAAAACATAAGTTATGAGAATCAAGATCAATAGCCATCCTAGTGGCTCTAAGAATAGGAATTTCCTTTGGAATCGTATATATATCGTATATTCATTTCACAACGATCATGCCAAAAAGAAAGAAGGGTTAGCTTCACATACCTTTAGCGCTTATTCGTCTCACAATATGTATACGCTGCCCAATAATATCTCAACCTATATTAAGATGCCAACAACTACGTTTAAGTTACGGGGAGATTCAAAACGTATTCTAACGTTAGTAACTCCTTTCTAGATGTTTAGGCGACGTTTTCTCTTGTATCCAAACCAACCACATACAACCAATCCAACATCAATAATAATGTGTTCAATACCAATCCGGACAGCCCACACAATATTCTAAACAGCCCACATTCACAACAATGCAATAACGATTCACATACGGCTACTACATTCTCAAGTTACTTCTAATAGTTCGTAGCCTTAACGTTTGCATGTAACAACTTATAACAGCCCATCCAACATACAACATGATGTATACTCTTAACTTATAATTAGTCTTTCCAACTTAATGAAAACACAAGTGCAAAACAGTCCATTACCACAACACGTCCAAAACAGTCCATCAACATGTCCAAAACAGTCCCTAAACAATGCTCGGAATTCTTGCAAACGTTTACGAACATACTAAGCAAACCATAAATGATTTTTACACATTATTTCATGTCTTCTTTTCATATAATTTCAGTAGGTTATGACCAGCTATCCACACGACAAGTACAACATCAATTCATACGCAACTAAGCTATATCGTCATTTCTATAATCCTTACAACAACTCACAAACGACTTTGGTTTCAACTCCAACCATTAAACACCTTCATTTCCATCATAAATTTCATGATAATAACAATCAAAATATCAAGTAAAAACAGTTCACTAACTTTCTCGCAAAAACAGTCCACACACGGTTTCAACATGCTTCAACATCACTCACAAAAAATCATAGATTCACTTTATTTTCATACTAACACAGCTTCACCTTTAACTTTCCAATTCTTTTCATTATTTTTACCATGATATCTATGATAGTAACATCCATATTTATTAAAGAAAATTAGTTCATTAATTCGACCAAAACAGTCCCCTCGGTCACAACAACATTCCAACACCAACGTTCATGATTTTATGCATGCGATTCATGTTCATCAAGTTACAACCATACTTCAACATAAACACCTATAACCTCATGGTTATTATCATGTTCCAACATCAACACACCTTATTTCATGCATACAACTTATATTCACACATCTACATCACCCTTAATACATGAAAAAGAAAGTTAGATCTTACCGTGACAACTTGACTTCTCTACTTGGCTAGAATTGGTGACTTGAGATGAAAATGGTTATTGTTGCTCCAAATACTATATTAACGTTCTAGGGACATTCTAAAGGGTTGAAACACCTTGGAAAATAATTTTTGGATCAAGACTCAAAGAGCTCAAAAATCAGCCAAGCTTGGCCGAATGCTCTCTCTCTCTAGGCTTAGGTTTTCTTTCTTTGTGTTGTGTAGTTGAAATGAATTGTGATGGCTGATTTCTTGGTCATTATTTGGTTCAACTTTGATGCCTACATGCTGGTCACATGCTCCACTTATGGCATGAGTCACTCCATTAACTTTACACAAAATTTTTATTTCATTTTTCCTCCAACTTTCGGCTAGATGGCCGAATTGCCTCCTTGTTGTTTCCTTTTTCTCTTCTTTCTTTTCAATTGTTTACAAGACAATCTCATGTGTGGTGAATGATTCACACACCACCCTTTGTCCATTGTAATCATTCCAAGATGAATGATCCATATTTAATGTGAAATGATCCCTCCACCATGTTATGTCTTCCTAAAATAATGTATACTTTCATAAAGTAGTGGATGCTTAAATATTCAATTGCATGCTTCAACTTTTTCTCCTCAAATTTTCAGCTCTTGGCCGAATTTCACACTTGGTTATGAAGTGTATTTTTGTTGTCCACAATATATTGAAAATGTAGTGGATGAATCAACATTTAATTGCACATTTGTATGTCCTCCATAATAGCCTTATTTTAGATGACTTTGAGTCATCTTTTGGACATGGCATGTTAATGTTCGTATTGACTCATTGTTACCACTAATTTTTACTTAACACCACAATTAAGTAGTTCCTAATTTCCATCAACATTCTTATACTAAGTAAAATTTATAACCGATTAGTTCTAGTTTAGAAATTAAAAATTCGAGATTTCTATCTCACGTCTATTCCTTCGCGAATAACTCGACGTATAAAATACGGGGTCTAACAATTGCGTCCCTGAAAGGTAGGTTTATTTTTATCTAAAGGCAAGGAAAATAATCACAAAACGTTGTATTTACCATCTAGTTCAGGTTCAAGATGTAGAAGCTGAACCGCCAACTCTTCAGTCTGTTCCCATGGTGAATAAGTTCCCCGATGTATTCCCCGAAGAGCTTCTAGGCCTCCCTCCCAGAGCAGGAGATTGAATTCGCTATAGATATGCTACCGGATACCAAGCCCATATCTATTCGTCCTTACAGAATGGCTCCCGCAGATTTGAAAGAGTTGAAGGAGCAATTGAAGGACTTACTTGAGAAAGGCTTTATTAGGCCTAGTTCTTCCCCGTGGGGAGCACCCGTGTTATTTGTCTGGAAGAAAGATGGCTCCTTGTGAATGTGCATTGACTATCGGCTACTGAATAAAGTGACGATCAAGAACAACTATGCACTCCTAAGGATTGACGACTTGTTTGATCAATTACAAGGCACCAGATGGTTTTCAAAGATAGATTTGAGATGCGGGTATCATCAAGTGCGTGTTAGGGAGAAAGATATTCCCAAGATAACCTTCAGAACCAGATATGGCCATTTTGAGTTCCGGGTAATGTCATTTGGGCTAACTAATGCACCGGCAGTATTTATGGATTTGATGAACAATGTGTTCAGGCCCTTCCTAGACTTATTTGTGATTGTGTTCATCGACGATATCCGGGTATATTCTAGGTCCAAGGCAGAACATGCAAATCATTTGCGTACTGTTCTTAGAGTTCTTCAATCTCGAGAGTTGTTTGCCAAATTTTCTAAGTGTGAGTTTTGGTTGAACTCAGTGACCTTTTTGGGGAAAATTATTTCAGCCGATGGTATTCGGGTAGATACCCAAAAGATTGAGGCCGTGAAGACTTGGCCAAGGCCCATAACCCCTACGGAGGTTCGTAGTTTTTTGGGCTTAGCAGGTTATTACAGGAGATTTGTAGAAGGCTTTTCTTCTATTTCTACACCACTCACGAAGCTGGCCCAGAAATCGGCCAAGTTACCATGGACAGATGCTTGTGAACGTAGTTTCCAAGAACTAAAGGATAGATTAACTTCTGCCCCAGTCCTGATACTTCCAGAGGGATCAGAAGGTTATGTGTGATGCTTCAGGTGTTGGGCTAGGCTGTGTGTTGATGCATCATGGTAAGGTGATTGCGTATGCTTCAAGGCAGTTACGGAAACATGAGAAGAATTATCCGACCCATGATCTTGAATTGGCTGCAGTGATTCATGCATTGAAGATGTGGAGACATTATTTGTATGACGTCCATGTTGATATTTATACAGATCATAAGAGCCTTCAGTATATCTTCAAGCAGAAAGATCGTGAGCAACAGTAGTTAGCTAGCCTAGGAGTTCTAGTAGTTGACTCAGGCAGTATGGGAGCTATCATTCACAATTCAGCGGTCTCGTTGATAGTAGTGGAAGTGAAAGAGTGAAAACACGAAGATCCCATGCTAATTCATTACAGAAATACGCTCCCTCAAAAGGAGAAGTCACCATTTGAGAATCTGGAGATGGAGTTCTTCGATGCCGAGGTACGTTATGTGCTCCTGATGTTGCAGGATTACGCCACCAAATATTGAGAGAAGCCCATTGTTCCCGTCATTCCGTTCGCCTAGGAGCAATGAAAATGTATCATGATCTTAAATCTATATATTGGTGGAATGGGATGAAGAAAGATATAGAAGAATTCGTAGCTCAATGTCCTAACTGTCAGCAAGTGAAAATTGAGCATCAAAAGCCGAGCGGATTGTTGCAAGCTATAGAAATTCCTACTTGGAAGTGGGAAGTAATTAACATGGATTTTATTATAGGGTTACCCCGTTCCCGACGTAAGTACGATTCTGTATGAGTGATTGTGGATAGACTCAGGAAGTTAGCTCATTTCTTACCGGTCAGAACTACATATGTAGTAAAAGATTATGCAAAGCTTCATGTTAAAGAGATAGTGCGACTTCACGGTGTTCCAGTATCTATTATCTCCGATAGAGGGACTCAGTTTATAGCCAATTTTTGGAAATCTTTCCAAGAAGGTTTGGGGACTCAGGTGAGTCTTAGCACGACATTTAACCTACAGACAGATAGGTAACCTGAACGTACCATTCAGACTTTTTAGGATATGCTACAGGCATGCACGTTGGATTTTGGAGGTAATTGGGATGATCACTTACCACTTATTGAATTTGCTTACAACAATGATTATCATTCTAGCATCCAAACGGCCCCGTATGAGGCTTTATATGGGCGAAAGTGTAGATCACCAATTGGGTGGTTCGATGTAGGAGAGACAAAATTGATAGGGCCAGACTTGGTCCAACAAGCTATAGAGAAAGTCAAGCTTATACAGGATCGGTTATTAACAGCTCAGAGTCGTCATAAATCCTATGCAGATAATCGTCGAAGAGACTTAGAGTTCTAAGTGAAAGATTGGGTATTTTTAAAGGTGTCGCCAATGAAGGGCATCATGAGATTTGGCAAGAAGGGAAAGCTTAGCCCCCGGTACATTGGACCTTATGAGATTATACACAAGGTAGGCCTGGTAGCTTACGAATTAGATCTACCTTCTGACTTGGAGTTAGTTCACCCAGTTTTCCATGTATCGATGCTTCATAAGTGCATTGGAGATTCTTCTAGAATTGTACCAATAGATGATGTCGAAGTTACTAAACAATTATCTTATGAAGAAGTCCCTATTGCCATTTTAGATAGGCAAGTATGGAAGCTCAGAACCAAAGAGGTAGCTTCAGTAAAAGTCTCATGGAAAAATAATAATAGAAAGGAAATGACTTGGGAAGCAGAAGAAGACATGAAGTTACGGTACCCGCATTTATTTTCACCCTCAGAGGAGACTCAGGCAGAGATGCCATTATCCTCAAGTATGTAGTGTTTTCCTTGATGTTTTCTTGGTTGTGTGTGGCTACAGTTATTGATGTTGTTGTTGTAGACCTGTAAGGCGATGTATTTCGGGTTGTTGTCGCAGGATGGTAGTGCCATATTATAGAGGAAACTCTGGCGAAATTTTTATAGAATCCCTAAGAGCCTAACATTCGAGGACAAATGTTCCTAAGAGGGGAAAAATGTTACACCTCGGAAATTTCCGGACTTGTTGCCTTGTGGATACGGCCACTTATATGGTCTGTATAGCTTTATACGGTCCGTATAAGAGGGTCCATATAACATGACCTTCATAGAAAGGGTCATTTTCTTGGTGGTGTTATACGACCACTTATACGGTCCGTATAACATTATACTGTCCGTATAAGGGGGTCCGTATAACTTGACCTATATCAGAAAGGGACTTTCCTATGGTGGTGTTATACGGTCCACTTATACGGACCGTATAAGTCCATCGGGCTGAATTTTTATGTTTTGTATAAATAGATGGCCTTTGTTCATTTATTTCATTTTTCATCTTCCACAAGTCTTGAGAGCTCAAAACCCTTCTCCAAGCATATTCCACCCCAATCCAAGAGAAAACAAAGATCAAGAGGCAAAAATCAAGGTACCCATGTGTTAGAAGTCTTCCTAGGGTTAGTAGACTACAAGAGATTCTTGAGTATTAAAGCTAGGGTTTCCACCTAAGTTGATAGCTGCTCCAAAGTTCATTCCTATGAGATAAAAGGTTAGTTTTCATGCTTATTTCATGTTATCATGGATGTCTGGTTGTTGAACAACTTAGGTAGAAGAAGAAAGTAGAGAATGAGGGCTAAATGCAACTTTTATGATGTTTTGGAGTAGTAAGCTAACTTGGGTCATGATTCCTAGTATAATATGGATATAATCTTGTTATGGAAGGTAGTAATAGTAATGAGGAAGCATTGTATGAAAATGTGCTAAAATGGGTGTGAAGTTATTGGTATGCGTTGAACATAAGGATAAATTTTGAAGGCTTAATAGAATATGACTACTTGATTATGATATTGTGGTTGTTGGGAGTTGTTTTGTAATATGGTGGAATTTGACGAAATAGGGGAAATGCTGCCCAATTTTCATTAGATCATGAATTATTCTAGTTTGAATTTAAGAGTATCATTAAGGCTTAACCAGGGTATGAATCCTTCTAAATGTAGATTGTTCAAGTTTCGATGGTGAACCTTAAGTAGTTAAGAAGACAAAGAGACATGTAAGGCTAACCCTTCTTTCATTAATGCATGGTTCCTTTGCTATATATCCTTTCATGAGTTCCATAATGTCTTCCAAATGAATCTATTTCTAAGATTACCAAGGCTCATGATTCTCGATACTTTCACGATACTATTAACTCCTTTATATGATAGTTGATCCTCTAAGGATAGATGTAATGAAAAAGATGATGATAATGATGTTGGCGATATTTATGGACGTTTATGTATACGTGTCTAAGTATGTATGACTATTATGTATCACTGAGCTTATATAGCCAGGTATGATACTTAACGTGCGCGCACCTCTGTAGTTGGGTACGGATGACACTGAGCTTTGGTAGGTCCAGGTATGTATAACACTGAGCATTGTCATGGCCGGGTATGTGAACCACCGAACCTTCATGGTGAGGTACGATACAAATACGAATATATATATATACACATGAGTATGAAATAGAAATGGAAGGTCCCTATGAAAGACAAGTAAATACGTTTGATGATGGTCACTAGAGGTACAACAGGGCTCTATTACCTCCTGATTCTCCTATCTTATGTTACTTCTTACGCTATTTCTTATGCTTCTATTATGATGTTGATTATGCTTTACATACTCAGTATATTATTCGTACTGACGTCCTGTTATTTGTGGACGCTGCGTCACGCCCGCAGGTGGCTAGGGAGACAGGCTTAATCCATAGATTTCTTCTTCAGGACTGTAGAAAGGAGCTCCATTTCATCCGGAGCTACAACTTTTAGGTATTATTCTTTTGTGTACATACATATGGGCATGGTGAGGTCCTGTCCCGCCTATATGATGATACATACTCTTCTTCGAGGCTCGTAGACAGTTGTGTATGGTTAGATGTCTTGCAGCCTTGTCGGCTCATATTTTGTATATTATTTTGATAGCCACGTCGGCTTGTGTATATGGACATGGGCATAGTTGTTGACGATGTTATGAATGTGTTGTTTCCCAATGAGTTTAGCATTATTAATGTATGGAAATTATGAGTAAGCCATGTGGCTCACCCAGATGTGAATATGAGAGTACGATAAGAGGTGCCCGGGTGGGTTAGTACCGAGTGCCCGTCATGGCCCTTCGGTTGGGTCGTGATATGTTACTTCTTATATTACCGGTCGATTTGGGGTGAAACTAGAGTCAATCATATCTTTCGAGGTATCTACACCCGTTGGTGATCCAGTAATAGCTAACCGAGTATGTAAAAATTATGTAGTTGTCATATGTGATCATAGTACTATGGCTGATTTACATGAGTTGAAAATGGTAGATTTTGATGTTATCATGGGCATGGATTGGTGTGATTCTTGCTATGCCAATGTTGATTGTATAACAAAAATGGTTCGCTTTCAGTTTTCGGGAGAACCAGCTTTGGAATGGAAGGGAAATATAACGTCTCCGAGAGGTAGGTTTATTTCCTATCTCAAGGCAAGGAAGATGAATGCTAAAGGCTGTATTTATCATTTAGTCCGGATTCATGATGTATAACCCAAATCGCCAACTCTTCAGTCTGTCTCCGTGGTGAATGAGTTTTCGAATGTATTCTCGGATGAGCTTCCAGGCCTTCCCCCAGAGCGAGAGAATGATTTTGCTATTGATGTGCTACCGGATACTAAACCCATAACTATTCCTCCATATAGGTTGGCTCCCGCAGAGTTGAAAGAGTTGAAGGAATAGCTGAAGGACTTGCTTGAGAAAGGCTTTATTAGGCCTAGTTCTGTCACGACCCGACTAGGGGCCGCGACGGGTACCTGGGGCTAACCACCGCGCACCACTCGTTCTACTTATCGTGCTCATTAAACATTCTTTTATCAAATTCATACTCAAATCATAAGAAAATCATTTTTCTTTTGAGAACATAAGTTCTTATATATATATATATATATATATATACATACATACACGTAAGCCTTTCAGTCATCAGAAATAATATATATACATACATCCATAGTAGCAACCTCGTGAAACCATATAACCCACACTGCGTATCCACGAGCCTCTACTAGAGTACTACACATATGGACGGGACAAGACCTCGTCGTGCCCAAAATACATATACATATATATACACAAAAGAATGAACAAGTAGTACCTCCGGAACAATGGAGTGCCCTCAAGTCAGCTGACAGCTCCTACGAGTCTGGATCAAGCTCACCTCTCTGTCTACCTGTGGGCATGAACACAGCGTCCAAAGAAAACGGACGTCAGTACGAACATTGTACTGAGTATGTAAGGCATGAATGAAATAAGCATAGTAGAAGAATCATAAACCATAGGAGTAGGATATAACCTGCATGAGTTCTATAGATGAGTACATTTCATACATATATCGTATATTTATATAATCATGGAACATGTATCATCACATCATCATCATCATCGTTTCCCCGCATTCGGGTAACCATCATATGCCACCCACTAGTGGTGATCATGTCCGGCCTTCTAGGCACGGTGAATCATAGCAGCCCGCCTTAGCGGTGACATGCCCGACCATTTAGGCACGGTGGAATAGTATGCAGCCCGCGTTAGCGGTGTCATGCCCGGCCATCTAGGCGCGGTGGAATCGTATCGTCATATGATCAACCATAACTTAACATTTTCATGTATTGCATAATTATAGCACACACTTACATTATTGATCATCTCATAGACCTATCTTGACTTAGCATCATTATACATTTATCATTAAGAGCATACACTAGAGTTTGGAGGCAATTATGGCTATGTCGGGGTGACATAAGGTCGTGAACCCCCGATTATATTATGGAGTAATCATCAACATCATAACTCACCTTGAAGGAACAAACAATTTAAGGTGAGTGTACGCAAAGAGAAGCATCGATGAAAACATACTTAGAATTATTAGCTTCATGGACATCTTATAATACACCAGGATTCCTCATACTTATATTCATCATCATCATTATCATGCTCGTATCGTATTTCCTTTCTTAATTATATGCGTATGTTGCTTGTATATTCATGGACTCATAGTCTCCATCGTATAGGAAGATCATGAAAAATTTGAAAGATTCATGCCTTAGAAAGAAAGGATTGGTCTTACATACCTTTTTGTCTAGCTACTCTATCGCTTGAACGCTCCTCTTCAATATTCACGTTTCTACTGTTAGACCTCGTATTTTTATACGTTGAGTTATTCGCAAAAGAATCGACGTGAGATAGAAACCTCGGATTTTTATTTCTAAACTAGAACTAATCGGTTACAAATTTTATTTAGTATAAGAATGTTGTTGGAAATTAGGAACTACTTAATTGTGGTGTTAAGTAAAAATTAGTGGCAACAATGAGCCAATATGAACATTAACATGCCATGTCCAAAAGATGACTCAAAGTCATCTTAAATAAGACTATTATGGAAGACATACAAATATACATTTAAATGTGATTCATCCACTACACTTACATTATATTGTGGACAACCAAATTGAAAGAAATGAGTATGGAATTCAGCCAAGTGACCGAAATTAAGGGATCCATGTGAGGCATACACTTGAATATTGAAGGCATCTATTACTTTATGAAAGCATGCATTATTTTATGAAGACACACATGCTAGGAAAAATCCTTGCACACTTAAATATTTGTATTCATCTTTGTATGATTGCAATGGATAAGGTTAGTGTATGAATCATTCACCACACATGCAATTGTCTTGAAAACAATTAAAAGAAAGGAGAGACAAGGAAGACCAATCGGCCACCCTAGCCGAAAGTAGGAGAAAAAGAAATGAGATTTTGGTGTAAAGTTAATGGAGTGACTCATTGTCATGAGTGGAGCATGTTTACACCTTGTAGGAATCATAATTTAACCAAATAATGACTAAGGAATCAGCCATTACAATTCATTTCAACTTCACAACAAAGAAAGAAAACCTAGAGGGAGAGAGGGGAGAGCTCTCGGCCAAGGGGCTGCATTTTTAGCTCTTGGTGTGTTGATCAAAAAAATATTTCTTCAACCATTTCAGCTCTTTAGAAGGTCCCTAGAAACCTGAGGATAGTCATTGGAGCAACAAAAACCATTATCATTTCAATTCACAAACTCTAGCCAAGTTGAGAAGTCAAGTTGTCAAGGTAAGATCTAACTTTCTTTTTCATGTATTAAGGGTGATGTAGATGAGTAAATATAAGTTGTATGCACGAAATAAGGTTTATGTGGGAACATGATATTAACCATGAGGTTATAGGTGTTGATGTTGAAGTATGGTTGTAACTTGATGAACATGAATCACATGCATAAAATCATGAATGTTGGTGTTGGAATGACTATGTGGCCGAGGGGACTGTTTTGGTGTAATTAATGAACTAATTTTCTTTAATAAATATGGTTGTTACTATCATAGATCTCATGTCAAAAAGGAATGAAAAGAATTGGAAGGTTAAAAGTGAAGTTGTGTTAGTATGAAAATAATTGAATCTATGATTTTATGTGAGTGATGTTGAAGCATGTTGAAACCGTGTATGGACTGTTTTTGTAAGAAGTTAGTGAACTGATTTTACTTGATATTTTGATTGTTATTGTCATGAATTTTATGATGGAAATGAAGGTGTTTAATGGTTGGAGTTGAAACCAAAGTCGTTTGTGAGTTGTTGTAAGGATTATAGAGATGACGATGTAGCTTAGTTGCGTATGAATTGATGTTGTACTTGTCGTGTGGATAGCTGGTCATAACTTACTGAAATTATATGAAAATAAGACATGAAATAATGTGTAAGAATCATATGTGGTTTGCTTAGTATGTTCGTAAACGTTTGCAAGAATTCCGAACATTTTTATGTTGTCGGTTAGGGACTGTTTTGGACATGTTGTTGGTTAGGGACTGTTTTGGACGTGTTGTTTTGGCTAAGTTGGAAAAAATAATTATAGTTAAGAATATACATCATGTTGTCATAGTGGTTGGGATGTTATAGAATCGTTTCGACGAAATGTTATGACTATAGACTAACAAGAATAAATTGGACGTGTCATAATCGCATGTAGACTATTATTGGGTGTTGTAATGTACGGACTGTTTTGACACGTTGTTGTTGTTCTTATTGAGCTTGGAAGATTAATGATCATTAAGATTATGCATTGTGTTGTATGTTGGATGGGATGTTATAAAGTTGTTACATGCAAATGTTAAGGCTACAAACTATTAGGAATAACTTGAGAATGTAGTAGCCGTATGTGAAACGCTATTGAATGTTGTGAATGCGGACTGTTTGGAATGTTGTGTGGACTGTCCGGATTGGTATTGAATGTATAATTATTGATGTGGGATTGGTTGTATGTAGTTGGTTTGTCTACGAGAGAAAACGTCGTCTAAACATCTAGAAAGGAGTTACTAACGTTAGAATACATTTTGAATCTCCCCGTAGCTTAACCGTAGTTGTTGGCGTCTTAATATAGGTTGAAGTATTATTGGGCAGCGTATACATATTGTGTGACGAATAAGCGCCAAAGGTATGTTAAGGCTATTCCTTCTTTCATTTTTGCATGATCCTTGTTATTCATTCTATATGTATTCCATATGATTCCATTCTTAGACGAGTAAGGTCTAAAGGTTTCTTGCGATGGCTTATTGATATTGTACTCCTATTATGTTCCGATCGGAACACCCATAAGGTGCCAGTTGAGTCGTGTATATAGTTTTACTAATGATTTCGAAGAAATTAGTTGTATACTAAAGGGAACATAAAGTTTGATTTTCAAAACCACTCCGAAGGGGGTGCGAGATTTTACTATTTCATTTCATTTACGATTTATGTTTACACTCCATAGCATCATCTCTTGTATTGATATTTGTGGATTAAATTTGTGTTGACATGATTGTGATATTAAGCCGGAAGCGGCTGCCCGAAAGGGCCATCATTATTAAGCCGGAAGCGGCTGCCCGGAGGGGCCATCATTATTAAGCCAGAAGCGGCTGCCCGAAGGGGCCATCATTATTAAGCCGGAAGCGTCTGCCCGAAGGGGCCAGTATTATTATGCCGGAAGCGGCCGTCCGAAAGGACTATTGTGATACTAGCCGGAAGCGTCTGTCCGAAGGGACCATTTTGTTAACATGTCGGAAGCGGCATGTGTGTGAGATTGCATTATTTACTTAAAGAATGTGTGTTGGATTGCATTATTTACTTAAAGATTGTTTGAGACTTCGTGTATACATTTATGTTTCTTCCAGCGAAGGTGTCACGACCCGGCTAGGGGCCGCGACGGGTACCCGGGGCTAACCACCGAGCACCGCTCGTGCTATCATTTACCTAATGTTATAGCCCGTATTTTGTACGTTTGGATATTTCAAAGTCGTCGTGGAAAGTTAAGGGCGAGACCATTTTAAAAAATTATATTAATGTACAAGTGTTATGAATATTATTTATGACTATTATTAGTGTGAAAATATTGTGAGAGGCTAAGGGCAAGAAGAGAAATTAGCAAAATGGGTCATGGAAATAATGTGGAAGGCTAGGGGCAAAATGGTAATATTGAGGAAAGTCGAGGGGCAAAACGGGAATTTCACATAAGTTTCTTGAAAGTTCACAAAGGGCCATATTGGCCATGTGAGAAAAAGAAAAGAAAAAAAAATGATGACAAATAAGTCATCTTTGCTAGAATTTTTAAGAAAATTCTAGAAATGGGGCATGTGCCCCTCACATGCCTACAATAACTATATATATATATAAGTTCCTCTTTTAATTCAAGACAAAAGAAAGAACACAAAAAAAAAAAAAAAGAGGAGAAGGAGCAAGACTAAAGGCCTATTCGGCCATAGCTTGCAAAAATTTCAAGATAAAAAATCTTGATCCAAAAAAATATTTCTTCATATATTCCTACTAATTCAAGGGTCCTCTTCGACGTGGTGCAATTGTTGGAGCAAGAAAATCATTCTTTGTTGCAAAGTCACAACCTTAGCCAAGTGAGGAGTTGAAGGAAAAGGGTAAGGAACTAATCTTCTTTTATGTGTTATGAATGCTTGGTACATGTTGGGGTATGTAGAAGTGGATGAAAAACATGAAACCTTGCATGTTGAAGTTGTGTCCGTGTGTTGTATAGTTAGCCGTGGGTGTGTGTGTGTTGTGGTGTGGGAAGATTGAATTAATTTCATGTAGTGTGTTTCTTGTTGTTGTAATGTATAGGAAAAGATAGAAAATTCATGGAAATATGTATGTAGTGGTGTGGCCGAGAATGGTGATGTTTTGGTAAGCTCTGATGAATTGATGTCATTTGATATTCTAGTTGATGTCGTTGTGAATTCCATGATGTAAAATGGGAATTTAATGGCTAGAAGTGAAGTTGTGATTGTTTGTGGATTATGGAAAAAGTTAGTGTGACATTGGTATGGTTTCTTATATGTGATAATGTGTAGGATATAAATGTAATGCATGAACTTGGAAGTGAGACATTTGTTTGGAAGGTTGTAAGTTGGGTTGTGGTGATTAAATTTGAAAGAAGGAATTAAGTTGTTATTGTTTTAGTTAAATTTGGAAGGTGTTGGATGAAGTAGTATGTTGATTGGATCGTTTTAAATATCATATGAATTGATTTGAATTGAATTGAATCGGATTGAATTGAATTGAATTGTTAGTATTGTCATTGATAATGTGGCCGAGTTCCATTCTCGGATTGTTGTTGAAATTGGCCGAGTTGTATTCTCGGGGATGGTATATTTACAGGGGAGATGCTGCCGAAATTTCGGCAGACCATAAGTGAATGAACTTGAAAGGTTAAGACAAGTATATGTCGATGAATCTAACGATAATGTCAATCTTCTTGAATGTAGACTAACAAGTTGGACGAGTAAGCGTAGCTAGTAAGGCGCGGCACAGGTATGTAAGGCTCGTCTCTTTTTTTCTAAAGGCATGATCCCCACGTCATAATGTCTTGAATGTTTTTTTTATATCTTCCTTATTTGCAAAAGCTAGAAGTCTATGACTCCAAGTTATAAGTCTTTTTCCTAATGGTTCATGATTGGTTTTCTTTCAAAATGTCCATATTTTCCAAAAACCAAGTTTTAAGAGATTGAAAGCTCTTATGACTAAGATGATGAATATGATCTTATAATGACAACGATGAAGTCAAATATGAGAAAATGTCTATGATAGATATGTTGACGATATGTTCCCACCATGAATATGGCAAGATGAAAATGTTAAGTTATTTCTTGATTTTTCAACTCTATTATGGATAATTACTACTTTAAAGGTTCCAAGTATATGAAACAATGCCTCATGATCCTGTTTTATGTTTTCTCGTGATGACACTCTTCATTGATAGTCTCGCCTTATATTAATTGTCCCTTCAAGGTGAGACACGACGCCCGTGGCTATTCCATAATATAATCGTAGGTTACCGACCTTACGTCACTCCGATGGATACATGATTTTCTTTGGGCTCTCATGCATGCTATATATGTATATGTATATGTACATGGGGGGAGGGAGGGATATATGGGGGAGGGGAAGGGACATATGTTGCATTGCCACCTGGTCAGCTGGCGTTATCATCCCGGACGCGGGATGCCCGGACGCGGGATATATGGGCGAGCCGACGTATTTCGGCGCTATGTGGGCGAGCCGACGTTGTTCGGCGCTATGACATGACATGATATGATATGATATGATGTGATATGATACGATATGATATGATATGATATGATATGATATGATATGATATGATATGATATGATAAAATATGATATGACATGACCAGATAAGCATGCATGGTATCCGCCCTCAGGGGCACTCACATGTACAAGCTACTCCCTTTATCCTATGATATGTACTATATTCCCATACAGTTAATATTCGTATGTTCATCTCTTACTATGTTACTATTTATGCCTTACATACTCAGTACATTGCTCGTACTGACCCCTCTTCTTCGGGGGCTGCGTTTCATGCCGCGCAGGTACACCCAGATGATGCGAAGTTAGCATAGAAAATGTTCCAGCGGAGTTGGTAGGCTCCACTTGTCCTGGAGTGCTGCCGAGTCAGAGTATATGTACTATGACACTTTGTTCGAAGTTAGAGACTTTGCAGACAGAGTCGTGGGTATCGGGAGTCAGTTTGTATTATGATATAAATTTTACACAGTTACAGACTTTATTTGATTTGAAAGCAACAAAAAGAATATTTCAGTAAGCTTTATTATGTGTACTTGAGTTAGGGGTTCAAAAGATTATGTACGTAATAAAAGTCAGCGGGTTCGCTCGGCTCCGGATATGGGGTCGGGTGCCCATCACACCCTAGTAAGATTGGGGTGTGACACCTAACCCATTTAACAATCATTCATCTATTTTCGGTTAACTTTAAAAACAGGGTTTGCTTTTCAATAACGCGTTGATACAAAAACATATTTCAATATACTTATACACATGCGTACTACCCACGTTGTGGAACCACACAACCCACATCGAGCATCTATGAGCCTCTATTGAGTGGCATACAAATATATACACAAAAGGAACAACCAATTAGCACCTCCGGAAGATGGAGTGCTCTTCAGCTCGGCTAGTGACTCCTATCAGTCTGGACCGCTTTCCCGTCTACCTGTGGGCATGAGCACAGCATCCAAAGAAAAAGATGTCAGTACGAGCATTGTACTGAGTATGTAAGGCATACATCAAGAAATAAAGTAAGAATAAGAAAGTAAAGTAAGTACAAGGAGATAATCGATAACTGCTTGCCTCTTAAGGCGGATCCATGCATGCATACTCATAAAGCATCATATAGTAAATTGCTGGGAACGCGCAGCCCGATCCATATGTCATCATATGTTAGTGCCGAGGAACGTACGGCCCGATCCATAAATATAATAAGTTAGTGCCGAGGAACGTACGACCCGATCCATAACCCATATATCCCGCGTCCGGGATGAAATCATGATATGCCAGCTGACCAGGTGGCTATGCGTCTATAGCGCCTCACCTTCCCCATATCCCCTGAATACATATACATATCATATACTTATACCATATACTTAGCATGCATGAGAGCCCAAGGAAAAGCTGTAAGTACGTCGGAATGACGTAAGGTCGAAAGCCTCCGATTATGTTATGGAGTAATCATCGTCGCTTTGTCTCACCTTGAAGGAACAATTATTATAAGGTGAGACTATCAATGAGGAATAACATTAAAAGAAAACATAGGATAAAATCATGAACGTCATAAGGCATCCATTCATATACTTTGGAAGATTTAGAAATAAAGTCACCATCCATGAATAAATTGAGAAATCAGTAAATAGCTCGACGTTCTCATATAGTCCTTGAAATCGTAAACTTGAAACTTTTAAACATAGAATCGTTCTCATCATAGTCATCATAATAATGTAAAGCTCATGTACATGGAAATCTCTATGAATGAAATCATCTCATAAAAGCATTGATCTCATAACTTGAGACTTTTAGCCATAAAATCATCATTATCATAATCATCATAGAAAATATCCTCGTTTTTGACATCATCATTATCATCATAAAAACATGCTCATCGCTGTTATCATAAGAGCTCACAGAATCATAAATCTCTGATTTGGAAAATACGGCATTTTGGGAAAAAAGCTATGAATTGTTAGGAAAGGAATTATGCCTTGGAGTCGTAAACATTTAACTTTTGAAAACGAAGAAGATGTGGAAACCTTTATGAAGCCGTAGTATCGGAATCATGCCTTTAGAAAGAAGGGGACTAGCCTTAACATACCTTGGTCGTTTAGCTAAGATATCGCTCACTTGTTCTCCGTCGATATCACGTCGTTACCTTCATAAGAGAATTCGTATCAACATTAGTATACTAACTACAAGAACGCATCGCTAATTCTAGGAACATGTCACGACCCAGCTCCGTGGGCCGCGACTAGTGCCCTATTTGGACACCCCAAACAAACTCACATGCTAACTCGTCATATTCTAATTTATATCAGATTTCGTATTAATCATTTTGAACAGATTGGAAGCAAATATTATCTTAAGCGGTCGCACGTGCAACAGTATCACATCAAAGTCAGAAGGGACGGCGGAATACACATCGCCGAATATATATACACATATACAAACATATGGGCCGCCATGGCCTCCATAGCAGGTAGGACCGCATTAAGACACAAATCAAAAACAGAACGAACACACGTAGGACCCACGACCCACATATATGACTACAAGCCTCTACAAACCAAAACAGAAACATATGACGGGACAGGGCCCCGCCGTACCCCAAATAGTCAAATACACAGAAATATATACATGACAGAGATATGTACCAAAATATGGGCTCCGAATCAAAAGGAGCACTCTGAACTGGCAGAAGGTGTGGCCCACTCTGGCGGATCACGAATCTCTGTACCTGCGGGCATGAAACGCAGCCCCCGAAGAAAGGGGGTCAGTACGAACGATGTACTGAGTATATAAAGCATAGAGTACAGAAATCCAAACCATAGTTGACAGAAAAGAATACAGGGAGTAAATACCGAGTCAGTACATCAAAGTCCGTGCTGAAAATATATGTATGTATGTATAATGCAAATAAAAATCATGCATAAGGCTCAGGAACGTGGTCACCACTCCGACGCTGGTGCCACAACACAGCATACTCCAGAAGGTTTCAAATCTCCGTACAACCCCGAACACAATATATCATCACAACATATCATATCATCAAGGCATATCATAAGCCATATCACAGCATAACTCCATAAACGGTACCCGGCCTTATGGCGAGGTCTCGGGAACCGTAACACATCATACTGCCGAATATGTCATAGTACGCACGATCATAAAACCGGCCCGGGAACCGGCGAACGATATCATAGTAATAGGCACGAGCAGAGTAGTGCGGAAACCATATGCATATACCCAATTAAATTCCAAGACTCGACAAATAAATACATATACATATATATATTGAAATCAGAAAGCTCAAAGTAAGTATCGAGTCTGTCGGAATTAGTATACAAAAGATATGAGCCTTTAAATTTACAAAACTTTCGAAAAATACCTCATAAGTCATTTTCTGAAAATTTAGTATCATTCACATTAAGGAGCTTTCACATAACTTATGGAGCAAATCAAACGGAGCCTTAAAATTCATAGGCAAAAGTCCCCTTTTTATATCATACAAAAATAGATCAAGTAAGACAAACGAAGGAAGTCTCGGGACTAGTGGGCCCACCTCGGGTAAAGTCGAGGTGGCGTACGAAATTTACAAACGTTAGACTCTATGGAGTCATCCATGAAAGTTTCAAGCGA
Source organism: Lycium barbarum (assembly GCF_019175385.1). Classification (NCBI taxonomy): domain Eukaryota; kingdom Viridiplantae; phylum Streptophyta; class Magnoliopsida; order Solanales; family Solanaceae; genus Lycium; species Lycium barbarum. Next base: position 54,978,824 of record NC_083338.1, read on the forward strand.
TTCGATTACGTATGTGAAAGTTACGAGTGCTTGAGCATTTCCTTCCGACAAACATATGATTCTAATTCAATTTCATTGAATGAAATAGTACTAAAAGTAAACTCGGATTCCTAGGAACAGGATATTCCCCGAGGCTCAAATTCAAACCTAGTACACCTAGGACATGCCAAAAGAAGGAAAGGGATAGCTTTACATACCTTATTAGCGTCTTACGTTCGCTTAAGCTCAAATCCCGTTTACTCCAGAATCTACAAATGGTCACAATTACCAAATGTAAATCATAAGCTTTAGTGACTCAATCTTAAACCATACTTGTCTACAAAAATTTGGGCAACACCTCCCCTATAAATTCAACATCCCCGAGAATTAACTCGGCCATAATATCAACAACAACACCCACAACAATACCAACAACATCAAGAATCACAACAAAATACATTCTAACATAAATGTTCTTCCTTTCTACATTATGCAACAATTCCCATTCCAACTTCACACTTCCAACCCAATATCAACGTTCTCATATCCATTTACCAATTCAAAGTTATTCAAACATAATTCAATAACATTTCAAGCAATACTCAAGGATTTAAGCCATCTCGCCAATTCCATCTTCCATCCGAAACTTCTACAATTACAATGAAACTACTAAATAGCATTGTCTTCTTCCAAATTCATTAATGGCAACAATAATTCACACTTTAAAATTCTATTTCCATAATTACCTAAAAATTATATTAAAAACACATAATTTCCCATAACAACATACATGCAATTTCAACCCCGACTTAAGTCGTTAAACCTTTATTTACGTCATAAATATCACAACGACACAACTAACACACTAAATGAATTTCATTTCACATTCCCTTCACTACCACCCTACCACACGACCACCTACCCTTCACACACCCACACAGCCATGCACACACACATCACAATTTTCATAATTTTCATTCAATTCTAATCATTATAACATATATACTTTTTCCACAACATAAAGGAGGAATTTCTTACCTTTTTCTTCCAATTTTCTCTTGCCGTAAACGTAGTCCTCTCGCTAAACTAATTATACCACGTCGGGGAGCATCTTGCACTTGCTAAGAATTCAAGAAGAACAAGATTTTAGGATCAAAGTTGAAAGACTAGAATGTTTTTTTGTTTTGGGAGGGGTTTCGGCCGAATGGCCTTGGACTCTCACTTTTTTTTTTTTTTTTGATTTCTTGAATGTTCTATGGATGAACATGTATAATTGTCCCCTTATATAAATTTATCACATGGACCATTTAATTGTGGGCTTGGGCCAAAGGCACATGGCCGGCCACCCCCTAATACTTGGGCCTTATTTTTCTTATTTTTGTTGAGCCCAATTAATTATAAGTCTTATTTGTAACTCACGGAACTAATTCCCAAAATTCCAATTTTGCCCCTGGCCTTCTTCCGTATTTCCGCAACAATATTTTTCATAAATAACACACATATATGAAGTAAACTAAAATATAGCCCTCATTTCCTACAAGGCAAAATTGTTCCAAATTTTCCAAGTGCACAAACATGCGGGATATAACATCCTCCCCCCCTTTAGAACATTCGTCCCCGAATGTTAAATTAGCCTCATAGGGTCTTATAAGCATGGCGGGGGAGTCTCTCTTTACGAATAGCACACATAAATCATTTGTCAATCAATATAGCAGATTTAGAAATTCAAATTACCTGTAAGTATAGGGAACAGGATACTTCTTTTTCATCTCATCTTCCGCCTCCCAGGTCATTTCTTCCCGGTTGTTGTTCCGCCACAGGACATTAACAGAAGGCACATCCTTGGTGCGCAGTCTCCTCACCTGACGATCCAGAACAGCTACAGGTTGCTCTTCATAAGACAAGTCCTCCGTTACCTGAATATCGTCTACTGGAAATATTCTGGAAGGATCACCAACACATTTACGAAGCATGGATACATGAAATACCGGGTGCACTGCCTCCAAATCGGATGGTAAGTCTAGCTCATAGGCGACCTCGCCTATCTTTCGAATAATCTGATATAGCCCGATGTACCGCGGGCTAAGCTTACCCTTTTTACCGAATCTCATTACACCCTTCATAGGCGATACCTTCAGAAATACCCAGTCGCCAATCTGGAACTTCAATGATCGACGTCGTTTATCAGCATAAGATTTCTGTCGACTCTGGGCCGCTAGTAGTCTCTCTCGAATCAGTTTCACTTTGTCAACTGCTTGCTGAATCACATCTGGACCAATTAATTTAGTTTCGCCCACATCGAACCAACCAATCGGAGATCTGCATTTTCTACCATATAGGGCTTCGTACGGTGCCATCTAGATACTGGAATGATAACTATTATTATAAGAAAATTCAATAAGGGGCAAATGATCATCCCAGCTACCTCTGAAATCAATAACACAGGCCCGCAACATATCTTCCAATGTCTGAATGGTGCGCTCGGCCTGTCCGTCGGACTGAGGATGAAATGCTATACTAAGACTCACCCGAGTCCCCAATCCTTCCTGGGATGATCTCCAAAAATTTGCTGTGAACTGGGCACCTATGTCAGTGATAATAGATACAGGAACCCCGTGAAGTCTTACTATCTCTTTAAGATACAATCTGGCATAGTCCTCAGCGGAATACGTAGTCCTGACCGGAAGAAAATGGGCTGATTTCGTCAATCTATCAACAATAGCCCAAATGGAATCATACCTGCGTGGAGTACGCGGTAGACCTGTAACGAAATCCATATTAATCATTTCCCATTTCCAGGTTGGGATTTGCATTTCCTGTAGTAATCCGCCGGGCTTTTGATGCTCGATCTTGACTTGCTAACAATTTGGACATTGGCCAACGAACTCTGCAAAATCCCTTTTCATACCGTCCCACCAGTATAAGCATTTAAGATCATGGTACATCTTAGTAGACCCATGATGAATAGAATACCGAGCATTATGTGCTTCGCCCATAATTTGCCGTCGTAACCCTGCAACGTTCGGTACACATAATCTGCCTCCATATAATAATACCCCTTTCAGGCGAAATTTCGAATGGAGTCTTTTCTTTATTGAGGGCCACATTTCTGTACTGTGCCAAAACAGGATCTTCGAACTGACGCTGCTTTACCTCTTCTATAATGGATGACTCAGCAACCTCTCGAACAGAAACCCCAGCATCTCCAGAATCTTCCAAATGAACTCCAAGGCTAGCTAACTGACGAATTTCGCGAACTAATTCTTTCTTATCAGGCTGCACATCAGTCAAACTACCCATGGACTTGCGGCTCAGTGCGTCGGCTACCACATTAGCTTTCTCAGGATGATACAAAATATCAACGTCATAATCTTTCAACAATTCGAGCCATCTTCTCTGCCGCAAATTCAGCTCCTTCTGTTTAAAAATATACTGGAGGCTCTTATGGTCCGTATAAATATCAACGTGGACCCCATATAAATAATGCCGCCATATCTTCAAATCATGTATCACCGCGGCTAATTCTAGATCATGAGTGGGATAATTTCTCTCGTGCGGTCTGAGCTGCCGGGAAGCATAGGCTATGACTCGACCATGCTGCATCAACACACAACCTATCCCACTACCAGAGGCATCACAATAAACGACGTACCCATCTGACCCTTCTGGAAGAGCTAAAACTGGAGTTGTAATTAATTTTTCCTTCAACATCTGAAAGCTGCGCTCACAGGCATCAGTCCACTGAAATTTTGCTGCCTTCTGAGTTAACTTTGTTAATGGTGCCACAATAGAAGCAAAATTCTCCACGAACCTTCTGTAATAACCGGCCAACCCCAGAAAACTGCGTACCTCTGTCGGTGTAGTAGGCCTGGGCCAATTCTATACAGCTTCAATCTTCTGTGTATCGACCCGAATACCATCTGCTCCGACAATATGCCCCAAGAATGCCACTGAGGTCAACCAGAATTCACATTTGGAAAATTTAGCATATAATTTTTGTTGCCGAAGTGTGCCAAGTACTGTTCTCAGATGATCTGAATGCTCCTCTGCTGATCGTGAATAAACCAAAATATCATCAATAAATATAATCACGAACATATCAAGAAACGGCCGGAATACCCGATTCATCAAATCCATGAATACCGCTGGAGCATTAGTCAGCCTAAAAGACATCACTCTGAATTCATAATGCCTGTACCGGGTCCTGAAAGCAGTCTTTGGAATATCTGCCTCTCGTACCCGTATCTGATGGTAGCCCGAACGCAAATCTATCTTCGAAAAATATTTAGCACCCTGCAGCTAATCAAATAAATCATCAATCCGGGGGAGGGGATATTTATTCTTTATGGTCACCTTATTCAGCTGTCGATAATCAATACACATTCGCAGTGACCCGTCTTTCTTTCTTACAAATAATACCGGCGCTCCCTAGGGCGATGTACTGGGTCTGATGAAGCCTTTGTCTAATAGATCTCTCAACTGCTCCTTCAATTCCTTCGATTCTGCAGGTGCCATTCTGTAAGGAGAAATAGATATAGGCTGCGTATCTGGCAACAAATCTATCGTGAAATCTATCTCCCGTTCAGGCGGAAGACCTGGAAGCTCATCTGGGAATACATCCGGGAATTCATTGACAACCGGAACTGACTGAAGGGTAGGTGTCTCGGCTTTAGTATCATGCACACGGACCAAATGATAGATATAACCTTTCTGAATCATCTTCTTAGCCTTGAGGTATGAAATAAACTTACCCCTCGGCGACGCTGTACTCCTTGACCACTCTATGACTGGTTCCCCTGGAAACTGGAAACGAACTACCTTTTTCTGGCAGTCAACGTTAGCATAACAGGAAGCTAACCAGTCCATGCCCAATATGACATCAAATTCCAGCATATCTAATTCTATCAAATGAGCTTTAGTGCAACGATCATATATAATCACAGAACAATCTTTATATACCTGCCTCGCTATAATAAAATCCCCAACCGGTGTGGCCACTTCGAATGGTTCTATAGGTCCGGGTGTTATTCCAATTTTACTAGCAACGAGCGGGGGGATATATGATAAAGTAGAACCAGGATCAATCAATGCATACACAGATCGGGAGAAAACCAGTAATGTACCTGTGACAACATTTGGCGAAGCCTCCTGGTCCTAGCGGCTAGCCAATGCATATATGCGGTTCGAAGGACCGCTAGAATCTGAAACCCCGCCACGGCTTCGACCGCGGCCTGCCGGTGCCGGCATACCTCGCCCCGCAGGGCGCATAGTTGAGGGAGTAGAGGATAAACCAGCGGCTGATCCCATCGGCTGGACTGTACTACCAGAACCACTCGCCAACGGACAATCTCGCATGACATGGCCCTGACGGCCGCAAGAAAAACAAGCTCCTGTGGCTCGGTAGCACTCCCCTGGGTGCGATCTCCCACAATAAGAACAACGGGGCCTGGGTGGTCTGGACTGGCTGGAACCTCTAGGCATCTGCGAACCTGATGCTCTGGAACTCTGGCCGGCCCCAGACGGTCCTGCACTATCAAATCGTCTACCGGTGGACTGTGTACCCCGGCCTGACGGAGGAGGATATCTGCCTGATTGTTGTGACTGAGGCTGCCCGCCTCGAAAATCTCTAGAATATCCCGCTGATCTGGCCCTCTTGGGCGGCCTCCTGTCTCGGTCTCTACTGGACGGCTCTCCCCTATGCCGGTCCTCCATCCCCTGGGCATAGGCCTGTAATCGGGCGATTTCCATGTCAGTCTGCAATGCCATCGCCATACAGCTGTCAACCAGGTAGCTGTCCAACCCTATCACGTACCGGTGCATCCGGTCGGCCATATCCGCTACTATAGCAGGTGCATATCGAGCCAAAGAATCAAACTCTAAATTATACTCACGAACACTCCGACCTCTCTGCCACAATTGCAAAAATCTATCAACCCTCGCCCTCCGCAACTCCGAGGGCAAAAAGTGGCGGAGAAAAGTGGTCACAAACTCGTCCCATGTAGCTGGGGGAGCACCCTCACCTCTGGACAGCTCCCAGGACTCATACCAATTAGCCGTGACATCTCGTAATCTGTGCGAAGCTAACTCAACGGACTCGGTCTCTGAAGCCCTGACCAGTCCCAATGAGCGCCGCATCTGCCGAATGAAGTCCTGGGGATCCTCCCTGGGCTTAGACCCTAAAAACTCTGGGGGACTACATGTCAGAAAATCACAAACCCTCAGGCTATCACGCTTGTCATCATCATCACCTCTCAGCCCGCGTCTGCGAGCCTGTCCCGCTACCAAAGTCGTCAACAACTGTACGGCCTCCCTCAACGTCCTATCCTCCGCCCCTGGCTGAGGAGCTGGAGGCTCGGGCGCTGGAGCCTCTGGAGCTAATGATGGGCCTGCTCCAAGCTCCGCCGGTGGTGGTGTAGCTGAACCCTCTGACTGGGGCACAACGTCGGGCAAATCCTGAGCACGAGCCCGTGTAACTCTCGGCATCTGACTAGTCTCTCCCACCACCGCCTTGCCCTTCTGGGCAGCCGTTGCCTTCTTCGGAGGCATCGCTGAAAAACACAACAACCGGTCAGAAAAGAGTCATCCTAATAGTACAGCTCTATCGCACGATCTAAGATTCAAAGAAAGGTAACTCCCTAAATGTCCTGTAGCCTTCTGTTTATAGATGTGGTGCACTACACACCGATAAACAAGACTCTACGAGACACGGCCTGTAGACATTCCGAGGACAAACCGCTCTGATACCACTTTTGCCACGACCCAGCTCCGTGGTCCGCGACTGGTGCCCAATTTGGACACCCCAAACAATCTCACATGCTAACTCGTCATATTCTAATTTATATCAGATTTCGTATTAATCATTTTGAACAGATTGGAAGCAAATATTATCTTAACTGGTCGCACGTGCAACAGTATCACATCACAGTCAGAAGGGACGGCGGAATACACATCGCCGAATATATATACACATATACAAACATATGGGCCGCCATGGCCTCCATAGCAGGTAGGGCCGCATTAAGACACAAATCATAAACAGAATGAACACATGTAGGACCCACGACCCACATATATGACTACAGGCCTCTACAAACCAAAACAGAAACATATGACGGGACAGGGCCCCGCCGTACCCCAAATAGTCAAATACACAGAAATATATACATGACAGAGATATGTACCAAAATATGGGCTCCGAATCACAAGGAGCACTCTGAACTGGCAGAAGGTGTGGACCACTCTGGCGGATCACGAATCTCTATACCTGCGGGCATGAAACGCAGCCCCCGAAGAAATGGGGTCAGTACGAAAGATGTACTGAGTATATAAAGCATAGAGTACAGAAATCCAAACCATAGCTGACAGAAAAGAATACAGGTAGTAAATATCGAGTCAGTACATCAAAGTCCGTGCTGAAAATATATGTATGTATAATTCAAATAAAAATCATACATAAGGCTCAGGAACGTGGTCACCACTCTGACGCTGGTGCCACAACACAGCATACTCCAGAAGGTTTCAAATCTCCGTACAACCCCGAACACAATATATCATCACAACATATCATATCATCAAGGCATATCATAAGCCATATCACAGCATAACTCCATAAACGGTACCCGGCCCTATGGCGAGGTCTCGGGAACCGTAACACATCATACTGCCGAATATGTCATAGTACGCACGATCATAAAATCGGCCCGGGAACCGGCGAACGATATCATAGTAATAGGCACGAGCAGAGTAGTGCGGAAACCATATGCATATACCCAATTAAATTCCAAGACTCGACAAATAAATACATATACATATATATATTGAAATCAGAAAGCTCAAAGTAAGTATCGAGTCTGTCGGAATTAGTATACAAAAGATATGAGCCTTTAAATTTACAAAACTTTCGAAAAATACCTCATAAGTCATTTTCTGAAAATTTAGTATCTTTCACATTAAGGAGCTTTCACATAACTTATGGAGCAAATCAAACGGAGCCTTAAAATTCATAGGCAAAAGTCCCCTTTTTATATCATACAAAAATAGATCAAGTAAGACAAACGAAGGAAGTCTCGGGACTAGTGGGCCCACCTCCAAATCGGATGGTAAGTCTAGCTCATAGGCGACCTCGCCTATCTTTCGAATAATCTGATATGGCCCGATGTACCGCGGGCTAAGCTCACAACAAAATACATTCTAACATAAATGTTCTTCCTTTCTACATTATGCAACAATTCCCATTCCAACTTCACACTTCCAACCCAATATCAACGTTCTCATATCCATTTACCAATTCAAAGTTATTCAAACATAATTCAATAACATTTCAAGCAATACTCAAGGATTCAAGCCATCTCGCCAATTCCATCTTCCATCCGAAACTTCTACAATTACAATGAAACTACTAAATTGCATTGTCTTCTTCCAAATTCATTAATGGAAACAATAATTCACACTTTAAAATTCTATTTCCATAATTACCTAAAAATTATATTAAAAACACATAATTTCCCATAACGACATACATGCAATTTCAACGCCGACTTAAGTCGTTAAACCTTTATTTACGTCATAAATATCACAACGACACAACTAACACACTAAATGAATTTCATTTCACATTCCCTTCACTACCACCCTACCACATGGCTACCTACCCTTCACACACCCACACGGCCATGCACACACACATCACAATTTCCATAATTTTCATTCAATTCTAATCATTATAACATATATACTTTTTCCACAACATAAAGGAGGAATTTCTTACCTTTTTCTTCCAATTTTCTCTTGCCGCAAATGTAGTCCTCTCGCTAAACTAATTATACCACGTCGGAGAGCATCTTGCACTTGCTAAGAATTCAAGAAGAACAAGATTTTAGGATCAAAGTTGAAAGACTAGATTTTTTGTTTTTGTTTTGGGAGATGTTTCGGCCGAATGGCCTTGGACACTCACTTTTTTTTTTTTTTTGATTTCTTGAATGTTCTATGGATGAACATGTATAATTGTCCCCTTATATTAATTTATCACATGGACCATTTAATTGTGGGCTTGGGCCAAAGGCACATGGCCGGCCACCCCCTAATACTTGGGCCTTATTTTTCTTATTTTTGTTGAGCCCAATTAATTATAAGTCTTATTTGTAACTCACGGAACTAATTCCCAAAATTCCAATTTTGCCCTTGGCCTTCTTCCGTATTTCCGCAACAATATTTTTCATAAATAACACACATATATGAAGTAAACTAAAATATAGCCCTCATTTCCTACAAGGCAAAATTGTTCCAAATTTTCCAAGTGCACAAAAATGCGGGATATAACAGAACAGTCGGACAACGCTTCCTTCGCTCATACCATTTTTCTCAAGTTTTATATCAACTCCCAAAATTCATAATATTACTCGCAATATCATCATCGACAATCGTCATTTACGTACATTTGGCAAAATCCACCATTTTCCTCCAATTTTTCCTTATTTCTACTTCTAGCTCATCCTTGCGTTTCATGCATTTAATTCTTGTTTCATGATATAAACATCATTTATAATGTACTTGTATTCACAACACTTCAATATTCATAGTTCGATTCCACTATCATTGATTTATGTCACTATTCACTCAATGATGACCCATTTCTATATTCTTCTACATTTCAGGTGTCTAGGCTTTCCAATACTTCAAACAACATGGAAAAATCATGAAACTTACCTTGGGTGATGGTTGAACAATCCTTAAGTTGAAATATTTCAATTATCCAAAACCCTAGTTCCACCTTCTTGGGAATTTCTTGATTTAGAAGATCCTTTGATGTGTTCTTACACTTATTTTCATGAATTTAGTGGTGATGATCTTGATATTCCCTTTGATTCTCTTGAATTCTTGTGGAGGAAATATTTGGAGAGTTCTAGAATGTCCTTGAGCTGTATGGATGAATAATGAAATGATTTGAAGTCCAAGTTCCTTTTAATAATCACAAAAACTGATCTTTAATGAATTCTTGTCGGGATGAACAGTGGTCGTAAACCACCATATACGAACCGTATTTTGATTTACGGTCCGTCCTCCATGGCCGTCTTTAACCATTTCAAAGACATAAAGTTTTGGCTGAGGAACATGGCAGTTTACGACTGAGGTTTACGGTCCGTAAACCAGTTTACGGGCCGTCCTCCAAGTCGTTTTGAACCATTTTCACAATTTACAGAAAGTTGAGATTTTGGACAAGCTGGAGGACGATTGCACTATACAGTCCGTAAACCACTTTACGGGCCGTATAGTGCCATATACGACCACTGGACAGAAAATTTTCCGAGACTTTCTTATTTTCCAAAACTTCTTAATTAGCCATTCCCGCCTTAACAAAACACCATACACTCAAACTTTTTATCATTCCACTCATCATACAAGTACGGAGAAATTTCGAAGGTGTAACAGAAGGCTGCAGGTATTGAGCTAGATTATGATTTCTTCTCTCCTAAATCAAATTATGATTACGATTTGTTACCACCTTACATACTCAGTACATTGTCCATACTGACGTCCTTTTGCCTGGGGACGCTGCGTTCATGCCCGCAGCCCCAGATTGTTTGGCAGGTTAAGTGTATAGCTAGGATGCTCTGACGTCTGCTGGGATTGACAAGTTCCACCTCATTCTGGAGCTGTGCTGAGTCATGTATAGATATGTATGATTATGGGTATGTCAGGGCCTTGTCCTGACTCATAATGTCCAGTTCACTTCTTAGAGGCTTCTGCAGACAGTGTCCTGTGGTATTTTTGTCGAGATGTCGACAAAGTGATATCAGTTGAGTCATTTATGGATTTTAAAAGAGTATGTACTTTAGATGATTTATATTGGTCTAAAGTACTTATTGATTGAAAGTTTTCGTAATCGTTATAGAGAGATAATGATTTCTATTTGGAAAATTTTTATGTTCTTAAAAGTTTTTGAAATGACAGGTTTTAATATAGTGAATGTCTAAGGGTTCGCTCGACTCTAATGAGAGTCGGGTGCCCGTCATGCCCTACCATTGATAGGGTGTGACAAAGTGGTATCAGAGCAGTTCGTTCTACGGGTCGTCTGCAAAGTCGTGTCAGGTAGCGTCTTGTTCATGGGTGTGTTGTCAACCACACTTATGAACAGGAGGCTACAGGGCATCTAGGATGGTTTTGCTTCATTCAGATCATAGGTTGTGCTATAGAGCTGTGTTAGAGACCTTAAATCCTTGCCACTAACTTTAAGATTTGAATATTGTTTAAGTGATTGTAAAGTGTAGCCATGATTGGAAAATTGGAATTGTTCGTAAGAAAGGTAAGTCCTCTGATGCTTAATGACTGCTATGTGAGGCAAGTGCAGCAGGTTAAGGATTGTAGTAAGAAAGGTATGCCTCTTATCGAATTGAGAATGCCATTGTGAAGAGCATTTGTACAGGTATGTATAGGGTGTTGTAATATGATTATGGCCTTGTGAGGCATGTTGATATATTTTGATTGTTGCCCTGTGAGGCTTGTTGGTTAGCTGTATACAGGAGGGTAGTACGAATTACAGAGGAGGTTCTGCCAAAATTTGGTTAAAAAAAAATTGATTGTGATCAGTATATATATGTGTGCTATGGTCAGTAAGATGCACAAGTGTAAACTGAAGGATGAAAGGTTAATAATAATTGTAAATCGGCTGAAAGGAAGGTTATGAGATAGGTTCAGAATGAGTTTGAGAGTTAGGTTGAAATTACTCGAGTATATAGAAGTGAGTCTAGGGTTAAGATAAATTCTCTCGGGGATTAGAAGTAAGGTTGACGAACTAAGATTAAGGTGATTCAAATAATGTGATAAGATTACGAGAAGAGACATAAGAGGGGAAGCAATGATAAGCAAGGAGTCATTCGAGAGGTGAGTTAGTAAAAATAAATAAATGAGTAAGCTTTAACGAGTAAAGACTGAAACAAGGAAGAGAAAGAAACATGATTATATGCGTTTGAGAAAAGGGAGTAACGTGATATTAATAAGTGTTGGAATTGGATACGAATATTAGTCCTCATTTTACATTCGAGGACGAATGTTCTAAAGAAGGAGAGAATGTTAGACCCCGTATTTTTATACGTTGAGTTATTCGCAAAAGAATCGACGTGAGATAGAAACCTCAGATTTTTATTTCTAAACTAGAACTAATCGGTTACAAATTTTACTTAGTATAAGAATGTTGTTGGAAATTAGGAACTACTTAATTGTGGTGTTAAGTAAAAATTAGTGGCAACAATGAGCCAATATGAACATTAACATGCCATGTCCAAAAGATGACTCAAAGTCATCTTAAATAAGACTATTATGGAAGACATACAAATATACATTTAAATGTGATTCATCCACTACACCTACATTATATTGTGGACAACCAAATTGAAAGAAATGAGTATGGAATTCAGCCAAGTGACCGAAATTAAGGCTTCCATGTGAGGCATACACTTGAATATTGAAGGCATTTATTACTTTATGAAAGCATGCATTATTTTATGAAGACACACATGCTAGGAAGAATCCTTGCACACTTAAATATTGGTATTCATCTTTGTATGATTGCAATGGACAAGGTTAGTGTATGAATCATTCACCACACATGCAATTGTCTTGAAAACAATTAAAAGAAAGGAGAGACAAGGAAGACCAATCGGCCACCCTAGCCGAAAGTAGGAGAAAAAGAAATGAGATTTTGGTGTAAAGTTAATGGAGTGACTCATTGTCATGAGTGGAGCATGTTTCCACCTTGTAGGCATCATAATTTAACCAAATAACGACTAAGTAATCAGCCATTACAATTCATTTCAACTTCACAACAAAGAAAGAAAACCTAGAGGGAGAGAGGGGAGAGCTCTCGGCCAAGGGACTGCATTTTGAGCTCTTGGTGTGTTGATCAAAAAAATATTTCTTCAAGCATTTCAACCCTTTATAAGGTCCCTAGAAACCTGAGGATAGTCATTGGAGCAACAAGAACCATTATCATTTCAATTCACAAACTCTAGCCAAATTGAGAAGTCAAGTTGTCAAGGTAAGATCTAACTTTCTTTTTCATGTATTAAGGGTGATGTAGATGAGTAAATATAAGTTGTATGCATGAAATAAGGTGTGTTGATGTGGGAACATGATATTAACCATGAGGTTATAGGTGTTGATGTTGAAGTATGGTTGTAACTTGATGAACATGAATCGCATGCATAAAATCATGAATGTTGGTGTTGGAATGACTATGTGGCCGAGGGGACTGTTTTGGTGTAATTAATGAACTAATTTTCTTTAATAAATATGGTTGTTACTATCATATATCTCATGTCAAAAAGGAATGAAAAGAATTGGAAGGTTAAAAGTGAAGTTGTGTTAGTATGAAAATAATTGAATCTATGATTTTATGTGAGTGATGTTGAAGCATGTTGAAACCGTGTATGGACTGTTTTTGTAAGAAGCTAGTGAACTTATTTTACTTGATATTTTGATTGTTATTGTCATGTATTTTATGATGGAAATGAAGGTGTTTAATGGTTGGAGTTGAAACCAAAGTCGTTTGTGAGTTGTTGTAAGGATTATAGAGATGACGATGTAGCTTAGTTGCGTATGAATTGATGTTGTACTTGTCGTGTGGATAGCTGGTCATAACTTACTGAAATTATATGAAAAGAAGACATGAAATCATGTGTAAGAATCATATGTGGTTTGCTTAGTATGTTTGTAAACGTTTGCAAGAATTCCGAACATTTTTATGTTGTCGGTTAGGGACTGTTTTGGACATGTTGTTGGTTATGGACTGTTTTGGACGTGTTGTTTTGGTTAAGTTGGAAAAACTAATTATAGTTAAGAATATACATCATGTTGTCATAGTGGTTGGGATGTTATAGAATCGTTTCGACGAAATGTTATGACTATAGACTAACAAGAATAAATTGGACGTGTCATAATCGCATGTAGACTATTATTGGGTGTTGTAATGTACGGACTGTTTTGACACGTTGTTGTTGTTCTTATTGAGCTTGGAAGATTAATTATAATTAAGATTATACATTGTGTTACATGCAAACGTTAAGGCTACAAACTATTAGGAATAACTTGAGAATGTAGTAGCCGTATGTGAATCGCTATTGAATGTTGTGAATGCGGACTGTTTGGAATGTTGTGTGGACTGTCCGGATTGGTATTGAATGTATAATTATTGATGTGGGATTGGTTGTATGTATTTGGTTTGGCTACGAGAGAAAACGTCGTCTAAACATCTAGAAAGGAGTTACTAACGTTAGAATACGTTTTGAATCTCCCCGTAGCTTAACGGTAGTTGTTGGCGTCTTAATATAGGTTGAAGTATTATTGGGCAGCGTATACATATTGTGTGACGAATAAGCGCCAAAGTTATGTTATTGCTATTCCTTCTTTCATTTTGGCATGATCCTTGTTATTCATTCTATATGTATTCCATATGATTCCATTCTTAGACGAGTAAGGTCTAAAGGTTTCTTGCGATGGCTTATTGATATTGTACTCCTATTATGTTCCGAAGGGAAAACCCATAAGGTGCCAGTTGAGTCGTGTATATGGTTTTACTAATGATTTCGAAGAAATTAGTTGTATACTAAAGGGAACATAAAGTTTGATTTTCAAAACCACTCCGAAGGGGGTGCGAGATTTTACTATTTCATTTCATTTACGATTTATGTTTACACTCCATAGCATCATCTCTTGTATTGATATTTGTGGATTAAATTTGTGTTGACATGATTGTGATATTAAGCCGGAAGCGGCTGCCCGAAGGGGCCATCATTATTAAGCCGGAAGCGGCTGCCCGAAGGGACCATCATTATTAAGCCGGAAGCGGCTGCCCGAAGGGGCCAGTATTATTATGCCGGAAGCGGCCGTCCGAAAAGACTATTGTGATACTAGCCGGAAGCGGCTGTCCGAATGGACCATTTTGTTGACATGTCGGAAGCGGCATGTGTGTGAGATTGCATTATTTACTTAAAGAATGTGTGTTGGATTGCATTATTTACTTAAAGATTGTTTGAGACTTCGTGTATACATTTATGTTTCTTCCAGCGAAGGCTGCAGGTATTGAGCTAGATTGTGATTTCTTCTCTCCTAAATCAAATTATGATTATGATTTGTTACCACCTTACATACTCAGTACATTGTCCGTACTGACGTCCTTTTGCCTGGGGACGCTGCGTTCATGCCCGCAGCCCCAGATTGTTTGGCAGGTTAAGTGTATAGCTAGGATGCTCTGACGTCTGCTGGGATTGACAAGTTCCACCTCATTCTGGAGCTGTGCTGAGTCATGTATAGATATGTATGATTATGGGTATGTCAGGGCCTTGTCCTGACTCATAATGTCCAGTTCACTTCTTAGAGGCTTCTGCAGACAGTGTCCTGTGGTATGTTTGTCAAGATGTCGACAAAGTGATATCAGTTGAGTCATTTATGGATTTTAAAAGAGTATGTACTTTAGATGATTTATATTGGTCTAAAGTACTTATTGATTGAAATTTTTCATAATCGTTATAGAGAGATAATGATTTCTATTTGGAAATTTTTTATGTTCTTAAAAGTTTTTGAAATGACAGGTTTTAATAGAGTGAATGTCTAAGGGTTCGCTCGACTCTGATGAGAGTCGGGTGCCCGTCATGCCCTACCATTGATAGGGTGTGACATCTACCTTCAAGAGAATTCGCATTAACATTAGCTAATCGATTACTTAAGCGTAGTTACTAAAGCTAAAGAAAATTAGGCAGCATTTCCTTTGTTTATACTACTTTCCCCATATTCTATATCAACTCCCAAACGTTCATAACAACAGTCTCAATATAATAGACAACAATCATCATACATCTATATTATCCGCAATTCACAATCTCACTCCAATTTCTCCATAATTGTGATTATGGTTCATCATCGCACTTTCTCACATATAATACTTATTCCATGTTCTAAATGTCATTCATAACATATTTACAATCACATCATACCAATATTCATAATTCACTCCAACTACTATCTCACAATGACACTATTCACTCATTTATAACCCATTTTTATATATCTTTCTACAATTCAAGTGTCTTAGCCTTCCAATACCTTAAACAACATGGAATGTTCATAAAACTCACCTTAAATGACGGATGAACAACCCTTGAGTGGAACTTCTCTTCTTGCACAAAAACCCTAACTCACTTCCTTTGAGATTTCTTGGCTTAGATAGACCCTAGTGAGCTTCATGTACTTGATTCACATGAATTCTTGATATTGATCTTTGTTTTCCTTTGTATTCTTGTAGATGAAGTTTGTGAAACCTTCTAGAGGTCTTGAGAGATGAAGAAGTGTGTGTGAAATGAAATAAATGAAGTGGGATCACATATATATAATTGAACTTACTCAGCCCGTCAGGATTTCCACGGACACTTGTACGGTCCGTGGAATATTGTACGGCTTGTACAACTAGTCGTGGATCACCACCAGGAAACCATCATCTCTGTTGGGTATTCTACGGACCAGTATACGGTCCGTGGAAAGTTTCACGGTCTGTGAAACATGGTCGTGGAACTCACAGCTTTTTCCGAAGTTGTTCTCGTCGTTTCATTTGATCTCCAATCCTTATACAATCTTATTAACACTTGTTTAGTAATTCATTAATGATCTAAAGATCCCTATAACTCATCCTCAAGACCTTACCAAACAATTCTTAATGCGGTAATTTATGAAACCATTCCTAAACCTCACCTATACTCCACTTATTCTTATCAATCCTTATTCCATCAATCCATATAACCTCAAGATCTTAACGTACGCATTCTAAGACCACCAAATATCCGTCTTATAGCCTTAAGAAATTCCTATTCGTCTTTAAGCTCACTTTGGTCCATTCACTACACGACGACATGAAATTTCCAAGGTGCAACATTCTTCCCCCCTTTTGGAACATTCGTCCTCGAATGTTAAACACTCGGGAGTTCTACAAAAAATTTGCCAAAGTTTCCCCTGTAATATGGCACAACCGTCCTATCACAACAACCCATAATAATATTGCCTCATAGGGCCACAACACAATAACAATATATTTATGGCTACACACGACCAAAAGCATGAAAAGTAAGCATACATACCTCATAATGTTGGTGTTTCATCTTGAATCTCTCCTGGGGTTGGAATAAGTGCGGGTACTTGGATTTCATACTCTCCTTTGCTTCCCACGTCATTTCTTCTCGGTTGTTGTTTCTCCACAACACTTTGACTGAAGCTACTTCCTTATTTCGAAGTCTTCGTTCTTGCCTGTCTAAGATAGCAATGGGCACTTCTTCATATGCTAGCTTTTCTGTCACTTGGACATCATCAATCGGAACAATCCTCGTAGCGTCTCCAACACACGTGCGGAGCATCGAGACATGAAAGACTGGATGAACTGATTCAAGTTCTGAGGGTAACTCCAATTCGTAGGCTACATGACCCACCTTGCGGATAATTCTATAGGGTCCAATGTATCGTGGACTTAACTTTCCTTTCTTTCCAAATATCATCACCCCTTTCATTGGCGACACCTTAAAAAATACCCAATCATCAACTTGAAATTCCAAGTCTCGCCGGCGATTGTCCGCATAAGATTTTTGGCGACTTTGGGCTGTCAACAATCGATCTCGGATCACCTTGAATTTTTCTACCGCTTGCTGAATCAATTCAGGGCCTATTACCTGCACTTCTCCTATTTCAAACCATCCAATTAGGGACCTACACTTCCTCCCATATAAAGCTTCAAATGGAGCCATTTGGATACTGGAATAGTAGCTATTGTTATATGCGAACTCAATCAGAGGTAAGTGATCATCCCAACTACCACCAAAGTCTAGTACACAAGCGCGTAGCATATCTTCCAAAGTCTGAATAGTACGTTCGGCTTGCCCATCTGTTTGCAGATGAAAAGCCGTGCTACGCTTCACTTGAGTACCTAGACTGTCTTGAAAAGACTTCCAGAACTTGGCTGTAAACTGTGCTCCTCTATCTGTGATAATAGATATTGGCAATTTCTTTGAGATACAACCTCGCATAATCTTCTGCTGAGTATGTGGTTCTGACTGGAAGAAAATGAGCTGCTTTTGTTAGTCTGTCCACAATCACCCATATAGAATCATGTTTTCCTCGGGAACGTGGTAACCCCACAATAAAATCCATGTTGATCACTTCCTATTTCCAAGTAGGGATTTCCATTGCTTGCAATAACCCTCATGGCTTTTGATGCTTGATCTTTACTTGTTGGCAATTTGGACATGGGGCTACAGATTCTGTTATGTCTCTTTTTATGCCATCCCACCAATATATCAATTTGAGATCATGATACATCTTTGTTTCACCTGGGTGAATAGAATACCGGGAATAATGGGCTTCTTCTAGAATTCGACGGCGCAATTCTGCAACATTCGGCACACATAGCCTACCTCGGTATCAAAGAATTCCATCCATGGAAACATAAAATTGGGACTTCTCATTTTCATGAGATACATCTCTATAATGGCTCAACTGAGGATCTTCATACTGACGCTCTTTTACTTCCATATTCAGGGATTATTAATGCTAATCCCTGCACTACCCGAATCAATCACATGTATTCCAAGATTAGCTAGTTGGTGGAGCTCATGAGCTAATTCTTTCCTTTCTGGAGGAACTTCGCACAAACTGCCCATTGATCGGCGGCTAAGCGGATCAACTACTACATTTGCTTTTCTGGGGTGGTATAAAATATTCACATCATAAGCTTTCAATAACTCTAACCATCGCCTCTGCCGCAGATTTAACTCCTTCTGTTTGAAAATGTACTGAAGACTCTTGTCATCTGTATAAATATCGACATGCACTCCATATAAGTAATGTCTCCATATTTTTAATGCATGAATGACTGCGGCCAATTCGAGATCATGAGTTGGATAGTTCTTTTCATGTTTCCGCAGCTGTCTCGAAGTATAAGCAATGAATCTACCGTGCTGCATTAACACACATCCTAACCCAACACCGGAAGCATCACAGTACACCACATAACCATCTGACCCTTCTGGAAGTGTTAAGACTGGAGCTGAGGTTAATCTGTCCTTCAAATCTTTGAAGGTGCATTCACAAGCATCATTCCATTGGAATTTAACTGACTTCTAGGTTAGCTTCGTCAATAGGGCTGAAATAGAGGAAAATCCCTCTACGAACCTTCTGTAGTAACTTGTCAATCCCAGAAAACTACGGACTTCTGTAGGCATCGTAAGCCTTGGCCAAGTCATCCCAGCTTTAATTTTCTGAGTGTCGACTCGAATACCCTCATCTGCGATAACATGGCCCAGAAATGTTACGGAATTCAGCCAAAACTGGCACTTTGAAAATTTTGCATATAGTTCTCGGGTTCGAAGAATTCCAAGAATGATACGTAAATGATCCGCATGCTCTGATTCTATGTGAGTGTATACCAGAATATCATCAATGAATACTACCACGAATAAATCCAAGAGTGGCTTGAATACATTATTCATCAAATTCTGAACACTGCCGGAGCGTTAGTCAACCCGAACGACATCACCCGGAACTCATAGTGGCCGTATCTTGTTCTAAAAGCTATTTTGGGAATCTCTTCTTCTCTAATTCTCACTTGATGATAGTGTTATATCCCGCATTTTATGTATTTGGATAATTTAAGATAATTGCGGGAAGTTAAGAGCAGAGTTATATTTTTGATCTTGTTAGTACACAAGTTGTTTATGAAAGTTATTGATGTGGAAATATTAAGAAAGGCTAGGGGTAAAAAGGGAATTTCGCAAGATGACTCATAGAAATACGGAGGAAGGCTAAGGGAAAATTTGGAATTTGGAAAATAAATTTTCATAAATTACAAAACAAAAAAAAAGATTGGGCTTGAGAAAATAGGCCATATGGCCGGCCACATGAAGTGGGCTTTGGCCCACATGGGAACCCAACTTTAATACATAAAAAGATGAGGACTTGAGCATATTTTCATTCTTCACAAAATAGAACTCTCAAGAACTTTGAAGAAGACCAACAAAGTAAAGGCCATTCGGCCAAGGAGGGGAAAATTGAGGATTTCAATCTTGATCCAAAAATAATAATTTCTTCTAGTATTCCTACTAATTCAAGGGTCCTCTTTAACGTGGCATAATTATTGGAGCAAGAAAAACATCTATTCTTGCAAGGAGCAACTTTAGCCAAGAAAGAAGATAAGTGGAAAAGGTAAGAATTTATCTTCTTTTATATGTTATGGATGGTTGTGTATGTTGTAGTATGTAGAAATGAATGAAATTCATGAAAATATGGAAGTTGTGTGGTGGCCGTGTATATGTGGTATGTGTGGCCGTGTATGTGTAAGAATAATGACTCACTTATTTTGTCTAGTGTTTTTGTTGTTGTCGTTGTGGATGCTATGTTGATAATGAAAGTTTGATGATTCTAGTGAAGTTGTGATGGTTGGAGAGTTGTTTTAGAAGTTAATGTGATTTGAATATAGTTTTCTTGTATTTGTGGAAAATAATATTGTTAGTGTGGGAATTGTTGGTGTAGTTCATGAATTTGGAAGAAGGAAATGTATTGTTGTTGTTCTTGTTGAATTTGAAAGGTTTCGGGTAGTATGTTGGTTTGGCCGTTTGGAATGTCAAGCGAATTGTCGAAGTGTACTTGAATATTGTTTGAATGGTTTTGGATTAATACTTGACTGTTTAAGAAATTATGAATATAACATAAATGAAACGCCGTTGAAGTTGTAGAAAGAAGTTGCTAATGTTAGTATGCGTTTTGAATCGATTGTGGATATTGTTAGAATAATTGTTGATATTTTGGTCGAGTTAAATTCTCGGATTTGTTGTTGTATTTTTGGCCGAGTTGAATTCTCGGGGTTGTTGTATTTACAGGGGAGATGCTGCCGAAATTTCTATAAATAAAGTGTTGGTTTAGAATTGGACTCTTAAGTGTTATGGCTAATGTTTGGTATGTATGAATATTGTTGTAGATTTTGCGAAGCCAAAGTCTTAAGTTCGGAGTAGCGTAGAAAGCGGGCAAGGTATGTAAGGCTTACCTTTCTTTCTTTTGGCATGATCTTTATGGAACGAACAAATGACGTATATGTATGATTGCAAAGAAATTCCTATTCTTAGAGCCACTAGGATGGCTAATATCCTTGATTTCCATAGGTTGTTTCATATGATTTTGATGCATATCTACGTTGTCCGAAGATCTACTTGATATGTTTCCGAACTTGCATTCGAGAGATAAGTGATATAGCTAATGTCTTGATTTTCAAATGATAGCACGACTGACTATTCCGTTAAGTCTTTGATACGTTCTGATATGTACATATGGTTCCAAAAGCTATATTTGATTTAATCCATAACGATAGCCGAAAGGTACTTGATATGATTGTTTCCTTGGTTTTCCAAAAATAGCTTCTAAAACGCTCGTAGAAGGTTCTGTACTTCAAACGCTCATAATGGGCCAGGTACGGTATGTGGTATGAATATGTTTGATTCTGTTCCGTACTACACAGGTACAGTGGTTTCTTTATTATGATACTTGACTTCCGGAATCTCTATTTCAGTTGTGATCTTTCCAGTTGTATTTCATGCCTTACATACTCAGTACATATTCCGTACTGACCCCCCTCTTTTTCGGGGGCTGCGTTTCATGCCCGCAGGTACAGGCGTTCGTGTGAGTGACCCGACAGCTTAGGCTATCTGTTCTGCTACCTTGGAGTGCTCCCTTGTTCGGGAGCCCATATTTTGGTACAGACTCTTCCGTTATATATATGTATGTGCATATTCAGGGGTACGGCGGGGCCCTGTCCCGTCATATGATTCTATTGTGTTTGTTAGAGGCCTATAGACATATATGTGGGTCATGGGTCGTTATTGTCCGGTTATGTCTGTGATCTGCGTCTAAGCGGTCCTATTTGTTATGACGGCCTTAACGGCTTGTACGTATGTATATATATGTTTTGGATAATATGTTCCACGACAGCCTTGGCGGCTTCTGTATGATATGTTTGATATATGTGACCGCTTAAGACGACGTCTGTCCGCAATATCTATATAAATTGATATATGTTGGATATGAATAGGTTATGGATATGTTGATTTGGTAAGTGTGCATGGGTGTCCAGTTCGGGCAATAGTCACGACCCACAGGGTTGGGTCGTGACAAAAGTGGTATCAGAGCGGTTTGTCCTCGGAATGTCTACAGGCCGTGTCTAGTAGAGTCTTGTTTATCGGTGTGTGGTGCACCACATCTATAAACAAGAGGCTACAGGACATTTAGGGTGTTACGTTTTCTTTCGATCTTAGATAGTGCGATAGAGCGTTATTATTAGGATGGTTCCTTTCTGACGAAATGTTATGCTTTCAGTGATGCCTCCGAGAAAAGCGACGGCTGCCCAGAAGGGCAAGTCAGCAGCAGTCGGAGAGACTAGCCAGGCCCAGAGAGTTACCAGGGCCCGTGCCCAGATTATGCCCGAGGCTATGCCCCAGTCAGCGGGCTCTGCTACGCCACCATTATAGGAAGAGCCTAGAGCAGTAGCCCCTGCCACCATGGGTCAGGGGGCGGCTCCACCATTAGCTCCGAAAGCCCCACCGCAGGAGCCTCCCGCTCCTCAGCCAGGGGCGGAGGACAGGGCGATGAGAGATGCCATGCAGTTGTTGAAGAGACTAGTAGCAGGGCAGGCTCGCAGACGCGGGCTAGGGGGTGATGATTTGGATAGACGTGACAGTTTGAGGGTTCGTGATTTCTTGACTTGTGGTCCCCCAGAGTTCTACCGGTCAAAGCCCGAGGAGGATCCCCAGGATTTTATTCGACAGATGCAGCGTGCGTTGAGGTTAGTCAGAGCTTCTGAGACTGAGTCTGTCGAGATGGCTTCATATAGACTGCGTGATGTAGCGGTTAATTGGTATGAGTCCTGGGAGCTGTCTAGAGGCGAGGATGCGCCTCTAGCCGTGTGGGACGAGTTTACAGCCGCCTTTCTTGGCCATTTTCTGCCTCCCGAGATGCGGCGAGCGAGGGTTGACAGATTTTTGCAGCTGAGACAGAGGGGCAGGAGTGTTAGGGAGTACAGTCTAGAGTTTGACTCCCTGGCCAGATATGCACCTACCATTGTAGCCGATATGACTGACAGGATGCACCGGTATGTGATGGGACTGGATCATTATTTGGTGGATAGCTGTATAGCGGTGGCATCTCAGCCTGGGATGGACATTGCCCGGCTGCAGGCATACGCACAAGGAATGGAGGACCGACATAGAGGGCGTCAGCCCGATAGGGATCGTGATAGGAGACGGCCCAAGACGGCTAGGTCAGCTGGTTATTCTGGGGAATTTCGAGGCGGGCAGCCTCAGCAGCAGCATAGCGGGTATTTTTCTCGGCCAGCCTGTAGTACGCCTCCACAGTTCACAGGTAGGCGATTCGATAGTACTGGGGGCACAGGAGTACGCCAGAGTTCCAGGGCCTCGGGTTCGCGGGTGGACAGAGGTTCCGGTCAGACGAGGCCATCTTTGCCTCGGTGTTCCCGTTGTGGTAGGCCCCATTTCGGAGAGTGTCATTTTGCTACAGATGCTTGCTTTACTTGCGGCCGTCCAGGCCATGTTATGAGGGAGTGTCCGTTTAGGGGTGGTCCAGGTGGTTCAGCCCAGCCCACCGGATCAGTCGCTGGTTCATCTTCCCCTTCTGCAGCTATGCGGCCGACACCGGCAGGTCGCGGTAGAGGTCGAGGCGGAGCTCCCGGTTCTAGCGGTCCTTCGAACCGCTTATATGCTTTGGCCAGCCGACAGGACCAGGAGGCGTCACCAGACGTGGTTACAGGTATACTGTTGATCTTCTACTGAAATGTATATGCATTGATAGATTCAGACTCTATTTTATTATATATTTCCCCCTGATTGCTAGAAGAATTGGGATAAAAACCCGAAATTGATAGGACCGTCTGAGGTAACTATACATACAGATAAAAAGTGAATGTTAAGAATTTAAAAGGCTAACTCGGTAATTACATAGTCAGAAAAGTAAAAGGATCCTCTCTAGATTGGAGTGGGACCCGCTATGGGAACCTTTTGAAAGCTGTTAAGACCCCGACTTGCCTTAGATTACGTGATAAAGGTCGTACGGGGAAGTAGATATAATTATACCAGCATTAATGCATCGAAAGGTATTAAAGTTTCAAGGTTAAGCGTGCTAGGATGAGAGCAATTTTGGGATGGGTGACCCCCTGGGAAGTGTACAAAAATTTCCACAAATGTAAGTATGAGAGACAAATGGGAAATTGGGATAACCTAAAGGAAATTAGAATATACAGAGTGGTTAGAAACCTTAAAGAGGCCGCGTAGGCTAAGGCAGACCAGATTGCTGGAAAGAAGAAAGCATAACGCAGCTCTGGAATCAGAATAAGTTTGAATAGCATTTGGAAGTATTTTGTAAGCGAAATGGTAGTAAACATATATGTATGCATATGACATCTCATTTATGACTGTATCGATCGATAGGTGAATCCTAGCAACCAGTGTTGCGATGTATAGAAGACACTAACTGAACGAAATTCAAGAGACAAAGCGAAGGGTATGGTATAGATGTTATGAAATAAACTGATACTGATTTCACTACAAGTAAGATTGGAAAATTCTAATACAACGATATTTGGAAAAGGAAGAGAGCTAGTAAATAAAAGGTAAGGAAATCAAAATGTCGATTAAATAGGAAAAAAGGGGGTAAGTGTCAGAAATGGATGCCCTTATGAGTATTCCGATTAAATACGAGAACGTAGTTAACAAGGAAATAGACAGGACGGACTCCATAATGAAGGGACTGCAATTGTAAGAGGATCGCGGAAAACGATGGTTACTCAAAGGGCATAGACGTATATAAAGCCTCTTAATAAAGGGGAGGGGGGGGGGGGGGGGGGGGGAGAACATACTAGATTTGAAACAAATTATGATGATCTGAGTTCCAGAAGAAAGCGATAAAGAGAGCAAGAAAGGTATACAGGCTAAATCCACAAGGTCAATGAAGAGGATAACAGATTCAAAAGACGCCTCGGGTGACAACAGTTATAATGAAGTAACAACAGTTGGTAGTTGATAACTTCCCGAAGAAAGGAAGCGCACCACTTATATGAATAAAAGATAAAAGAAGTCACAGGGTATTAGAAGATAGTTCATGGACCATTAATCATACTGAACATGGGGGTATACACTATGGAATTGAAAGAATAATTAACATGAAGCTATACCCAATTACAATTATAAGGAGTCCACGCCGGAGAACCAACAAGGAATGACGATTGATGAAACGATCACCAATCCAAGGAAGTTACAAACAAGTGTACTGGCATCGAGGAATGTGAGGAAAAGAAAAGAGGAAAAGCTGCGACAAGAACCCAGAGATGTTGCGAGTTAAGAAATTAACTGAATTCCAATCATGAATTGTCATGGGTATAATTGGACTACGAAGGATTATAAATGGCAAAGCAATATCACATATATACGTTTTGGATACTGATAAACTAGCCTCGGGAAGGAACATAACCATTATGCTCATTAGCAACAAAATTATGCTTGGATAAACACTTAGAATGTAAAGCTTGGAGGGAGAGCCCGAAAGGGGTACCAAAGAGACGAACGCAAAGAATGTGGAATATACCATATATAAACAAGGTAATTGCCCATTACCAAGGCAACAAAGAGAGAGAGAGAAGAAGAATACTTAAAGACCGAAAAGCGACGTCGACACTTAGAATTCCAGGTTAGCGAATGACTATTCCTGAGAACGTCACCCATGAATCAGAGTTATCACTGAATCAGAAGCGGTACATCCAGTCTTCCACGTGCCTATGCTTCGCAAATGTGTTGGTGACCCTTTCCAAGTGTTTCATAGAAATGATATCTAAGTGACAAAGAGGCTACCATATAAGGAATAGTCTGTGTCTATAACGGATGGTCAGGTGAGAAAGTTATATGCCAAAGACGTGGTTCCGGTTAAAGTATTGCGGCCAAACAATAATAAAGAGGAGACGATCTGGGAAGCCGAAAGAAGAAATGAAGAGGAAGTATCCCTAATTGTTTCCTACGCCACAGGCAATCTAAGCTTCTAAAACGGATATGTTAAATGGTCGTATGTGACAATTATAGAGGAGACCTCCCCGAAGTATTATAATGCACCATAAGGCCAGTTTAACATTTGAGGACGAATGTTCTAAACGGGGGGAGGATGTTATATCCCACATTTTATGTATTCGGATAATTTAAGACAATTGCGGGAAGTTAAGAGCAGAGTTATATTTTTGATCTTGTTAGCACACAAGTTGTTTATGAAAGTTATTGATGTGGAAATATTAAGAAAGGCTAGAGGTAAAAAGGGAATTTCGCAAGATGACTCATAGAAATACGGAGGAAGGCTAAGGGAAAATTTGGAATTTGGAAAATAAATTTTCATAAATTACAAAACAAAAAAAAAAAAGATTGGGCTTGAGAAAATAGGCCATATGGCCGGCCACATGAAGTGGGATTTGGGCCACATGGGAGCCCAACTTTAATACATAAAAAGATGAGGACTTGAGCATATTTTTCATTCTTCACAAAATAGAACTCTCAAGAACTTTGAAGAAGACCAACAAAGTAAAGGCCATTCGGCCAAAGAGGGAAAAATTTAGGCTTTCAATCTTGATCCAAAAAAAATAATTTCTTCTAGTATTCCTACTAATTCAAGGGTCCTCTTTAACGTGGTATAATTATTGGATCAATAAAAACATCTATTCTTGCAAGGAGCAACTTTAGCCAAGAAAGAAGATAAGTGGAAAAGGTAAGAATTTATCTTCTTTTATATGTTATGGATGGTTGTGTATATTGTAGTATGTAGAAATGAATGAAATTCATGAAAATATGAAAGTTGTGTGGTGGCCGTGTATATGTGGTGTGTGTGGCCGTGTATGTGTGTATGTGTAAGAATAATGACTCACTTATTTTGTCTAGTGTTTTGGTTGTTGTCGTTGTGGATGCTTTGTTGATAATGAAAGTTTGATGATTCTAGTGAAGTTGTGATGGTTGGAGAGTTGTTTTAGAAGTTAATGTGATTTGAATATAGTTTTCTTGTATTTGTGGAAAATAATATTGTTAGTGTGGGAATTGTTGGTGTAGTTCATGAATTTGGAAGAAGGAAATGTATTGTTGTTGTTCTTGTTGAATTTGAAAGGTTTCGGGTAGTATGTTGGTTTGGCCGTTTGGAATGTCAAGCGAATTGTCGAAGTGTTCTTGAATATTGTTTGAATGGTTTTGGATTAATACTTGAATGTTTAAGCAATTATGAATATAACATAAATGAAACGCCGTTGAAGTTGTAGAAAGAAGTTGCTAATGTTAGTATGCGTTTTGAATCGATTGTGGATATTGTTAGAATAATTGTTGGTATTGTTGTTGATATTTTGGTCGAGTTAAATTCTCGGATTTGTTGTTGTATTTTTGGCCGAGTTGAATTCTCGGGGTTGTTGTATTTACAGGGGAGATGCTGCCGAAATTTCTGTAAATAAAGTGTTGGTTTAGAATTGGACTCTTAAGTGTTATGGCTAATGTTTGGTATGTATGAATATTGTTGTAGATTTTGCGAAGCCAAAGGCTTATGTTCGGAGTAGCGTAGAAAGCGGGCAAGGTATGTAAGGCTTACCTTTTTTTCTTTTGGCATGATCTTTATGGAAAGAACAAATGACGTATATGTATGATTGCAAAGAAATTCCTATTCTTAGAGCCACTAGGATGGCTAATATCCTTGATTTCCATAGGTTGTTTCATATGATTTTGATGCATATCTGCATATCTACGTTGTCCGAAGATCTACTTGATATGTTTCCGAACTTGCATTCGAGAGATAAGTGATATAGCTAATGTCTTGATTTTCAAATGATAGCACGACTGACTATTCCGTTAAGTCTTTGATACATTCTGATATGTACATATGGTTCCAAAAGCTATATTTGATTTAATCCATAACGATATCTGAAAGGTACTTGATATGATTGTTGCCTTGGTTTTCCAAAAATAGCTTCTGAAACGCTCGTAGAAGGTTCTGTACTTCAAACGCTCATAACTTTCTTATACTAAATCGGATTGACCCGAAACTTGTTTCTGAGCCTTAGGGTGTCGGAAAGTATACGTGTCCATCGAGTCTTAGAATTGACACATTATGATATATGGATCGGGCCGTACGTTCCACGGCATTATATTAATACATTATGATATATGGATCGGGCCGTACGTTTCACGACATTATATTGATACATGACTTTTATTTTTGATTTATGCTGATGACATACAGGATTTCCGTTTTAAAAAGGCAAGTGCTTTGATGTTTTTAAAGATCATACTTGATTCTGGTAAATCTCTGTTTCAGTTATGATCCTCAGGTGTCAACTTGCGCACCTATCTATCGAGTCTTGATTTGTATGCATATAGTTTCTTACGACTCTGTTCGTGCAAGCCTCCATATGTCTATTCACCGAGTCCCGGGCCGGGTATGTTATCGTGCGCACTCCACTGCATTGTTCACCGAGTCCCTCGATGGAGGGCCGGGTACGGTATGTGCATATGATGATGTGATGAGATGATGATATGTTATGGTGGCCAGGAGGGCATATGATGATTTGATTCACCGAGTCCCTCACTAGAGGGCCGAGTACGGTATGTATATATGTATATGCATGATGATATGATGGCATACTGATATGATGATATGACTTCACTCACTGAGTCCCTCACTAGAGGGCCGGGTACGGTATATATGATATATGATGTTGGCATGCATGACTCTATTCACCGAGTCCCTCACTAGAGGGCCAAGTACGGTATATGTATACATGTATTCATGATGACATAATGACATGATTACATTCACCAAGTCCCATAATGGGCCGGGTACGGTATGTGGTATGAATATGTTTGATTTTGTTCCGTACTACACAGGTACAGTGGTTTCTTTATTATGATACTTGACTTCCGGAATCTCTATTTCAGTTATGATCTTTCCAGTTGTATTTCATGCCTTACATACTCAGTACATATTCCGTACGGAACCCCTCTTCTTCGGGGTCTGCGTTTCATGCCCGCAGGTACAGACGTTCGTGTGAGTGACCCGACAGCTTAGGCTATCTGTTCTGCTGCCTTGGAGTTCTCCCTTGTTCTGGAGCCCATATTTTGGTACAGACTCTTCCGCTATATATATGTATGTGCATATTCAGGGGTACGGCGGGGCCCTATCCCGTCATATGATTCTGTTGTGTTTGTTAGAGGCCTGTACACATATATGTGGGTCATGGGTCGTTATTGTCCGGTTATGTCTGTGATCTGCGTCTAAGTGGTGCTATTTGTTATGACGGCCTTAACTGCTTGTACGTATGTATATATATATATGTTTTGGATAATATGTTCCACGACAGCCTTGGTGGCTTCTGTATGATATGTATGATATATGTGACCGCTTAAGACGACGTCTGTCCGCAGTATCTATATAAATTGATATATGTTGGATATGAATAAGTTATGGATATGTCGATTTGGTAAGTAAGTGTGCATGGGTGTCCAGTTCGGGCACTAGTCACGGCCCACGGGGTTGGGTCGTGACAGATAGCCCGACCTCAAGTCTATTTTAGAAAACCACTTGGCACCTTGTAGTTGATCAAACAAATCATCAATCCTTGGGAGAGGATATTTGTTCTTTATTGTCACCTTATTCAACTTCCTATAATCGATGCACATTCGTAGGGAACCATCTTTCTTTCTCACGAACAAGACTGGCGCTCCCCACGGTGATGAACTGGGTCTAATAAACCCCTTCTCAAGCAAATCTTTCAATTGTGCCTTTAGTTCTTTCAGTTCTGCCGGAGCGATTTGATACGGAGGAATAGAAATAGGCTTGGTGTCCGGCAACACATCAATGGCGAAGTCAATCTCTCTTTCTGGAGGAAGACCTGGAAGTGCATCAGGAAATACATCCGGAAATTCATTCACTACCTGAACGGATTGGAAAGTTGATGACTTTGCTTCGGTGTCATGGATTCAGACTAGATGATAAATATATCCTTTAGCTATCATATTTCTTGCCTTAAGGTAGGAAATAAACCTACCTTTTGGAGAGGCTGTATTACCCTTCCATTCAAGCACGGGCTCTCCCGTAATTTGAAGTCGAACTATTTTCATTCGGCAATCAACACTAGCATAACATGAGGCCAACCAATCCATACCCATAATCACATCGAAATCCAGCATTTCCAGCTCAATTAAATCAGCTTTGGTCTGGTGATTGCACATCACAAGTACACAATTTTTATACACTTGTCTAGCTATCACGAGATCACCAACTGGAGTAGATACCTCAAAAGATTTGATTGGCTCAGGCTTCACCCCAATACGACCAGCAACATACTGAGTAATATAAGAGAATGTAGAACCTGGATCTATCAATGCATACACATTATGGGAAAATATAGATAATGTACCTGTAACTACATCCGAGGAGGACTCAAGATCCTGTCGTCCTGCTAAAGCATACACACGGGGCTGAGTGGCACCTGAAGTAGATGCTCCCACTCTGCCTCTACCTCGACCTGCTGACATCTGGGGAGTCTGCCCTATCGAGCGCACTGAAGATGAACCAACTGCTGATCCTGTGGGCTGAACCCCACCTCTACCATACCTCGAGGGACAATCTCACATGAATTGCCCAGTCTGTCCACAAACATAGCAAGCATCTGTGCCCTGGCGACATGGCCCCGAGTGTAATTTCCTGTACTGGCTACATCGTGGAACTGGTGGTCTCCTCTGACTATAATCACCCCCAAACTGAGAACCCGAAGCTCCCGAACTCTGAGCCTGTCCTGAAAGAAAGGAGCGATCAAACCTCCTATCTGCAAATCGTGGAGGCGCACTAGTCACTGACTGGACTGAATGTCGAGAATAAGTCTGCCTCGATCCCCCTCTATAATCTCTACCTGCCCCCATAGATCTGGCCCTCTTGCTTTGCCTTCTATCAATGTCGCGATCATCCCTTTGCGGGTGTCGTTGTCCTTCTAAATTCTGGGCATGGGCTTGTATTCGAGAAATATCCATCCCTTCTTGTAACGAAGCCGTCAAGCAATATTTGAACAAATATGGCCCCAAGTCACTCACAAACCTATGTACCCTATCTCCCATATCGGCCACCATAGTTGGGGCAAATCTAGCCAAGGAATTAAATTGAAGGCTATATTCCCGAGCACTCATATTTCCTTGCTTAAGATTTAAGAACCTATCCGCTCTAGCTCGACGGACCTCAGGTGGCAAATAGTGACGGATGAAAGCATCTACACATTCTTGCCACACGGGAGGAGGCGAATTTTCTTTTCTTGATGCTAGGCAATTATTATACCATAATACCGCCACATCTCAGAGCCTATAGGATGCCAACTCCACAGATTCAATTTCAGAAGCATGAATAATCTTCAATGTTCTCAGCATCTCATCAATAAAGCCTTACAGGTCTTCGTCCGGCTTTGACCCGTAAAACTCTGGAGGATTCAAACTCATGAAGTCACGGGCTCTAGTACTAGCTGCCCGATCACTTGAGCCCACATTCTGCCGCTGTGCCTGGGCGGCAACCAACTGCGTCAATAAATGAATGGCCTCAGTCACTTGTTGACCCGAAGCAACCGGTGGAGGAACTGGAACTGAAGCTCCTCCTTGTTCTTCTACATTGGGCGGGGTGGAGGGCGTGCTAAATGGAACCTTATTTTGTGACTCGCCCTCTTCTACATTCATTGGCGGCTCTCTTTCTACCCGCCTTTTCATCATAGTCTTGCCCTTCTGGGCGGCTATAGCTTTTCCCTTTTGCGGCATTTCTGAAATTACAACACACTATTAAGAGGGGAAAATCTTATAACACAACTCTATCGCACGATCTCTTAAGATGAAAGACGGTCATTTTTCCTAAATGTCCTGTAGCCTCCTATTTATAAGTGTGGCGCGCAACACACCATATTTAAGACTCTACTAGACACTGCTCGTAGACACTTCCTAGGACTGAACTGCTCTGATACCACTTTTGTCACGACCCGACTAGGGGCCGCGACGGGTACCCGGGGCTAACCACCGAGCACCACTCGTTCTACTACTTATCGTGCTTATTAAACGTTCTTTTATCAAATTCATACTCAAATCATAAGAAAATTATTTTTCTTTTGAGAACATAAGTTCTTATATATATATATATATATATATATATATATATATATATATATATATATATATATATATATATATATACGTAAGCCTTTCGGTCATCAGAAATAATATATATACATACATCCATAGTAGCAACCTCGTGAAATCATATAACCCACAATGTGTATCTACGAGCCTCTACTAGAGTACTAGACATATAGACGGGACAAGACCTCGTCATGCCCAAAATACATATACATATATATACACAAAAGAATGAACAAAGTAGCACCTCGGGAACAATGGAGTGCTCTCAAGTCAGCTGACAGCTCCTACGAGTCTGGATCAAGCTCACCTCCCTGTCTACCTGTGGGCATGAACACAGCGTCCAAAGAAAACGGACGTCAGTATGAACATTGTACTGAGTATGTAAGGCATGAATGAAATAAGCATAGTAGAAGAATCATAAACCATAGGAGAAGGATATAACCTGCATGAGTTCTATAGATGAGTACATTTCATACATATATCGTATATTTAAATAATCATGGAACATGTATCATCACATCATCATCATCATCGTTAACCCGCGTCCGGGTAACCATCATATGCTGCTCACTAGTGGTGATCATGTCCGGCCTTCTAGGCACGGTGAATCATAGCAGCCCACCTTAGCGATGACATGCTCGGCCATTTAGGCACGGTGGAATAGTATGCAGCCCGCGTTAGCGGTGTCATGCCCGGCCATCTAGGCGCGGTGGAATCATATCGTCATATGATCAACCATAACTTAACATTTTCATATATTGCATAATTATAGCATACACTTACATTATTGATCATCTCATAGACCTATCTTGACTTAGCATCATTATACATTTATCATTAAGAGCATACACTAGAGTTTGGAGGCAATTATGGCTATGTCGGGGTGACATAAGGTCGTGAACCCCCGATTATATTATGGAGTAATCATCAACATCATATCTCACCTTGAAGGAACTAACAATTTAAGGTGAGTGTACGCAAAGAGAAGCATCGATGAAAACATACTTAGAATTATTAGCTTCATGGACATCTTATAATACACTAGGATTCCTCATACTTATATTCATCA
This sequence comes from Lycium barbarum, assembly GCF_019175385.1. NCBI lineage: Eukaryota > Viridiplantae > Streptophyta > Magnoliopsida > Solanales > Solanaceae > Lycium > Lycium barbarum. The sequence goes on from NC_083338.1 coordinate 55,012,124, forward strand.
TGATCATCATTATCATGCTCGTATCGTATTTTCTTTCTTAATTATATGCGTATGTAGCTTGTATATTCATGGACTCATAGTCTCCATCGTATAGGAAGATCACGGAAAATTTGAAAGATTCATGCCTTAGAAAGAAATGTTTGGTCGTACATACCTTTTTGTCTAGCTACTCTATCGCTTGAACGCTCCTCTTCAATATTCACGTTTCTACCTTCAAGAGAATTCACATTAACATTAGCTAATCGATTACTTAAACGTACTGACTAAAGCTAAAGAAAATTGGGCAGCATTTCCTTTGTTTATACTACTTTCCCCATATTCTATATCAACTCCCAAACATTCATAACAACATTCACAATATAATAGACAACAATCATCATACATCTATATTATCCGCAATTCACAATCTCACTCCAATTTCTCCATAATTGTGATTATGGTTCATCATCGCACTTTATCACATATAATACTTATTCCATGTTCTTAATTTCATTCATAACATATTTACAATCACATCATACAAATATTCATAATTCACTCCAACTACTATCTCACAATGACACTATTCACTCATTTATAACCCATTTTTCTATATCTTTCTACAATTCAAGTGTCTTAGCCTTCCAATACCTTAAACAACATGGAATGGTCATAAAACTCACCTTAAATGACGGATGAACAACCCTTGAGTGGAACTTCTCTTCTTGCACAAAAACCCTAACTCACTTCCTTTGAGATTTCTTGGCTTAGATAGACCCTAATGAGCATTATGCACTTGATTCACTTGAATTCTTGATATTGATCTTTGTTTTCCTTTGTATTCTTGTAGATGAAGTTCTTGGAACCTTCTAGAGGTCTTGAGAAATGAAGAAGTGTGTGTGAAATGAAATAAATGAAGTGGGATCACATATATATAATTGAACTTACTCAGCCCGTCGGGATTTCCACGGACACTTGTACGGTCCGTGGAATATTGTACGGCTCGTACAACTAGTCTTGGATTACCACCAGGAAACCATCATCTCTGTTGGGTATTCTACGGACCAGTATAAGGTCTGTGGAAAGTTTCACTGTCCGTGAAACATGGTCGTGGAACTCACAACTTTTTTCGAAGTTGTTCTCGTCGTTTCGTTTGATCTCCAATCCTTATGCAACCTTCTTAACACTTTTTTAGTACTTCATTAATGATCTAAACATCCCTATAACTCGTCCTCAAGACCTTACCAAAAAATTCTTAATGCAGTAATTTATGAAACCTTTCCTAAACCTCACCTATACTCCACTTATTCTTATCAATCCTTATTCCATCTATCCATATAACCTCCAGATCTTAACGTACGCATTCTAAGACCACCAAATATCCGTCTTATAGCTTTAAGAACTTCCTATTCGTCTTTAAGCTCACTTTGGTCCATTCACTACACGACGACATGAAATTTCCAAGGTGTAACAAGTTCATCCCGTGGGGAGCACCCGTGTTGTTTGTTAGGAAGAAAGATAACTCCTTGCGAATGTGTATTGATCACAGACAACTGAATAAGGTGACGATCAAGAATAAATATCCACTTCCAAGGATTGCTGATTTATTTGATCAATTGCAGGGTGCCTAATGGTTTTCAAAAATAGATTTGAGATTCGGGTATCATCAAGTGAGAGTCAGGGAGAAGGACATTCCAAAGACAGTCTTTAGAACCAGATATGGTCATTTCGAGTTCCGAGTAATGTCGTTTGGGCTAACTAATGCACCGACAGTATTTATGGATTTGATGAACAATGTGTTCTAGCCTTTCCTAGACTTGTTTGTGATTATGTTCATTGATGATATGTTAGTGTATTCTCGGTGCGAGGCAGAACATGTAGATCATTTACGTACTATCCTTAGAATTCTCCAGGCTCGGGAGCTATTTGTAAAATTTTCAAGGTGTGAGTTTTGGTTGAATTCGGTGACCTTTTTGGGGCATGTTATCTTAGCTGATAGTATTCGAATGGATACCCAGAAAATTGAAGCTGTGAAGACTTGGCCGAGGCCTACAATACCTACAATACCTACTGAGGTTCGTAGTTTTCTCGGCTTGGCAGGTTATTACAGAAGATGTGTAGAAGGCTTTTCTTCTATTTTCACACCATTGACAAAACTGACTCAGAAATCAGCTAAATTTCAATGGACGGATACTTGTGAACATAGTTTTCAAGAGTTAAAGAATAGATTCACTTCGCCCCCGGTTATGACACTTCTAGAAGGATCGGAAGACTATGTTGTCTATTGTGATGCTTCAGGCGTTGGGATAGGATGCGTGTTGATGCAGCATGGTAAGGTGATTGCTTATGCTTCAAGGCAGTTGCGAAAACATGAGTAAAATTATCCAACTCATGATCTCAAGTTAGCTGCGGTGATCCATGCATTGAAGATGTGGAGACATTATTTGTATGGTGTTCATGTTGATATTTATACGGATCACAAGAGCCTTCAGTATATTTTCAAGCACAAAGAGTTGAATTTGCGTCAAAGGCGATGGTTAGAGCTATTGAAAGCCTATGATGTTAGCATTCTATATCATCCAGGGAAGGCAAACGTCATAGATGATGCTCGTAGCCATAGATCTATGGGTAGCTTATATGGTATTCAGCCAGAGAAAAGAGAGATAGCTCGTGAGCTCCAGCAGTTAGCTAACTTAGGGGTCCGGGTAATGGACTCGAGAAATATGAGAGTTACCATTCAGAATTCAGCTATCTCATCGCTAGTGGTTAAAGTGAAAGAGCATCAGTGCGAGGTTCCCATAGTAGTTCATTACAGAAATACACTTCCTCAGAAGAAAAAGTCATCCTTTGAGATTTCTGAAGATGGAGTTCTCCGATGTCGAGACAGGTTGTGTGTTCTCGATGTTGCAGGATTATGTCATCATATTTTGAAAGAAGCCCATTGTTCCCGTTATTCTGTTCATCCCGGAGCAATGAAAATGTACCATGATCTTAAATCCATATATTGGTGGAATGGAATGAACAAAGACATAGCGAAATTCATACCCTAATGTCCTAACTGCCACCAGGTGAAGATTGAGCATCTAAATCCCAGCGGGTTATTACAAGCTATTGAAATTCTGACTTGGAAATATTAAGTGATTAATATGGGTTTCATCGCACGCTTACCTCATTCTCAGTGTAAGTATGACTGTATATGGGTAATGGTGGATAGACCTACGAAGTCAACTCATTTTCTACCAGTCAGAACTACATACGTAGCTGAAGATTATGCAAAGCTTTATGTTAAAAATATAGTATGACTCCATGGTGTCCCAGTATCTATTATTTCTGATAGAGGGACACAGTTTACAACTAATTTTTGGAAGTCTTTTCAAGAAGGTTTGGGGACTCAAGTGAGTCTTAGTATAACATTTCATCCACAGACTGATGGACAGGCTGAGCGTACCATCTAGACTCTCGAGGATATGCTACGGGCATGTGTGTTGGATTTTGGAGGTAGTTGGGATGATCACTTACCGCTTATTGAATTTGCCTATAACAACAGTTATCATTCTAGCATCTAAATGGCCCCGTATGAGGCTTTATATGGGCGCAAGTACAGATTGCCAATTGGGTGGTTCGAAGTAGGAGAAACTAAACTAGTAGGGCCAGACTTGATCGAGCAAGCCATAGAAAAGGTCAAGCTTATACATGAACGATTATTAACAGCTCAGAGTCGTCAGAAATCCAATGCAGATAATCGTCGACTAGACTTGGAGTTCCAAGTAAAGGACTGAGTATTCCTGAAGGTATTGCTAATGAAAGGTGCCATGAGGTTTGGTAAGAAGGACAAGCTTAGTCCTCGGTATATTGGGCCTTATGAGATTGTATGCAAGGTAGGCCAGGTGGCTTATGAATTAGATCTACCCACAAATTCGGAGTCAGTCTATCCGGTTTTCCATGTATCGATGCTTGCTAAGTGCATTGGAGATCCTTCTAGAATTGTACCGGTAGATGATGTCCAAGTAACCGAGAAATTGTCCTACGAAGAAGTTCCTATTGCCATTCTAAATAGAAAAGTTCGGAGACTCAGAAAAAAAGATGTAGCTTCAGTTAAAGTCTTATGGAGAAACAATAATAGGGAAGAAATGACTTGGGAAGCTGAGGATGACATGAAGTTCAGGTATCCACATTGATTTCCACCACGAGAGGAGACTCAGGCAGCGACGCCATTTTTCTCAGGTATATAACTTTCTTTTGATGATTTCTTGGTCATCTGTGGCCATTGTTGTTGTTGTTATTGTTGCTGTAGCCCTGTGAGGCGATATATTTTGGGTTGCTGTGATAGGATGGTAGTGGCATATTACAGGGGAAACTCTGGAGATTTTTTTGTAGAATCCCTAAGAGTCTAACATTCGAGGAAAAATGTTCCTAAGGGGGAAGGAATGTTACATCTTGGAAATTTTGAGTCATTTGAATCATGAGTAGAATAATGCAAGCCTAAAGTGGGTATGAAGTACTTATAAGGTTAAGGAGGGTATTTGATAACTTCAAGTGCGTACAATAAGGTTTTGGAGTCATATGAATTGGTGGGAGCAAGTTCGTTGAAGGAAGGGGAATTTGAGTCATGTTTTGGGAAGATTCCGCATTGATTGAGCTATACCTTATTTAGTAATGTATTAAGGGGGAGATATAGGTCCCCTTAGATAGTTAATGAAGTGTTACACAAGTGCCAGGAAGTTTCCATAAAGATTGGAAGTCAAACGAATAAAATAGAGCAACTTATCGGAAAAGGGCAATTTGACGGACCAGTTGATGGACCGTAGGGGATTTGATGGCCCATAAAATGGTGGAGCCACCACTGTGAAACAGTCACAGTGAGGCCTGTTTGGCTGGGCTATTTGACGGACCGCAAGAAGTTTGACGGTCCGTCAAAATGCCCGACGGGATTTTAAGTGACGTTTTATATATTGCGTTTTACCTCATTTGGGATCATTATATCCCCAAATAAGATCCTAGAGCTCTCCAAAACCCTCTCCGCAAGTCTATAAACTAATCCATGCTAAATCCAAGAGAATCAAGATATTCAAGTGCTAAGAAGCTTACTAGGGTTTGTGAAGCTCATGTTTTCCTTTGGTGTTAATGTTGGAGATTTCACTTTCGTGGAGTAAGTTGATCCAAGGCTTGTTCTTGTGTGATTCCGGTGAGTTTTTACATCTCTTGCATATAGTTAAGGTTGTTGGATTGTTGTGCCATTTGGTTGAAGGAAGAAAAAATGAAAATAGAGTTCAAGTATGAATTTGAGGATATTATGAGCTATAAGTTAACTTGAATTACAATTCTTGGTATGTTATGAGTATAATCCTGATGTGGGTGGTACTAATGATGCTAAGGAAGTGTTGTATGTAAGTATATATGGTGTTGTATTGTAGTTATTCTTATGGGTTGATTATGAAAGGAGTTTTGGGGATTGAATGGAGCTAACTTGAATGAAGTCTCTTAATTATGATATTGTTAATAATGTCATTGTTGATTGGGAGTTGTTTTGAAATTTGGTAGAAGTAGATGAAATAGGGAAAATGTTGCCCAATTGAATGTAGATTTCTCGGGCTTTGGAGGTGAATGTTAAGTAGTTAAGAAGACATAAAGGTATATAAGGATAACCCTTCTTTCTTAAGGCATGATCCCATTGTTGTATACCTATATGTGAAATCCATAATGACTTCCATGATGACTCTATTCCTAGAAGCGATAAGCCTCATAGTTCTTGATGCTCTAATGATATCATTGATCCCATCCTATGACAGTTGATCCTCTAAGGAAAGATGTAGTGATCATGATATGCTATGTTTTGACACCGAGCTTATATGGCCGGGTATGATATCTATTGTTGACACACCACTGATCAGTTGGGTACGAATAACATCGAGTCCCATTGTGGCCGGGTATGCTTCACATCGAGTCCTATTATGGCTGGGTATGTTGCACACCAAGTCCTGAAAAGGCCGGCTGATGCTACTTATATATATGTATATGTATATGTATGGAAGGTCTTCTTTAGAGAAAGGGGTAAGTAAATTTGATAAACCTCTCAAGAGGTATAAATGGCTCTTCTATCTCATGGCTCTTCTATCTTATGTTATCCTTCATGCTTTTATCATGTTATTACTTATGTCTTACATACTCAGTACATTGTTCGTACTGACGTCCTTTTGTTTGTAGACGCTGCGTTCATGCCCGCAGGTGGACAAGGAGACAGACTCGACCCTTAGGCTGCTTTATCAGATATTGTCTAGAGGAGCTCCATTTGATTTGGAGCTGCAACCGTTGATACTATTCTTTTGTGTATTTGTATGGGCATGGCGGGGCCCTATCCCATCTTTATGATGTTACATATTCTTTCTAGAGGCTCATAGACAGTTGTGTATAGCTAGATGTCTCTTAGCCTTGTTGGCTCATATTTTTGTATATCATTTTGTTATCCTTGTCGGCTTATGTATATGTATATGTATATGTATATGGGCATAGTTGATGATGTTGATATAAAAGTGCCTTAGTCCGATGGAATTTGTATTATTGATGCATAGATATTACGAGTTAGCCATGTGGCTCACCTAGATATGATTTTGAAAGTATGACGAGAGGTACCCTGTGGGTTAGCTCCGGGTGCCCGTCATGGCTCTCGGGTTGGGTCATGACATGGTTGTACCTAAAAGGGTAACAAATTTAGAATGTGCGTAGATTATAAAGATTTGAATAAGGCATGCTCAAAGGATTCTTTTCCTTTGCCTAACATCGATCGCATGTTTGATTCGACTACTGGCCACACCATATTAAGCTTTCTTGACGCTTATTCCGGGTACAACCAGATCTGAATGAACCCAGAAGATCAGGAAAACACTTCTTTTATAACCAAGTACGGAACTTACTGTTACAACATAATGTCGTTCGGGTTAAAAATACCGGTGCTACTTATCAATGCCTAGTAAAAAAAATGTTCGAAAATCAAGTGGGTAAAACAATGGAAGTTTATAGTGACGATATGCTAGTTAAGTCCCTAGAAACAGAGGACCATTTGAAGCATTTGCAGGAGACCTTCGACATACTATGCAAGTATAACATGAAGCTGACCTTCAGAGTAGGTTCGGGTAAGTTCCTGGGTTTCATGGTGTCAAATCGAGGAATCGAAACTAACCCGGATAAGATCAAGGCCATTGAGAATATCTGGGTAGTCGAGAATGTAAAAGGAGTGCAGAGATTGACCGAAAGCATCGCGGCCTTAAGCAGATTCATTTCTCGGCTTTCCGATAAAAGCCACAGATTTTTCTCGTTGCTCAAAAAGAAAAATGACTTCGTATGGACACCAGTGTGTCAGTTGGCCCTAGAAGAATTGAAAAGGTATTTATCGAGCCCACTTCTGTTGCATACCGCGAAGGCAGACGAGCAGTTGTACTTATATCTGGTAGTGTCCGAAGTCGCGGTAAGTGGAGTGCTGGTCCGAGAAAAAAAAGGTAGACAATTTTCGATTTATTATGTTTGTAGAACTTTGGGGGATGCAGAGAAACGCTAACCCCCACCTAGAAAAATTGGCCCTAGCTTTATTAATTGCGTCTGGAAAGTTAAAGCCTTATTTTCAATGTCACCCTATATGCGTAGTAACGACATACCCGTTAAAAAATGTTATGCATAAACTAGAATTATTCGATAGGTTGGCAAAATGGGCAGTCGAAGTCAGCGGATATGACATCGAATATAAGCCTCGAACGGCTATAAAGTCCCAAATTTTGGCAGACTTCGTGGCAGATTTTACCCCCGCAATGGTGCTCGAGGTAAAGAAAGAACTTCTTTTAACCTCAAGTCAAACCTCGGGGATTTAGACCCTATACACAGATGGAACCACCAATGTGAAAGGGACTAGGCTTTGGATTGTACTTAAAGCCCCTGTGGGGAATATCATTCGGCAGTCCATATGAACTTTAAAATTGACTAACAATGAAGCCGAGTATGAGGCTATGATTGCAGGTTTGGAGCTGGCCAGGAGTTTGGGGGGCAGGAATCATCGAAGAAAAATGCGACTCACTCTTGGTTGTGACTCAACTAATCGGGGTTTTCGATGTGAAGGATGATCGGATGCAAAGAAACTTAGAGAAGATACAGGTAGTTTTACACCAATTTAAAGAATGAACTATGCAGCATGTGCCGAGGGAACAAAACACCGAGGCAGATGCATTGGCAAACCTGGGCTCCTCGATCGGAGCAGAGGAGTTTAACTCGGAGACTGTGGTCTAATTAATGAACTTCGGCGTCAAAAGCAGCCACGCCGAAGTTAAAATGGCAAGTTTAACTTAGACTAGCGGAACAAGTTCATCGACTATCTGGCGGAGGGAAAATTACTAGTGGACCCTAAAGAGTCACGAGCTCTTACGACCAAGGCGACAAGATACAGTTTGATCGAAGGAAAATTATATCGGCGTTCATTTTACGGTCCTTTAGCCAGGTGTTTGGGGGCCTGGAGAGACGGACTACGCAATGTGCGAAGTCCGTGAAAGAACATATGGTAATCACTCCGGGGTTGAATCGTTAGTTCGAAGGTTGATTCGAGCCGGTTACTACTGGATCATATGGAGGAAGACACGAAGAACTTCATTTGAAAATGTTATCGATGTCAAAGGCACACCCCTATAATCCATCAGCCAGGAGAATTGCTTCATCTGGTATTGGCCCTATGGCCATTCATGAATTAGGGAATGGACATTGTCGTCTCTTTACCTTGGGCACCAGGTAAGGCTCGTTTCATTTTGTTTATGACTGACTATTTTTTTAAATGGTTTGAAGCGCAGGCCTTTGAAAAGGTACTGGAAAAGGAGGTTATCAACCTCATATGGGATCACATCATATGCCGGTTCGGCATCCCGACCGAGATCACGTATGAAAATGGCCGACAATTCATAGGTAACAAAGTCAATAACTTCCTTGAAGGCCTAAAGATAAAAAAGATAATGTCCACTCCGTATCATCCGAGTGCTAACAGACAAGCAGAATCGACAAAACAAGACTATCATTCAGAACTTGAGGAAACAGTTGGATGAATCCAAAGGCAGGTGGAAAGAAATCTTGCCGAAAGAACTCTAGGTATACAGAACAACCTCGAAGTCAGCACCGGTGAAACGCCATTTTCCCTTGTACATAGAGCGAAGGCTCTGATCACCATTGAAGTCGGGAAGCTGGGCCTAAGATTCCAATACGCCACAGAAGAGTCAAATAACGAAGCTATGGCAGTAAAACTCAATTTAACGGAGGAACTACGTGAAGCAGTGTTAGTTCGTTTGGCAGCACAAAAAATATGGACGGGCAGGTATTACAACCAAAGAACCAATCTTTGACATTTCGAGATCGGGGACTTGGTCCTCCGAAAGGTCACATTACACACAAAAGACCCTGATAAGGGGAAGCTTGGTCCAAATTAAAAAGGGTCGTACAAAGTGATCGGTATAACCGGCAAAGGATCATACCAGCTCATGTCCAAGGATGGCCAGCAATTGTCAAACAATTGGAATGTAGCACACTTAAATAGATGCTATTGCTAAGGTACAACCCGAACCCTATTCATTAATTTATTAACTTACCTCTTTTGATCCTTGCAGGAGAAAATCCCAAATGAGTTAGGAAGATTAGAGTTAGATGAGAAGACACGTGTTACACTTTTTTTCCCTTAGCTCAGTTTTGTCCCAAAGTGGGTTTTTCGGCAAGGTTTTTAACAAGGAAACAACGTACATCGTGTTACTTTAGTGAAAAAGACTAGCCAAGTGCTAGGATCGAGGACTGCTCGATATCAACGATAGTGTTTCTATTCTCATACTTCGAACAAAAACACTAGGGGACTATCATATCATAAGCCCAACAAGGCCAAACTGATTGTATCATATAAGCCCAACGAGGCCGAATCGATTGTGGTTTCTTTGAAAGTTCCTGCATTAGGATTTGTTGTAAGGGCCAAACGACCGAATAAGTCATGCCCGAGTAGTTTATTTTGTTAAGACAAAAATCAGAATGCCACTTGGTAGTTGCACCATACAAGCTTGTGAAATGAGAAGAACACTTCGGTTTAAGCTTTGCGCATATTACTGTTCGCAATATATCCACTTAACATTCATATGTCCATTATGCCCCAAAGTTTGTAAACAACCCTGAACCAGGAACTATGAACTAGGGACTATCGAAATCAATCAACAGATAAAATAATAGTTTGGCTCAAACAAAATCTAAGTGAATTGAGCCCGACTCATTTACAAAGGCTTTAGAAGGTCTAAAATGGACTTAGCCTAAAATAAAAAGATTCAAAAACACTTAAGTCTGAAAGGCTGGAAATACCAGCTCAAATGCCTAAAGTGATAAGGAGACGCCCAAATTCACAAGCATAAAATTTACATAAGTCGCCAATCTCGGTGCAAAACTTGTTTGTTCTCAAAAGGTGATTAACCTTAAACAAACTAACTTGTGCAAATATCGCCCGAAGTCAAGCCCGAGTCTACATTTGAATGAATTATCAGTATGAGCATACTTCGTTCAAATAAACATTAAATAGATGATGTTTTCAAAGACTTCGGTGAGACAAACACTTCCAAAATATATTAGCACTTTCGAAATATATTTACATAAGACCAAATACCGACCTCAACAAAATTTACAAACAAAAGAAAGATAACATTTTTTCTAAGCCTAAGGGCCTATCTATTCCTCCTCCTCGAAATCTAATTTCTCAAAAGTGGCAGACTCTTCTTCTGAACTATCGCCCAAGAAAGCATTTTGGGTCTGAGTCTCTACCTCCCCGGCCTGAGCAATCTTCGCACCTATGTCCTCAATGTTGTGCTGGATTTCTTTATGGGCAAGCACCCGGGTTTTCCATTTCATATGCTCAGCTCGTAGGGTAGAACGGTCAATGACGACTTTGACATCGGCATCGGCTTAGGCCTGAATCCAATCCCACTCAGACAATGCTTGTTGAATCTGGGTCATCAGCTCGACATTCTGCTGAGTTAGCACATCCAGATCTCGGTTGGCTGCTTCGAGCTATTCTTTGAGACCCTTAACAGACCTGGCCCGGGTATCAGCATTTTCTTGGGCTACTCTCGAATGTTCCTTTTCGGCATCGCGCTTGGCGGTGAGGTGGACAATCTCAGCCTTGGCAACTTTGAGCCCCTGCCGCAGATTCGCATCAGCAGCCTCCTCCTCCTCAAGTACTGCCTCGAGCTTTCTCTTATCCACCAAAAGAACAGTATACCTTTCGAGTAGGTTCTCTAGGTCATTTTTAGCCTTAAGCATGGCCTATTTGGCAGCCGCAAGCTCGGCCTTGAGTATCGAGGAGTCACCCACCGAAACCAGCTGATCTTCCTTCTCCTACAACAGGAACTTGAATTTTTTGGTCTCACGAACTTGTGCATCCAGCTGGCCCCGAACATCTTCGAGATGGTTACGCAGCTCGACATTCTCCCTTGTACATCTAAGGAAGCCCTCACGTGGCAAAAGAACGGACTGCAGAAAAGAAGAAAAACTCAGATTAGGCATAAGGACAAATCACAAGATAAAATCAAAACCGGGGATGTTGAACATACCCGATTGGCTGAATGTATGCTCTCGTTGAAAAGACAATGCCACGAGACTCGTTCTATTTTTTCTCAAACATTATCGGACGCAAGGGGCTGAAGATAACTGGCTATTCCAACCGGTCGAGACATGAAGTGCGTGTCCGTAGGGATAGTGACTACGATGGACCTGGTCTCATTTGGCATAGCACTTAGGGCTGGAAAAGTATCGACGAAGTGAGGGTGAGAACCTGATTCGGTGGCCCTCAAAGGTCTTTTTTAACCTTGAGGAATACGAAAATTAAATCCCGCAGGATCTGCAATGGCAGTAGGAGTAGAGGTATCAGTATCGAACATATCTTCAAACTCTTCCTGCTCGAAGGAGAGGGAGGAAGTAGTTCCGGCTGCTTCGGCCAAGGAAAGTCATCCTCTATCAAAATGGGAGTCTCTGGGACTATGGTTCCCGATGGGCCGAGGTCTGGCAAATCGGAAGGCTGCGCATTGCCACCCTCAACATTCTGACCAGTCATCTCGGTCACATTTCCCTCCGTGGTAATGAGCGGAGTACCACTTGCCCTAACACTAGTGGCGGCGGCCGTGTCCACACCACGAACCTCATAAGAATGTCATCCTCGAGAATGTCTCTCAACGTCTGAGTCTGAGTAGTTCTCTTCTTTTTCTAGCCCGTTGAGGACGAGGGCTTAGAAGATCTACTCTGCTTCTTTCTCCTCGAAGCCTTGGCAACGACTTTATCCATACTAGTCAGCTCAAATATTTATTCAGTCGCCAGGGGAGCATCTGAAGACACCGGCCTCAAATTGAGTTTACCCCTCTTCAGACCTGCATTACACAGGGTTAATAACCAATAAAGGTTATGAGGTAAAGCCAAAAAAGTGCAAAAAATAAATGGAAGGCTCACCATGGTTTTTTGCTACCTACTTTCCTACGGAGTGGTCTCTCCAAGTACGAATTTCATGGGGGTGTTATGCCACTATGGCATCCACCCACTTCTCAAAATCGGATATGGTATCCAGAAGGCACACGTTGGCTGAAAGTGGAAAAGGATTGAAGGGAAGGAAGTTAGAGAAATAAAGAACTTACAAGAAACCGAAGAAATAAGAGAAATTGATGGAACTTATGGGCTTTGTTCCACTTCTAGGAACGATCTCCTCAATCTTGACCCGAATGAAGTGTTCGAGCCAAATACGATATTTATATTCGTCACGATCCGACCATGAAAAATTTGAGGAGAATAATGATGGATCAGGTGGTGTAGAGTAAACGGAAGCCTAACATTGTTAGCCAAAAAACGGATGGATATGATGATCCGCCAAACGTTCGGCCTAATTTGTGCAAGGCACAATTTATATATCTTACATATATCAAGAATGACCTTATCAATCAGAGGGTTAAGATTGAGGGTGAAAGGGTAAGTATAAACGGATGAGTGCCCTTCCACATAAGTGGTGATGTCATCATCAGGGCCCGGGATTATAATCTCGGCAGGGCGGTATCTCTAACCGCATTCCGAACGGACCTTGGGAATAATAGTAGCGTTAATCGTGGTGGGATAAAGCCTGATATCATAACCCCGATCAGCGTTGTTACCCCTCGAGGGCTTTTCAATTGCGAATTCGGAGTCGAAGTGGAATACCGAAGGGATAACATCCTTACCTCGGGGTTTGAATGGAACTTTAACCTCAGTCTCGGCTGGCTGAGGAGATCCAACCGGAGAGGCTTCATGAGAAGAGGTCCTTGGGATCAAAGCCATTTTTGATGAAGTTATGAAGAAGAAAGGGAAGATGAAATAAATTCTTATAAAGGTTTGAAGGTCCGCGGAAAAATCAAGAACAAGATGAAGTTTCTAACGAGAGAGATGAATTTTCCGACGAAGAAGGGTGAAGATTCTGATGAATAGTTTAGTCATTTCGACGGGAAACTTGAAGATTCCGACGAGGGTTCTTTGCTTCTCAGGCAAAGGAAAGAAAAGATTAAGATCGAAGTGTAATTTTTTGAGGCTGTAAATAGTAAAAATGGGGATGGTTGAACTATTTATAAGCGAGCGTTCATAATGACAAAAGTGCATTGATCAGGTAACCACAGGGTAGGCCAATAGTAAAGCCACACGTGGTCGAAGTCAAATGGACGTGACAGTTGATAAGACATTTGATTTTTCTCGCTTATTTCGAAACTTACAGGATAAGATATCTATAAGCTTTGTGTAACAGAAACTTAAAACAAGGGAAAAATCCATACGGAAAGTAATGACTAACTACACTCGGGTGCGAATTAAAGGACAAGAAAACATGCATAATCCGAATAGGTTTGGTTCAATTTGAAGAAGTTTTCTACTACATTTGTAACGGATATCTGACATTCTCGGTTACATTAGCCTCACAAAATAAAATTCCTAACTTGTGGTCCTAAACTAGAAAAGAAAAGAAAATCTGATCCAGTATGGTAAACCAAAGGTTGAGAACTTCAATTCATACCATCGGATACTTCTACAAAATCATGCATCGGCTAAATAGCTTCAGGGCAGTCTTTCGAAATAGTCGAACCAGGGTACTTTGGTCCGGTGGATTCTCTTCATCTAGAACAATCACCGGGGGTGGTCCACCACAAGAAATCTCCCCCGAAGTATGCAATATATGGTGTAATCTGACCCAAGAGCCTATCCCTGAAGGAATAGCCGAAGAGCTCGTAGGGACTCTCCGTCACGATGCCTTCGCCGAAGCAGCCATTGTCTTGTTTCCCTCGATGACATCCTTGGCATCCCCTACGATAATGCTTTTCCCTTTTAAAGAAGACTTCTTCGTGGGAAGCCCTGAAAATCGAAGGTTCGAGTTCGAGTATAAAGTGGAAAAACAAATGTGGAATTCCACAAGTAGGTTAAAATTTACCATGCTTTTTTCCTTTCCACCCTTCGGGTGCCATACTCCTCCAGGAACAGCCCACATCACGAGAGGCTCCTAAAAGTGCAACTATTCACTTAAAGATAGTAATTCCAAGTTCGGGTTCAACCGGATTCGGGGCAGAATTCCATGTTTCTGGGAAGCCTACAGATAGAGAACGGTGGAGTTGGTCCGTACAAATCATTACGAACTGATGCAGCCATCTCCTTTCATAATCATTCTGCGGGTCTATGAGGCCTAGAGTTCCATGAGGAAACAAATGAACTATGCCACCACGGATTACCCGGGGAAGATAGATATGGATCAGATGGTCGAGGGTAAAAGAAACCCTGACTACTTTTGCCAAAATCTCGAGGCAGTATACGAGCCTCTAAATCTGTGGAGCAATTTGGCCAATACAAACGCGGTACCTGCGATAGAATTCCTCTATCACTTAGGGAATGGGAAGAGAAAACCCAATAGCAAAAGGGTAAGTATAAGCCAACGAATAACCAACAGCATGATGGTTGATTCTTACCCCTCTTCCAATAGGGCGGATGTCAACGTCTGCACTGAAGTTACAATTATTCCAAACTATGGGAATGTTGGTGGCATTGATGTAGGATTCGAATTTTTCCACAGAATTAAGGTGAGAAGAAATTTTGCAGTCATTCGCATACTTGAAGCCGGAGGGGAGGATGTTTACAGAAAGGAACTCCAACTCTTCCTCGGGGTTGGCCGCTCCCATCGCTGACAACTGCGGAGAATGTGGTAGTGATGAAGGATGATCGCACTTTGTGTTAACAACAGCAAGGAAGTCATTGCTAAGAAGAAAGCGTAGAAGCAAGCGATGGAAAATAAAGGTTTAGAAAGAGTTTGGAACTCATAAGAGAGTTCAGAATCAAGCAGTTGCAAGCAAGGGTTTTTGAAAAATTTGAGGTTTAGGGTTTTCGTTCAAGCGCATGGCAAAAAATATGTGGCATGGGCTTTATATAGTAGAGAGTAAAGAAGTTGAAGAGTTTAAAATTTCTGACAAGGGTTAGATTCTCGAGACTGATTATGCGGCTGTAATAATGATGAATTGGCATTGGTCAGAGTGCAAGATTGATGGAATGTCTTTTCCAAGGCGGCTTGGTACGGATTACTCGGCTTTATCCGGATCCATTTCCTGGAGTAGTACTTTCATCCAGAAAATGGAGGGACTATCTGTATACGGTAAAAACTGGGTCGGCAACGTCGACCCAAGGTTCGGCAATTCTAACCAAGGGTAAGAGGTAACAGATAGTAGAGCTCGGCTAAACCAAAAATAAGCACTCGGACCCGACAATTCCCGAAGAGTGCACCTGCAGTTGGCAATGCGAGAAATCCGGCCTGTTGCGGATTTCACACCGCACGGTGTAGTTGATTGTTGTCAAACCCGAAATTTCAGGGATCCTTATCTCCAATTGATTTTTTTTTAATCAAAACCACCAAAGGTGGCACTTTATTCAAAACAAAAGAGTCTGTACAAAACAAAAAGAATGGAAAAGAAAAGGTTAAAACATGCAGAAATAACAACCTAACCAAGCTAATCAACTAGAAAATCCCGGATTCATGATTTTCCTCCAATATTCACACCTCAAAACTCTCACCAGGTGTATAGATTTCAATCTGTGAAATTTCTTCTAGAATCCAGGTATGTAGTTCATCAGGCTTATAAGGTTGTCAAGTTGCACTCAGAAGTGGGAATGCCAAGCAAAAGAAGCAAGAACACACTCATATATTAGTTAACATCCTTCACATAGGGAATGAGCATGAAACACACTAATACCACCCTATATGAAATCTGTCAACTAATGTACAAGAGATGATATGGAATATCGTTGGCATTTTGGAAAAAATCTACAACTCTTGAAGGTTGCAAAGTTGCTCAAGTTGTTGTATGATCAGCTGCAAATGCAATGCCATGCCACCCTATAAGTCTTGGAGGTTGCAAAGCAGCTCAAACTGTTGATGATCTACTGCACAGCCAGCATAGTTGTTCAAGCTGTTGTTGATGTGCTGCACTGCTAGTAGGTTGTTGCAATTGTTATATCAAGTCCTTTTGTCCCTTGTGTATCTGATTCTTAAGTTTGGAACTTGAGCTTTATCCATGTTTATTAACTTCTTTGCTACACTAGGTAACTCCTGAAAATTATGAAACTGAACTGTCCCTGCAAAATTAAAAGCTAAGTTAGTCAAAAAAATCTGCCACTGTATTCCCTTCTCTAAATATGTGTTGAATCTGTGTGGTCTGATTCCTCCTTCTTCTATTAATCTCATTAACTATTAGAATAATGCTCCAAAGCACTTCCCATTCACTAGATATAAACTTCTTCATGGATAAGGAATCAGTTTTAATTGTTAATGGCCACAGATTGTGACTTTCACAATATGCAACACCATTCCTTAGAGCCACAACTTCTGCAATCAAACTTGATCCATCATCAGTAAGTTTCTTTCCTTCAGCATATATAAGATCTCCACAATCATTTCTCACACAAAAAGCAGCTGAACTAGGACCAGGATTACCTTTTGATGCACCATCAGTGTTCAATTTGAACCATCCTATAGGTGGAAAGTCCCATCTTACAACAACACAGGTGATGCAAGGTTGGAAACTTTCCACATATTTAACTATATCAGCCCATTTGTATGGTATGTCCTGCTATGCAGGGAATTTAACTCTACAGAACCTATGAATGTTTTCTTGGATCTCATGCAATTCTCTATATAGTTACAAGGTCCCCCTATGCATGGTAGTATTTCTCCACTTCCATATCTGCCACAAGATCATAGCAGGGACAGCTCTAAAACAACACCTTCAGCTTATAGTGACAATCAATCTCCCACTAGAGTTGAATAGCATGCTTGACATTATGACATACCATGGATATCCCTATAGCATCAGAGAAGAATTTCCATACTTTACTTGTTAATTCTACATTAAGAAACAAATGATCAATTGTTTCTTATTGATATGCAGTACAACAGTAGAACCTAGAAACCACAGGAATATCAATACTTTGCAACACCTCATGAACTGGTATCTTGAACTTCCACATCCTCCATAGCAGGAAATTGATCTTGAAAGGCACCCATTTTATTCACATATGCTTATAAACTTATGAGTAGTTTGCTCTTTGTCTTAATAATTCTCATGCACTAGAAATTGTGAAATTGCCAGTACTTGTCATCATCCACCAGGGCTTGTCCCACTGACCTTCTTCAATATGGACTTTCAGCTCCTTTACCACATGATTAGCAACCTCCTCAGGCAAATAATGATGTAGTAATTCCTCATTCCATCCATCTTTAATAATAAAGTGACTCACATCCTCTATACTGTCATCAGTAATGAAGTCATTAGGAACAACATAGTGTAATGCTCCTAATTTAGTCTAGTTATCATACCAGATGTTAGTAGTACCACTATGTGTTTTCCACCAGATCTCTTGTTCAATGCTATATCTAACTTCTAACACCATTTTCCACACTTGAGATCCGCCTTTCCATGTAACATATTGTGGATACTACTTTGTGCAGTATTTATTTCAAAGGAAACTTGCCTAAAGAGAATTGGAAGTTCTGAATATCCACCATAGTTTAGCATTCAAAGCCTTGGATACATCAAAAGGGGACCTGAATCCCAATCTAACTTCTTCAACTGGAAAACACATCTTTAACCATGCAGTCCAATGTCTAGCCTGCACATCCTCTTTACTAGAACAGAAAAACTTAGCTAAAATCTGATGAATCTCCTTGATCACACACTTCAGGCCTTATAGCTAATAAAATATAGATAGGAACACTCTGAAGCACACTCTTGATCAATACTGCCTTGCCTCCTGGTGAGAGAAGCTCACCTTTCTAGGGTTGCAATTTATCTCTAATCCTCTTAATAAGGTTTGTATAATCAACTTTCCTTTTCCTTGCATGAGTTATTGGGCATCCTAATTATGTAAAAGGAAAGTTCCCTCTTGTAAAACCAGTGAACTGCTCAACTTTCTGCACTAATACATTGGAGACCTCAGGATGAATGTAGAAAGAACTCTTTCTCTTATTAATCAACTGACCAGAGCTGTCTTCATAAGCCTTCAAAGTATCCATAATTAACTCCAATGATTTTGCATCTGCTAAAGCAAAAACTATGGTGTCATTTGCATAAGCCAAGTGATTAAGATTGGCACTCCATTTTGGCATTCCATACCCTTTGAAAGCTTGATCGTCAAATAATGCATTAAGAGCCCTTGTTAGTACTTCAGCAGATAGTATGAATAAGGCAGGTGATAATAGACCCCCCTGCTTAACTCTTCTTGATGAATGAAAAAAACCATGAGCCTGTCCATTTATTAGTACAAAATACCAATTGTTAGCTAGTATTCTCCACATTATATCAATACACTGCTCAAAAAATCTCATTCTCCTCAGAAACTTCATCAAAAATACCCAAGAAACTCTATCATAGGTCTTAGCCATGTCCAATTTGAGGACTACATTAACTGGCTTGCCTCTTAACCTTATATCAGAAACAATCTCTTGGGTTGGCAAAACATTCTTAATGATATTTCTGCCCTTTACAAAACCTGATTGATTGGCATATATCAATCTAGGTAGGGTCTTCTCCAATTTGTGATGCACCACCCTAGAGATAACTTTGTTAATAAAGTTACTAAGGCTAATAGGCCTCATGTCAGAAAAGCTTTCCACTTCATTCTTCTTAGGCAAAACAACCAGGTTTGTATGAGTGATAGACTTAGGCAAAGTCTGACCCTCGAAGAACACCTTCACCACATGAAATACATCTACACCAACAGTTTCCCAACAGCATTGATAAAAGATACATGTGAGTCCATCTAGACCACTAGCCCTATCCCCTGATAATTCAAACATAGTCTGTTTGACCTCTTCCATAGTTGGGATAGCAACAATATCTGCATTTTCCTCCTGTGAAAGCATACTAGGAATATGATCCAATATAGCTATTTCAGATTGAAAGTTCTGCATTGAATGCTGAGTGAATTGCTTCGGATAAAAGGAGATGGCTTCATTAGCTATCTCATTAGCACTTTCTATCCAGTTACCATCAGCATTTTGAATTCTTCTAATTAGAGTTCTTTTCCTTCTACTATTTACAATATTGTGAAAAAAATTGGTGTTTCTATCCCCCTCAGCAAAATAATCATAGCCAGACTTTTGTCTCCAAAACTCCTCTTCATAGTGCAAGTATCTCTTAAGTTCAGCTTGAGCTCTTGGTAACACCATTCTATTAACTTCAGTAGGAAGCTCTTCAAACAATTATTCTTTAATACTCACAATGTCCTCTTTAATAGTCAACCGCTTGAATATGTCCCCAAAAACCTGTCTGCTCCATGCTGATAAAACAACTTTAATTTTCTTCACTTTCTTTTTAAAAAGATAGGAATACATCCCTTTCCTCTTCTGCATGCCAGTTCTAAGTTACAATTGATTGGAAAGATTCATGATCTACTCAAAACTTCAGAAATTTGAAAGGCCTAATAAATTGGCACTGTTGTTCATTATCGGATAATAACAAATGAGCATGGTCAGAACCAGTCCTAGAAAGATGATCCACTTTACTGAAACCAACCATTGCTGCATCAAATTATTATATAGCATTCTATTAAGCCTTTTGAAGATACCCTGCCTATCAGATCTCCCATTCCACCAAGTGAAAGGGCTTCCTTTAAAACCTGCTTCAATCAGCTCACATGAATTAAGAAAAAATGCAAAGTCTTCAAATTCAGTTGGAAATACTGGCAGTCCACCAATCTTCTCTTCCTCATTCAAGATCACATTAAAATCACCCCCTATCAGCTAAGGAGCTACCATCCCATCAGCTAGAACATAAAGACTATTCCACAAAACTAATCCTACAATTACATCACAGTTTGCATAGACCATGGTGACAAATATGATCTTGTTCATCTGTTGGAAAGTAAGCTTACAGATTATTTGTTGAGAATCATCCCACATAATATCCACATCTATATCTGTATTAACAAAAAATCAGATCTTCCTAGAGGCATTATAATAAGCATGCTCCATCCCTAACTTCCTTTTATATTGTTGAATATGTTTAGTATGTTGAAAAGGTTCCATCAGTGCTATAAGGCTAAATTTGTGGTGCCTATGCAACATCTGCACTCTGTGGAAGGATTTTTGAGTCTTTACTAATCTGATATTCTAGAATAATGTTTTCATCATGACTTATGATTACCTTTTACTACTCTGTATGGAATAGCTCTAAGTCGTTGCCTTTCAGAGTTACCATGTTTCTTCTTTGATGCCTTAGAGTGAGATTTTAGAGATAATCCTGCTGCTACTCCTACCTTATCTAAGACTGCAGCCACAACCTCGGATTCCTCAACATCATATGTGCTTGCAGCCTTTTCACCTTTTTTAAGAATAACCTCAGACTCTATCATATTATGAGAGACAACATCATATAGGTCCTTCATAAGAGACTTGATCTTAACAGATACCACAGGTAAAGGAACCTAAACAATAGCTTGTGAAGGACTATCATTCACTTCCTCTATATCATTTGTGTGATCCTGTTTATCATCCTCTAATTCATTGATCTCCATTCCTTCCATCAACTCACCAGAGTTTTCAGCATAGAGTCTTTTCTCACTATCCTCTTCTGGTATTGGTAGGATATTGTCCTCTATTTCATCCTATATTGTAGCATGATTTGGTTCCTCTTCCTCAACTGTCTTTTCTGTAACAAAGGATTTATTCACCCACTCTTTTGTAGTCTCTCCAACTGCTTCTGTAGGCATATTATTCAATTTGTCTTTGTTGTTCTTGGATACCTCAGTCTTCTCACTTGGCATGATAACATTTGGTTAAACAATACTAGTCTTCTCATTCAGCATTGCATTATCAATTGTCATGGGATTGCACTCCTCATCTCTATGAAATTGATTGATCACTTCTTCTATATTTACTTTGTCTGCCATAACTGTATCAGCATTTTTTGATTTGTCAAGGACTTGTACTACTCTTGAAGGTGATTCATCATTATCAATCTCCTGATGCTCATCTTAGAGAACATCAAATTTGTTTTCAATATTGACACTTTCCTTGACATGATTCTGGCTAATAAGCTCTCTTCCATCCTTGACTATATTCAAGTTTCCTGGATCACCTAGAACCCTTCCACTGGCTAGGATTCTTGTTCTTTCTTTTCTAAATTTTTGATAATTCCATATGTTTGATTGTTGCATCCCATGAGAATTAGGTTTCTTAATTATTTCCTTTCCTTTTTTCCACTGGATCAACTTGCTTCTCCTTATGAGCAACCATCTCTCTCCTTCTCTCCATATTGACAACTGCATTGCCTTCATCCTCCTGATATAATTCAAAATGCAATTTCCAACATCCATCTTCATTGTGGCCTTGTAGTTTACACTCACGACAATATTTTGGAAGATTGTCATACCTGATTTTCACTTTTTCAATTCTGATCTCATGAGACACTTCATCCTCTATCTCCATGTTAACAAAATCAGGAAGCTCATCCAACAAGTTAATCATAACCTTTATCCTAGCACAAATAGGTCTAGTACGATTCCCAGTAGCCTTATCAACATGCAAAGGAGTACTAACAGCTGATGCAATTGAAAAAACAGCCTCCTTCACAAAGAAAGTGGGCATTAAGTCAGGCAATGATATCCATGATATTACTTTAGAAGTTTCCCCATCTATTTTAAACTCTGTATCATAAATAATAGGACTCATCAAGTATGAATATCCATCTTAGGAGTTTAAATAGTATGAGTTAGAACATAGACTAATAAGATCCTCCATTAGAGATAACCGAATCAATACATGTCTATGTCTAAATAATCCAATCTCACAATTTCCTTTGATGCCACTGTCACGACCCGACTAGGGGCCGTGACGGGTACTCGGGGCTAAACACCGAGCACCACTCGTTCTACTACTCATAATACTCATTAAACATTCTTTTATCAAATTCATACTCAAATCATAAGAAAATCATTTTTCAATTGAGAACATAAATACTTTTATATACATAAGCCTTTCGGCTATCATGATAATATATATATATATATATATATATATATATATATATATATATATATATATATATATATATATATATACACACACACATAATGGCAACCTCGTGAGACCATATAACCCACACTGTGTATCTACGAGCCTCTACTAGAGTGCTAGACATAAGGACGGGACAGGACCCCGTTGGGCCCAAAATATACATATGTACACAAAAGACTAATCAAGGCACCTCCGAAACAATGGAGTGCTCTCAAGTCAGCTAACAGCTCCTACGAGTCTGGATCAAGCTCACATCCCTGTCTACCTGTGGGCATGAACACATCGTCCAAAGAAAACGGACGTCAGTACGAACATTGTACTGAGTATGAGAGGCATAAATAACAACAATACATTAATGAGATAAAGTAAGCATCAATAAGGGAGCAACTGTATATGACTGTCACTTATAAAAGAAATAACACATGCTGGCTTACTTCATAATCTTCATCATATCATATATGCATAAATGTACAAGCTGCCCGTCCATATCGGATCGGTGTGATAATCATTAGCCTGCGTCCAGGCCTCCCGCGTCCGGGGTATCATCTCATGCCGCCCACTAGTGGTGTCTACCCATGTCATCTAGACATGGTGTATACGCTGCCCGCCTTAGCGGTGTCTACCCGGCCATGTAGGCGCGGTGTGATAGCATCATGCACATATCTCATAGACTTATCATATTCTCATCATACTAATATCATAATACATGCATAATAACTCAAGATAGCCATGCTTTAGCGGGGTGACGTAAGGTCGTGAGCCCCCGATTTCATTATGGATATTTATAAGTATTCTGCCTCACCTTGATGGAAATAGTATATAAGGTGAGTGTATACAATGAACAACATCGTCAACTTTGTAGGAACATCATATCATGTACTCTAGGATCTTTAGACTTAAGCTCATCATCATCATTAGTGGGCTCATAACATATCGCTTATCTCATATACCTATTTATGAACATAGACTCTTAGGTTTCCGGAATGTAACAAATTCATGAAGAGGAAGGAAAAGTTATGCTATAGGATTCATGCCATAGAAATAAATGACTAGCCTCACATACCTTTTACGTTTAACTACTCTATCGATTGCTTGTTCTCCTTCAATGCCCACGTTTTCTACCTTCAAGAGAATTCGCATTAGCATTAGTTAATCGACTATAAGATCGTGTTACTATTTCTAGGGAAAATTGGGCAGCATTTCCTTTTTTTATACTACTTTTCCCATACTCTATATCAACTCCCAAACATTCATAACAACATCCACAATATCGCAAACAACAATCATCATTCACCCATATTATCCATATTTCGTAATTTCACTCCAATTTTCTCCATAATCATGGTCATAGTTTATTATTGAATTTTCTCACATCTAATACTTATTCCATGTTCTAAATGACATTCAAAACATATTTACGATCACAACATACCAATATTCATAATTCACCCTAAATTACTATTCAACGATGTCACTATTCACCTATTCATGACCCATTTCCTATCTCTTTCTACAATTCAAGCGTCTTAGATTTCTAATACCTTAAACAACCAAGAATGATCACAAACACTTGAGTGGAACTTATCTTCTTGCACTAAAACCCTAACTCACTTCCTTTGAGTTTTCTTGGCTTAGATGAACTTTTGTTAGGTTTCATACACTTGATTTCATGGTTTTGATGTAGTTGATCATGGATTTCCCCTTAGTTTCTTGTGGATGAATAATGGAGAGTGTTCTAGAGGTTTCTTGAAGAGAGGAGAGTGGAAATGAAATGAAATAATGAGAGAGGGGTCCTTATATTAATTGTTGAAATCTGTCCCGGCCAACATATACGGACCAACATACAGTCCGTACATTTTATACGGGCCGTATGTTTGGCCGTATGTTTGGTCTAGTGAGTGATGCCCCTCTTGGCTAATTATACGGCCTAACCTATGACCAGTATAATTTATACGGCCAGTATGTTGTGCCATATAAGTCCCAGCTGTTCCGATTTCGTTCTCGTCGACTCGTTTGATCTCCAATTCTTATGGGACCTTCTTAACACTTGTTTAACACTTCAATACCAATATAAGGGACGTTATTACTCTTCTCCAAACCATCATTAACTCGTCGCTCATACTTCTTACCCGATACGCAACATATCCTTTACTTCCTTTGACAAACTTCTTTCTTTATGTCAAATATCTTTGAATCTCGATTAGGATCATCAAACGATATTTCCTACTTATCCAAATCATCATATACCTCGTGCTCTTTGCTAGCCTATTCACTGTATGCTAACAAGGAATTTTCCAAGGTGTAACATTCTTCCCTCCTTTTGGAACATTCGTCCTCGAATGTTCAACACTCGGGAATTCTATGAAAATTTCGCCAGAATTTCTCCTGTAATATGGCACTACCAAGTTTTCACAACAACCCATAATAACATTGCCTCACAGGGCCACAACACAATAACAACATAAATTGGCCACAGACGACCAAAAATATGAAAAGTAAGCATACATACCTCATAACGTTAGTGTTTCATCTTGAATCTCCCCTGGGGGTTGGAATAAGTGTGGATATGTGTATTTCATTTTCTCTTCCGTTTGCCAAGTCATTTCTTCTCGGTTGTTGTTTCGCCACAAAACTTTGACTGAAGCTACTTCCTTATTTCGAAGTCTTCGTACTTGTCTGTCTAAGATGGCAATGGGCATTTCTTCATATGCCAGCTTTTCTATCACTTGCACATCATCTATGGGAAAAATCCTCGTGGGATCTCCAATACACTTGCGGAGCATCGAGACATTGAAAACTGGGTGAACTGATTCAAGCTCTGAAGGCAAGTCCAATTCATAGGCTACATGACCCACCTTACGGATGATTTTATAAGGTCCAATGTATCGTGGACTTAACTTCCCTTTCTTTCCAAATCTCATCACCCCTTTCATTGGCGACACCTTCAAAAATACCCAATCATCAACCTGAAATTCCAAGTCTCGCCACCGGTTGTCCACATAAGATTTTTAGCGACTTTGGGCTGTTAATAATCGATCTCGGATCACCTTGACTTTTTCTACCGCTTGCTGAATCAATTCAGGGCCTATTAGCTGTACTTCTCCTATTTCAAACCATCCAATTGGGGACCTGCATTTCCTTCCATATAAAGCTTCGTACGGAGCCATTTGAATACTCGAATGATAACTATTGTTATATGCGAATACGATTAGAGGCAAATGATCATCCCAACTACCACCGAAATCTAAAACTTATGCTCTTACCATATCCTCCAAGGTCTGAATCGTACGTTCGGCTTGTCCATCGATCTGCGGATGAAATGTCATGCTAAGCTTCACTTGGGTACCTAGACCTTCTTGGAAGGACTTCCAGAACTTGGCTGTAAACTGTGCTCCTCTATCTGTGATAATGGATATTGGAATACCATGGAGTCGCACAATTGCCTTGAGATACAACCTTGCATAGTCTTCTGCTGAGTATGTAGTTCTGACTGGAAGAAAATGAGCTGCTTTTGTTAATCTATCAACAATCACCCATATAGAATCGTACTTGCCTCGAGAACGAGGTAGCCCCACAATAAAATCCATGTTGATCACTTCCCATTTCCAAGTAAGGATTTCCATTGCTTGCATTAATCCTCCTGGCTTTTGATGTTTGACCTTTACTTATTGGCAATTTGGACATTGGGCTACAAATTCCGCTATGTCTCTCTTCATGCCATTCCACCAATAGATCAATTTGAGATCATGATACATCTTTGTTGCACCTGGGTGAATAGAGTACCGAGAATAATGGGCTTCTTCTAGAATTCATCGGCGCAATTCTGCAACATTCGGTACACATAGCCTGCCTCGGTATCTAAGAACTCTATCCGTGGCAGCTTCAAATGGGGACTTCTCATTTTCATGTGATACATCTCTATAATGGCTCAACTGAGGATCTTCATATTATCACTCTTTTACTTCTGTATTCAGGGATGAAACTGTGGGATCACTAATACCAATCCCTGCACTACCCGAATCAATTACACGTACTCCAAGATTAGCTAATTGGTGGAGCTCATGAAAAATTGGTGGAGCTCATGAACCATCTCTTTCTTTTCCGGAGGAACTTCACATAAGCTGCTCATTGATCGGCGGCTAAGCACATCAGCTACTACATTTGCTTTTCCGGGGTGGTATAAAATATTCACATCATAATCTTTCAATAACTCTAACCACCGCCTCTGTCGCAGATTTAACTCCTTCTATTTGAAAATATACTGAAGACTCTTGTGATCTGCATAGATGTCAACATACACGCCATACAAGTAATGTCTCCACATCTTTAATACATGGATAACTGCAGCTAATTCGAGGTCATGAGTTGGATAGTTATTTTCATGTTTCTGCAGCTGCCTCGAAGCATAAGCAATGACTTTACCGTGCTGCATTAACACACATCCTAGCCCAACACTGGAAGCATCACAGTACACCACATAACCATATGGCTCTTCTGGAAGTGTTAAGACTGAGCTGAGGTTAATCTATCCTTCAACTCTTGGAAGCTGTGTTCACAAGCATCATTCCATTGAAATTTAACTGACTTCTGGGTTAGCTTCGTCAATAAGGCTGAAATAGAGAAAAATCCCTCTACGAACCTCCTGTAGTAACCTACCAAACCCAGAAAACTATGGACTTCTGTAGGCGTCATAGGCCTTGGCCAAGGCTTCACAGCTTCAATTTTCTGAGTGTCGACTCGAATGCCATCATCTGAAATAACATGGCCCAAAAATGTTACAGAATTCTGCCAAAACTCACACTTTGAAAATTTTGCATATAATTCTCGGGTTCGAAGAATTCCAAGAACAATGCGTAAATGATCTGTGTGTTCTGATTCCGTGCGAGAATACACCAGAATATCATCAATAAATACTATCACGAATAAGTCCAAGAGTGGCCTGAATACATTATTCATTAAATTCATGAACACTGCTGGAGCATTAGTCAACCCAAACGACATCACTCGGAACTCATAATGGCCATATCTCATTCTGAAAGTTGTTTTAGGAATATCTTCTTCTCTAATTCTCACTTGATGATAACCCCACCTCAAGTCTATTTTAGAAAACCACTTGGCAGCTTGTAGTTGATCAAATAAATCATCAATCCTTGGGAGAGGATATTTGTTCTTTATCGTCAGCTTGTTCAACTGCCTATAATCGATGCACATTCGTAGGGAACCATCTTTCTTTCTCACGAACAAGACTAGTGCTCCCCACGGTGATTAGCTGGGTCTAATAAACCCCTTTTCAAGCAAATCTTTCAACTGTGCCTTTAGCTCTTTCAACTCTGCCAGAGCCATTCGATACGGAGGAATAGAAATAGGCTTGGTGTTCGGCAACACATCAATGGCGAAGTCAATCTCACTTTCTGGAGGAAGGCCTGGAAGTTCATTTGGGAATACATCCGGAAACTCATTCACTACTAGAACGGACTGGAAAATTGGAGATTCTGCTTCGGTGTCATGAACTCGGACTAGATGATAAATATAGCCTTTAGCTGTCATATTTCTTTCCTTAAGGTAGGAAATAAACCTACCTTTAGGAGAGGATGTATTACCCTTCCATTCAAGCACGGGCTCTCCCAGAAATTGGAATTGAACCATCTTCATTCGGCAATCCACATTAGCATAGCATGAGGACAACCAATCCATTCCCATAATCACATCGAAATCTAGCATTTCCAGCTCGATTAAATCAGCTTTGGTCTGGCGATCGCATATCACAAGTACACAATTTTTATACACTTGTCTAGCTATCACGGGATCACCAACCGGAGTAGATACCTCAAAAGGTTTGATTGGCTCAGGCTTCACCCCAATATAACCAGCAACATATGGAGTAATATAGGAGAAAGTAGAACCCGGATATATCAATGCATACACATCATGGGAAAATACAGATAATGTACCTGTAACCACATCTGGGGAGGACTCCAGATCCTGTCGTCCGGCTAAAGCATATACACGGGGCTGAGTGGCACCTGAAGTAAATGCTCCCCCTCTGTCTCTACCTCGACCTGCTGACATTTGGGGAGTCTGCCCTACCGGGCGCACTGAAGATGAGCCAGCGACTGATCCTCTGGGCTGAACCCCAACTCTACCACTCATCGACAGGCAATCTCGCATCATATGCCCAACCTGGTCGCAGGCATAGCAAGCATCCGAACCTTGGCGACACTGTCCGGAATGTAGTCTACCGCACTGGCTGCACCGTGGTACTAGGGGTCTCCTCTGACTATAATCTCCCCCAAACTGAGAATCTGTGGCCCTCGAACTCTGACCCTGTCCTGAACGAAATGAGCGATCAAATCTCCTACCCGTAAATCGTGGGGGTGCACTAGTCACCGAATGACCTGAGTGTCTAGAATATATCTGCCTTTTTCCCCCTCTGTAATCACTGCCTGCCCCCATGGATCTGGCCCTCTTGCTTTGCCTTCTATCATTATCACGATCACCCCTTTGTGGTTGTTGTCGTCCCTCTAAGTTCTGGGCATTGGCTTGTATTCGGGAAATATCCATCGTGTCTTGCAACGAAGCCATCAAACAATCTTTAAATAAATGTGGCCCTAAGCCACTCAAAAAGCGATGCACTCTATCTTCCATGTCGGCCACTATAGTCGGGGCATATCTAGCCAAGGAATTAAATTGAAGGTTATGTTCCCGGGCACTCATATTTCCTTGCTTCAGATTTAAGAACCTATCCGCTCTAGCTTGGCGGACCTCGGGTGGAAAATAGTGACGGATGAAGGCATCCACAAATTCTTTCCAAACGGGAGGAGGCGCATTTTCTTTCCTTGATGCTAGCCAATTATTGTACCACAATACCGCCACATCTCGGAGTCTATAAGATTCTAACTCCACAAATTCAGTCTCGGAGGCATGAATAATCCTCAATGTTCTCAGTATCTCATCAATAAAACCTTGCGGGTTTTCGTCCGGCTTTGACCAGAAAAACTCCAGAGGATTTAGACTCATAAAATCACGGGCTCTGGTCCCGATCACTTGAACCCACATTCTGCCGCTGTGCCTGGGCAGCAACCAACTGTGTCAATAGATATTGGCCTCTGTCACTTGTTGACCCGAAGCAACCGGTGGAGGAACTGGAGCTGAAGCTCCTCCTTGTTCTTCTACATTAGGCGGGGTGGAGGAAGTATTAGATAGGGCCTCGTTATATGACTCGCCCTCTTCTACATTCAGTGGCGTCTCTCTTTCTATCCGCCTTTTTGTCGTAGTCTTGCCCTTCTGAGCGGCTGTAGCTTTTCCCTTTGGCGGCATTTCTGAAATCATAACACACTATTAAGAGGGGAAAATCTTATAACACAGCTCTATCGCACGATCTCTTAAGATGAAAGATGGTCATTTTTCCTAAATGCCCTGTAGCCTCTTGTTTATTAGAGTAGCGTGCAACACACCATAAACAAGACTCTACTAGACACGGCACGTAGACACTTCCTAGGACTGAACTGCTCTAACACCACTTTTGTCACGACCAGACTAGGGGCCGTGACAGGTACCCGGGGCTAACCACCGAGCACCACTCGTTCTACTACTCATCATACTCATTAAACGTTCTTTTATCAAATTCATACTCAAATCATAAGAAAATCATTTTTCAATTGAGAACATAAATACTTTTATATACATAAGCCTTTCGGCTATCAAAATAATATATATATATATATATATACACACACACACACATAATGGTAACCTCATGAGACCATATAACCCACACTGCGTATCTATGAGCCTCTACTAGAGTGCTAGACATAGGGACGGGACAGGACCCCGTCGTGCCCAAAATATACATATGTACACAAAAGAATAATCAAGGCACCTCCAGAACAATGGAGTGCTCTCAAGTCAGCTAACAGCTCGTACGAGTCTGGATCAAGCTCACCTCCCTGTCTACCTGTGGGCATGAACACAGCGTCCAAAGAAACCAGACGTCAGTACGAACATTGTACTGAGTATGAGAGGCATAAATAACAACAATAAATCAATGATATAAAGGAAGAATCAATAAGGGAGCAACTGTATATGACTGTCACTTATAAAAGAAATAACACATGTTGGCTTACTTCATAATCTTCATCATATCATATATGCATAAATGTATATGCAGCCCGTCCATATCAGATCAGTGTGATAATCATTAGCCTGCGCCCAGGCCTCCTGCGTCCAGGCCTCCTGCGTCCAGGGTATCATCTCCTGCCGCCCACTAGTGGTGTCTGCCCATGTCATCTAGACATGGTGTATACGCTGCCCGCCTTAGCGGTGTCTGCCAGGCCATGTAGGCACGGTGTGATAGTATCATGCACATATCTCATAAACTTATCATATTCTCATCTTACTAATATCATAATACATGCATAATAACTCAAGATAGCCATGATTTATTGGGGTGACGTAAGGTCGTGAGCCCCCGATTTCGTTATGGGTATTTATAAGTATTCTGCCCCACCTTGAAGGAAATAGTATATAAGGTGAGTGTATACAATGAACAACATCGTCAACTTTATAGGAACATCATATCATGTACTCTAGGATATTTAGACTTAAGCTCATCATCATCATTATTGGGCTCATAACATATCGCTTATCTCATATAGCTATTTATGAACATAGACTCTTAGCTTTCCGGAATGTAGGAAATTCATGAAGAGGAAGGAAAAGTCATGCTATAGGATTCATGCCATAGAAATAAAGGACTAGCCTCACATACCTTTTACGTTTAACTACTCTATCGCTTGCTTGTTCTCCTTTAATGACCATGTTTTCTACCTTCAACAGAATTCGCATTAACATTAGTTAATCAATGATAAGATCGTGTTACTATTTCTAGGGAAAATTCGGCAGCATATCCTTTGTTTCTAATCCTTTTTCCATACTCTATATCAATTCCCAAACATTCATAACAACATCCACAATATCGCAAACAACAATCATCATTCACCCATATTATCCATATTTCGTAATTTCACTCCAATTTTTTCCATAATCACGGTCATAGTTTATTATTGCATTTTCTCACATCTAATACTTATTCCATGTTCTAAATGGCATTCATAACATATGTACGATCACAACATACCAATATTCATAATTCACCCCAAATTACTACTCAACGATGTCACTATTCACCTATTCATGACCTATTTCCTATCTCTTTCTACAATTCTAGTTTCTTAGCTTTCTAATACCTTAAACAACCAAGAATGATCAAAAAAATCACCTTAGATAGTGGATGAACAACACTTGAGTGGAACTTCTCTTCTTGCACTAAAACCCTAACTCACTTCCTTTGAGTTTTCTTGGCTTAGATGAACTTTTGTTAGGTTTCATACCCTTGATTTCGTGGTTTTGATATAGTTGATCATGGATTTCCCCTTAGTTTCTTGTGGATGAATAATGGAGAGTGTTCTATAGGTTTCTTGAAGAGAGGAGAGTGGAAATGAAATGAAATAATGAGAGAGGGGTCCTTATAGTAATTGTTGAAATCTGTCCCGACCAACATATACGGACCAAAATACGGTCCGTACATTTTATACGGGCTGTATGTTTGGCCGTATGTTTGGTCCAGTGAGTGATGCCCCTCGTGGCTAATTATACGGCCTAACATACAGCCAGTATAATTTATACGGCCAGTATGTTGGGCAGTATAAGTCCCAGCTGTTCCGATTTCGTTCTCGTCGACTTGTTTGATCTCCAATCCTTATGAGACCTTCTTAACACTTGTTTAACACTTAAATACCAATCTAAGGGAAGTTATTACTCTTATCCAAACCATCATTAACTCGTCGCTCATATTTCTTACCCGATACGCAACATATCCATTACTTCCTTGCCAAACTTCTTTCTTTACGTCAAATATCTTTGAATCTCGATTAGGATAACCAAATGCTATTTCCTACTTATCCAAATCATCATATACCTCGTGCTCTTCGCTAGCCTATTCACTGTACGCTAACAGGGAATTTTCCAAGGTGTAACAGCCACACTGATCAGGAATAATCTTAATTAGTTCATCCATGTCTGGCCATCCATATGAAAATTTTCCTATCACAATGTATTTAAGTCTTTATAGTTTCTCCGTTTGTTTAACTTCATTTTGAGTCCATCTTACCACTGGAATTCCATTCTTAATCACCACTTTCTTCATTGAAATGCTAGTAGTAGCCCACAATGGTCCACTATGTTCCTTAGTATTAGGGTTTTGCATGAGGTTTAACGTAGGGGGTTGGAAGAAATCTGTGTATTTTGTCATGGGAGATTGTGTTTGAGTTATGGGTTGAGCATTTGTTATAGTAGGGTTGGAGGATGACTGGCCAACCACCAGGGGTTGTTGACCAGTGGCCATGGTGGCAATGTTGCCGGCAGCTAGGTAGTGTTAGGCTAGGGTTTGCATGAAAAGTAGGGTTTTCCTAGAGAGCTTTTTTTGTGTATTTCAATATGGATAATTCCAAGAATTCCTTGAAAATGCTCATCTCCAATTAGTTTAGTTACCTTGTTGAATATAAATTCTTGTACTATAAATAAGAGGGGAGTAAACCCTCACGGCCCATCAGTTTTTACCATCTTGTACACGATTACACCATTAACTTGTTCTCACAGTTTTGTCAAGTATCAAATGATAAAAATCCTCACAGTTGGGTCCGAGTAACTCAGGCCTCAGACCGGGCTGTCTATTGCATTCAATTCTGAGGCTATCTCTTACTCTTTTATTCGCAATCTATATGTTGTTTTTGTTATTTCTCATTCTATAGCAAATCAAATCGCACATCCTTTAAACCATTTATAAATTCAATTGTTACCTTTTTAAGGGGTAAACAATTGGCATTTGACAAACTTCATCCTAATGAAGAACTGGAGAATCTTTTAGATTTCGCATAAATTATAGTTTATAGCTATTTTATAGCACAATTTTTTAGATGCAAAGTGACAATTGTTATTAGATTCAAATAGTTTAGTATTTTTTGTTATGATTGACACTTTTGAAATTATGAATTATAAATTGTTTTTGGTTGTCGTGGATCTAATGAAGAATATTAGCCCTTTTAAGATGAATACTATTGTTATTGTGTGAATGTAAGTAGATAGGTGTAACAAGGAACCTAAATGTTTGGAGAATCTTCTCTAAATCTGACCAGCAATAAGAATGGTCGTCAAAAGACCTCTTGTATTGACAATAAAATGTTTTTTTTACGGCCATATCAAAAACCATTAAATATATGGAAAAAGTTGAATTTATTAGGAGTTTTAGCGGCTATTTTATTTGTCGCAAAAAAGAGCCCTTTTACTATCAGTTAAATAAACTTAGCGGCAATAACAACATCCACGAAATGTTTAACCTAAGAAAACCTTGTGGATTTTTAGCGGCCATATAGATTGCCGGTAACAATTACCGCTAAAACTCATGGGCTTTTGCTGGCCATAATATCATCCTTTACCAGCATTGGATCAAATGGCCGGTAAAGTATTTGTCGACGCTAGCTTCAGCGACCAATGTAGAATTGCCGGTAAAAGTTTTAGCAGCCATTTGTAGTGCGGCTAAATCTAATTTTTATTGCCGCTAAATGCCATTTTTGTAGTAGTGTGGTAGTCGCTTGCTCAATCACTTTATTTTGGCATAAATATTTCCACCTATTCACTAAGGTTAAAATGAGCACCTACCCTTCACGAAATATTTGTTTTGAACTATGCTTTACTATTTCATCACAAAGATAATTAAAGTAAATATTTGGGCAGTTCATCTGAGTATATTAAGGTCTGCTAAGTGAATGTAGCAGTCTTATTACTTTCTCATGTTGTCAAGTGTCATTTGGTTTCTTTGGGAGATAAACTAATTCCGGAAATTGGTGCTTATTTGATGACTGGTGTGTGACATCTAATGGCTATTAACCGTTTCTCTTTGGAGGCTAGTCACACATTACTTAAATTCATTTGTATATCTTGTGTTGCTTACTTCGAGAATGCCTTCCTGAATTGGTTAAGCGTTGATGCCATGAATAGATTCGATATATTGGTTCTGTGTTCATGTAACTGTGGCTTATATCTTCCTTTGTCTGGACTGTGTAATAGAATTGCTTAAGCATTTCATTAGTCATGCTTGACTTTAATAGGATATTGATGTCCATGATAAGATAGCCAAATCTGTCAAATATACACCTAGATATATTGATTAGATGGCTGTTTGTTGTCACATTTTATATACACTTCATCTCCAAGAACACTATGAGCCTAACACATAAGTGGAGTGGTAAAATATCACTTAGGGATGAAGCTTAAACCTTCCCTGGTGTCTATGATGCCTGGGGTTCCTGGAAACCCCTTGGATCTTGTGTGGCATCAGGAACAGGAGGGTGAAAGCTTTCCCTTTTGGGCTATTCTAGTCTCTCTATGGGTGTTTAAACCCTTGGTGTGTTGGTTGGTGATGCTGTATGTTTATTTGAGTAGCACTCTTCATATTTTTACTTAAAGAAACAACCTTATATGTTTGTTTTACTATCCTTCTGTTCTGGGCTCTAAATTTGTTACTTTTGGTGTATATAAGTTAAAAAAAAAACATGAATAGTATATTTTTCCTTAGCTCCTCTCAATGCATTAGTTGTCTTCCCCATATACCAGGTGATATACCAAAGTATACAGGGTATATTCACCTCTATACCCTCATAGGTGTATAATAGTGGATATATAGAGTATACTTAAGGCATGTCATTCTTGTCATTTGTTAACATGAGCCTATATTGTGTCAGTTTAGTCTCTTAGGCCGACTGTTTTGTTTAATGTTTGGGCCTCCTCTATCATTTTAAACGAATTTTGTACTTGGGCTGAATATTTTTCCTTTTTTCTGAATCTGGTTAAATAGCCGATGTGGGCTTTGGGATTTTCTTTATCATTTTG
Source organism: Lycium barbarum (assembly GCF_019175385.1). Taxonomy (NCBI): domain Eukaryota; kingdom Viridiplantae; phylum Streptophyta; class Magnoliopsida; order Solanales; family Solanaceae; genus Lycium; species Lycium barbarum. Next base: position 55,047,636 of record NC_083338.1, read on the forward strand.
GGCCTTACGCTGTCTCTTCTTAAAAACCATGTTATCACTTAATGATCTACCTGTTTAGATTATGCCCTTGTTTGGCTTAAATGTAAATTGTTTTGTGACTTAGTATCCCGACTTAGACAAATACTTATCCTAGTCTTCTTATATGCTTCATGGCAACCAACTCTGAGCCATTCTGGCCATCTTTTGCATTAAGAATTATTGGGCCTAAGGCCCAACCTCCCTCTATTTGATCTAGTCCGCAAAGGAATGTAAAGGGATGCAAATATTCGTGTTAGAAGCCCAACCAATAGGTGAAAATGGCACTGATAGGCATGGGTAGGCCCATCAGTTTGAAAGTTTACTTTCCTTCTCCTCACTATTTTTACTTGACAGTATATATGTTGCATATGTATCAAACATGTAAGTATTGAAACCCCTTTATGTATGTTTAGAATTTAGGGAAACCTAGTGTTATTAGGAGTCGCCTAAACGTTTTCTTTTCAAACTCGGCTAATCTTCTTAAATTTTGCATGAAGTCGGCTTAATTTGATTTTTCTAAGTTTAAAACTCGTTTAGTAATAAAGCTAAGTAACTTTCAAATAACTAAAGTAGCAATTTTAGGTCCTTCGCCCTTAACAAAATCTGATTAGTAATTATTTTGAGACCTTAAGCTCGTGCGTTTAAGTTGTAAACTGCTTATTAGGTCACCAGAATCGAATTTGAGTTAGAAATAGAAAGTAAATTGATTTCAGGATTACAAACGATAAAGAACCGTTTTTTATTTTTATTTTTTACTTGGGCTAGTTGTCAAAAATGAAAGAGGTATCAAATTTTGAATACAATTTTGTTTTAGAAGTTAAAAGTGCACGGTTTTGGACTAAGAAAAACTTGGAGAATTTTGTTTTTTTTGAGATTATTGGGCCGAAAGCCTAGAAATCTTTGGCTGGAAACAAGAAGAAATACATTTTGAACCAAGCATGAGGATAAGATGGATTTGGACTTAGAGTACTATTGAACTGTAGCTTCAACAATAAAAATGGAACTAGTTTTTAATAAACTTGTATTTTTCATATATAGACATGTATATATATAAGTACAAAACGGAGATATACTCCATATTTTCATACATACGAATAAAAACCCGTAGGTACTAAACTCATTTTATTAGGACTAGAATAGTAGTAACTCTACTAGGGAGAAATCCTGAGTGCGTCCTAGTCCGGCAACAAAGTGAGTTCAACTCTTACTCGGATTTTTAAAACCAAACCCCAATTTATAAAGTAGACCTTTTGCCGATTTTTTTTTTGAAATTATGATATGATATAAAAAATGACATTTTTGCAAAAAACTAAGTATGTTTAAACAAATAAGTACATTAATCACACATTGAGTCTTGTAGGTCAATCGTATTCTACGAATCTTTAATACTAGAGTGTGTGAAACCTTCCCTAGGGGATCACCCGAACCCTTACCTCGAACTTTGGTACCAAAATATTTCTTTCTTGCTTGAAAAATCCTTTACCCGGATTTCCTAATTTTCCTTTAATAAATTAGGTGGTGACTCTAAAAACACTAAAATCCAATTAGAGCACCAACAATCTCGTAGTAACTTTTATGCCTCACCCGCCAAAAATGAACCGTAACAGATGGCAACTCCGCTAGGGATTTTCAAGGTTCTAACCATAAGGGTTTTAATATAATGTGATTTTTTACTGTACTTATCTATTTATTTTTTTAAAATTCCACAATTGTAACTGTCATTCATTTTATATCATAAACTCTGCCACTCTTGGCAAAAAGCATAGTTTCAAAGCGGACACATGGGATCGCAGTCTTGCCTTCACTAAAAATCGAAACACATCTTCTTTGGAACACGTTGAACGTTAAGTTGGTGTGTTGTCACCCAACGGCCGACAACGGTTCACCCCGAGTAGTCTGCTCCGGTCCAAGGTCAAATTGAATAACCCACCCTTGCATATGCCTAGGTTAGAGCTAAGCCAAATCCAAATGTGAAGTACACTGGGTGGTTTGTATATTTTAGACGTATCCAAACCTGATAAGGAGACTAACTCGTGTCAAGTACGGTCTATGACCCAAAAAACACCGCATATCATATTATGTGCTATTTGGAAACGTGTAAATATGCCTATGAATAAAACCACTTCCTGGGGAGGGGGTGGAGGAGGTGGGGAAATTAACTTTGGTTTCTATTTTGTAGATGTCAGTCAATTTAAGTTTTGATATGATCCTGACTACACCTAAGTTGTTGAGGCTTTGGTGGGGCCAAATGTCCCCGGAGGAGAAAAGGGGAATTTCATGCCATTTAGGGAATTTTACATCCATCATGACTATGACCGGCTGCAAAGAACTGATAGAATTAATTACCGGATTTTGAGATAGAGACCGGATGGTTTTTAGATTTAGGGATGACATCAAAATGACGCCAACTTTGGAGGAGTTTTGACTAGCATAGGCTCGGGGCTGAAAAGAAGGAAGAAACCCGACCAAAATGCTTTGATCCCGGAAAAACCCACCTAATCCCGGATGGATTTGTGGAGCATCCTGGGGAATTCAAGACTTATGTCGAATGGACGGCCACCAGACCTTTGGCTTTAGCCATTTGCTTTCTGGCAACCATGATTTTTCCTTAGGATTGGTCCTTAGCCATAGCCATAAATCCTTTGACATAACCCTAATCATACTAGCCAATTTGTACCGAGCCCTGAGCCTCTGCCGGAATCATTACCAATACTTCCAAGGCTGCAACTTACTCATGCAATGGTGGATCCTCAAGCATATGGTCAAGGTTAGAGGTGAACAACACCTAATCAAGCCAGCTGAAAGGGATAGTCTTCAGGATTTTCGCCCAAATTTTGGAGAACAAAACAAACAAAGTTGGACATTCACTTTCGCCAGAATGAAGGAAGAAAGCATTCAATAGATGTTCCATGACTTTGTGTCTACTGAAGTTGTGGTTAAAGGAAAAAAATGTCCATTCTTGCCACTTATGGGAATACGAGGGATTCGCCCTTATGCACTTGCCAGGGTCTTGAGACAATTTGGGAAAATCCAACTCATACCTCAGATCGGAGGCATGGGGGATTTCATTATTGACTACGACATTGATAGACCACTGAGAGATTTGAATTGCATATGAGAATGGAAGGGCCGCATGATTTGGGGTCCCAATACCGTAGCTAAAGATAGGTTTCGTCCGGTTTGTGTCGTGGAGTATAAGGATTGGTTGAGGGCCGACTTACAAGGCACACTTCGTCCTTGACCTATTCTCTACAGCTGTGTCCAAGAAAAGGATACACAAGCCGAGATCCGAGCCCATTTGGTTCAGAGGAGAGCTAACTATAGAGATGCCAAGTATTTGAAGAAAATTAAGCATGAGAAAGCCGTCATTGAAAGTTTGTGACATGAGTGGGAGCTTACTAATGATTGTTTGATTGAGATAGATGACCAAATGAAGAATACTTTAGATGATGTCGCTCCACTGACCTTCACACAAAAGGATTTCTGATGGAAGCCACTTTTACATCGGCTCACCTTCATATCCAGACTACTCTCCGGAAAGCGAAGAATGCCAAGACTAATAGGGGTCAGGCTTCATCATCCACCACTGGAGGACGCTTCTGCTGATTTATTTTATGCACTGTCTTACTTTGTCTTTTGTACCCCTTCGGGGAAGAATATTATTATTAATGATTATGGGTAATGGTTTGATTTAAATGGCGCATTTATGTTTCAAACGATTAGTATGCTTAGGAGCGCGCGTAGTATAATCTTATAAACTGCTTTGTGTGACTTATTTGCTTTCATATGTTTCGTTTAAATTCTTAATTGATCTCGACTACCGTCCACTCACCCAAAGAAAAACAATGAACAAAACTACAAGCACTAAGGCTAGCAACTTTCTCATAATCTGAAGATGAACAACAAAAAGCACCCGAGCTCGAGGTTATGAGAAAGAATGAGGTCTCGCTGAACTGAAAGATTCAAGATTTCAAAAAGCATATCCGAGTGGTCAAAGCCAAGATTAAAGAGTTGGATGAGTTAATGGATTCGGCGAAGAGTTCGGCCGAGAAACCCTTTGAAGCACAAGGAGAGAGTGTCCTAGACAAAGGAAAAAGGATTCTACCTGAATACATTCCGATAATGGAGGAATCCAAGAAAGAAGAAATGGAGTCGGACCTGCAGGAGCCCGCATGGCCATCAAAAGAGGCTGCCTCCGCTGCACTGTCAAGCCCAAAAAGGGAAGAAACCTTCGCTGCACCTTCGAGACCAAAAAGGGAAGGAGCTTTTGCTGCTCTATCAATCCCTAGGGAAGAGCCCGTGGAGCGAATAGAGTATGCCTGACCAGCTTCGCTTGAATGGTGGGCTATTGCGATCAAGGCATTGGATTTTCCTTACCGTGTCTCACCTAAGTATGTTACGAGTGAGGAAATGATGATCAAATTTCGAAGCAAAGGAATAGTCAGTGTTTTCTTCGACAAGTACCATTACGTCCTCCGATCTTTGCACAAAAGAGGTGCCCTTATCACCAAGATTAGGCAGGGTACATTATCAATGAATGCTTAGCCTTCAAGAAGAGACTCATCAGGCTGATAGATGAGAAAAGCATCACCAAGATGTGGGACCACATTAACTCTTTGTCCATGACAACATTATCCCAACCGAAGGGATTACTCTGAACACTA